>NC_138772.1:530507340-530832340 GCF_965119305.1 Pelophylax lessonae | reverse complement strand
GAGACATTGGAACAGCTACATAATGATGACACTCACACCAACTTAGATTTGTTTACACAGCATTTAGCAACTCCCCCCCCCCCCCCCCCCAGTCCAACATTCTACATTGAAACCCAAATCAGTCTTTTACTATTACCAACATAAAGGCCCACATCTTACTACCTTTTATAACATGGTCTATTCCGATTTTTTGAAATTGTGCAAACCATCTTCCCATACCCCTACCCAGTTAGGCACCCTCACACCTCAAGAATCTAAAACCCTTTCATCCTTGATGAATAACAACGACATTATTATTAAAAATGCCGATAATGGAGGAGGTATTGTCCTCCTTGATCGAGATTCCTACATCCAAGAGGCTGAAAGACTTTTGGCTGATTCCAACACTTACACTCCACTTCATAAGGATCCTCTTCCTGAATACAAATTGGACCTGAAGGCTATCATTGACCATGCCATTGAAACCAAAACTATAGATTCTAATGAAGCCTTCTTCCTCAACAGGACGTTTTACCATATCCCATATTTTTATCATATTCCTAAGATCCACAAAAGTCTTACCCACCCCCCCAGGCCGTCCTATCATCGCATCCATGGAGAGTATCACCTCTGATCTCTCCCTCTATATAGACCGTTTCCTCCAACCCCTAGCTCAAAGTTTACCAGCCTACATCAGAGACGGTACTCACCTGTTGGAACTACTGTCCCCCTATACATGGGAACCCAGTTATACCTGGATGTCTTTGGATGTTAATTCACTGTATACATCCATTCCACACAATTTCTGTCTCACAGCCCTAGATAATTTTCTCCATCTGGATCCTTATAAGAGTCCCAAACAAGCCCACTTCATTCTGGAATGTACAAAATTTTGTCTCACTCATAACTATTTTAAATTCAATGATCAATTTTATCTACAAATCAATGGAACAGCCATGGGAGCAAATTTTGCACCATCTTACGCAAATTTAGCCATGGGGCTATGGGAATCCCAGACAATATGGCACAACAACCCATATTCCAGACACCTTATCTTCTATGGTAGGTACATAGATGATATTCTTATAATTTGGGACAGACCCCCCGACACCATCAATAATTTCACACAACATTGCAACCAAAATCCCCACGGATTAACATTCACCCATGTCACCAATTCCGAATGACTAGCCTTTCTAGACCTTGAATTGTACTACATAGGAAATCAAATTCATGCCAAGAATTACTCCAAACCTACTGCAGGTAACTCCCTACTGCACTATAAGAGTTGCCATTATAACAAATGGACCAATAATATTCCCAAGGGACAATTTTGTCAGCTAAGGCGGAATTGCACCAGGCACGATGACTACGTAGCTGAAAGTCAGCTTCTAAAAGCCAAATTATTGGACAAAGGTTATCCGCCCCCCCCCCTGGTAGATCAAGCATATCATCTGTACCTTTCAGATCCCCCTCCTGCTAAACCCCAAGACTCATTTGATCAATCCATCCATTTCACCACTAAATTTCATTACAAACACAAGACTATAGAACAGATTCCTCATAAACACTGGCCTGTACTCTTGGAGGACCCTCATCTCAAATTAGTCCTCCCAAGCAATCCCAGAGTCACATACAGGAAAGCACCTTATCTTAAAAACAAAATTGCACCCAGCAAACTTAAAACCATCAAAGACGTCACCCCTAAGGTATGCCTGATTCCTTTAACAGGCATGTATCGGTGCAATAAGCCCTTGTGCAACACCTGTGCATATGTAAAACATGGTAAAAAACTATTTCACACACAAAACAAAACATATAACCTTGTTGACTTTTACAATTGTTCATCTGATTTTGTAGTGTATTGCCTTAGTTGCCCTTATAACCTCCTCTATGTAGGATGCACGATCCACCTCCTTCGACAAAGATTTGGGGAACACAGGAGGAAAATAGAGGAAGGAAAAGACAAACATAGCGTCCCCCGCCATTTTCTCATGCACCACGATAAATCTACCTCAAACCTTGAGGTATGGATCATTGAGCAAATATCAAAAGACCTTCCTGAAGCTGAAAGATTTCACAAACTGTGTGAACGTGAAACTTTTTGGATCTATTCCCTTAACACACTTTCACCCAACGGGATGAACGAATAATTGGATGTATCCACCATTCTTTAATTAGTCCCCTCTAGGGTTCACTTCAGGTAACCTATACAGCGCCAATTTTGGTCATAAGTTTCTTCCCCCCCCCCTCTCTCTTCCCTTTCCCCTCCCCCGCTTCCCACCCTTCCTGCCGCTAACAATTCCCCATCCACTCACTGCCTAGTATTTATCTTTTGCCTCCTCTACCACATGATCATCTATTCCACATCCATACCCTTTTCAGGTTGATATTCATCATTGCTCCCATTCCATCCATTCATTGCATCATTACCTATTTCCTGATTACATACACATCTATCTATATACTATAAGAATTTTACATTATTGCATACTAATAGAATTTTTATTTTGCATTTTTAGTCCTTGCTAATGATATGCACACATTATCAATAACTCTTTATTTTTATTTTTATTTTTTTTTATTTCTATTTTTATTTTTACATTCATTACCTCGTATCATCCCATGGTTTTTCCGATTTTCTTTTCATTGTCTTTGTCATTATTCTTTTTATGTATCGCATCACATGTATATTATTGTTAATTTCTACTTTACACCAGTTCGACCACTAGAGGGACCCTTGTTCCTCGTACAGACACAACGTAGAGTCATGTTTACTTTGACAGTACTTTCATAATTTTACCACTAGAGGGCACTGTCCCGGAGCACATAAATTGGTCCTTCTCTTTCCCCTTTTACCATCTGACTTTGAAAAAGGAGCGCGTGCTGGTATCCCACCACAGTGCGCAGGATCGGAAACGCGTCAGTCATTACAGTCATTACGCCGGAAGATCCTGTGGATGAGCATCACAGCCACCCTGCGGTCCAAGCCTCCATCTCACTGTGGTTTCACCCTGTGGCCCAAGCCTCCATTTCACTGCCGTGACACCCTCCACTTCCTGCCGGACAGGAAGAGGAAGAGAGGAGATGACTACAGACCCACAGCAGTGATTTTAAGCCCCAAGCCTCCACACAGACATCGGGAGGACCTAACTTGTCCACTTATACTTACCTTGATGTAAGTTTTTACTATTTGTTTGCTATATTAAATTGCAGTCTTAACTCAGAGGCGCCTGTTTTCTCTTTTGTTGTTGCATGTTTGGATATCGCTTCTGCTCCCTAACAGGCTGGCCCTGATCATTCAGACTGTTTCCTCATCTCACCCTAAGACTTTAACATAGCCTTCATGTGCTATTATATGGACTTCCTTTTTATGTAGTGCTAACAGCTTGCGCCACTTGTTCTATTTCTTGTCCAGAGTTTTTGGCACTGATTGCTAAATATAATGTATAGGACATACAGAAATTAATTTTGTAAAGATCAATTTTCATTGAGGTGTTAACAATGTGCAGCCAAGCACTAAACCACTGCCCAGAGCAGAAACGTGTATCGGGCTCTGCAATGTGCACAGTCATCCCTCCGGTTTATTCACAGTCACAGGTTGTTCCTGCAAATGTCTGTATAAACCGTGAAGTATATTTCAGAAAAATATAGTATATTTCCAGTACATGCTCATTTTAAGTTATTACTGCAGTGTTCACATTTTGCAACAAGCAAGAAAGGCCTGGAGGATACAATAAATCCACCAACCCGAATATAATGCCCCAACCCCTTAAAGTCTATGGATGCCACACCTTTTAATTTTTTTTTTTTGGCCATTTTGGAACCTTTTGGTGAAAAAAAGCATTGGGAGCTGGGTACTGCCATGGAGGACATGTACAAATGCAAAGGAATGTTTTTAAAAAAATACCCTTTGTAGGGAGTGAATCCTTTTAAAATATGTAATGTGCAACATTAGAAATACACAATTTCTTCAAATAACATTCTACCTGCATGTAAAGGTTTTGTACCTGTAGGTTGTACTACAACAAAGGTGAGATATAGGCCTCATGCACACAGGGTGTTTTTACAGCTGCTTTAGGGAGTGTCAGACTTGTTTTTTTTGCAGCTTAAAAACGCCCCTCCATGTTATTCTATGGCCTCATGCACACACAGGCTTTTAGGAGCTGTAAGTGGCATAGGCCTTTTCAAGCTGTAACAAAAACCCAAGGTCAGTGCATTCTGGAGCAACAAAATGCTGTATACAGTATCAAGCATTTTTAAGCTGTAGTAGTTGGATTTGAGAGTGGAAAATAGAAGAGGGCAGAGAAAAGCTGATAAACATGGCTAAAAGCCAATGCAAAACGCTTCTAAAAGCACATTTTACAGCTGCTTTTTCCTGGCATTGTTATGTAACAGTATCAGCCAAATGATCAGACCAGTGGTGATGTGCAATTTCTAATTAACTTAACAATGAAAATCAACTTAGATTGCACAGGAGATCGTGTGACTAGGGGTTTGCAGTACAAAACGGCAATATGAGGAGTAGGGAAACAGGCATAAAACATATGAAAACAATTCTGCTTCAGTGCCACTAATGGCCATTGATGGCAGCAGAGTGCTCTGAGTTCAGTTTACTGATAGGATAAAGAGCTGAAGAATCGCACGTGTCCAAGATCGTAATCGTTCATTTAACAGACTGTGAGCCGAGGAGATTTCCTGCTGGCACAGACTTTACACTGGCACTGCTGATGCTAACTTCGGTCAAGAAGCTCTGGGGGCTGTAGATAGGGCCACCCCATTGCTTGTAAAGCTTCTCCCCATGGACTGTAACAGAGTCCTCTCCAGTGACTGGGGCTTGGATAGACGCTGCGTGTTCTTGTGCTCACTGCTGGTGGCCCGCACACCAGACTTATCAGGTGAGGACCCAGCACCTGGGGACAGCTCACTTGCCCAGTCACTGTTGTCCCATCAGGCAGGATCTCTCTGAGCCCAGGAAGCTGGGAGGAGCTGGCATTTATACTCCCTGGGCGTGTCCAGGAGCTCAGGGGATGCTGGGAGCCCAGAGGACTGTGGGGAGTTGAGTTAAAGGGACTTGCACCTGAATCTGGATAAAGGGGCACCCCACTACACTTTTAGGTCTAGCTCCCATTACGGGTGGTATTTCTTTTTCTTTAGCCTCTTCATCCACATCTCGCTGTGGTTGTACTGAAGGGTACCATGATATTGCATCAGCCACGTGGTTGTCCTTTCCCGGGTGGTAATGCAGGGAGAAGTCGAACTTTGGCAGATGTGCTGCCCATCTTTGTTCCAGAGCATCAAGTTGGATGTCTGGAGGTGTAAGGGGTTATTGTCCGTCTTGACCTCAAACTTAGACCCTGCGAGATACTCTGTGAATTTTTCTGTGACAGCCCACACCAACGCTAACAGTTCCAACTTGAAGGAGCTGTAATTTGCAGGGTTTCTCTTGGTTGAATGAAGGCTGTGGCTGGCATAAGCAATAACCCGGTCCTCTGCATCTTGCACTTGTGAGAGCATGGCCCCCTGGCCCTGGTTACTGGCACCAGTTTATAACCGGAAGGGAAGGGAGAAATCAGCGAAGGCCAAAACCGGGGCTGACATTAACTTTTGCCTCAAGAAGTCAAAGGCCTCTTGTTGTTTCAGTCCCCATTCCACCCTCTTGTGATTTCCTCTCTGGTCTACTTCATGTAGTAGTTTCTGGATTGGAGCAACATGATGGGCGTAGTGCTTGATGAACCGCCGGTAGTGCCCTGTTAACCCTAGGAAGGCTCTAGCCTCATTCACGGTCAATGAGACCTTCCATTCTTGTATTACCCTAATTTTCTCTGGGTTAGGGAGCACACCTTGTTTTGAAAGGACATGTCCCAAATATTCAATCTCACATTTGAACAGGTGGCATATTTTTAGCTTAAGCTTCAGCCCATACTGATGTAGCCAGGCTAGAACAGCATCTAGGTGGGTGAGGTGTTCCTCAAAGGTGGCAGAGAACACCACTATATCATCAAGATAAATCAGGATGATATCCAAGTTCATATCTCCAAGACAATGCTCCATTGTCCTTTGGAAGATAGCAGGTGCATTGTTCAACCCAAAAGGCATTTTTTGGACAGTCTGCTTTGGCAACAGGGATCTGCCAATACCCACTGGCGAGATCAAGTGTGGAAAAGAACTTGGCTTTCCCTAGGACAGCTAGGGACTCTCTTTAATACACAGTAGGGGATAGGTGTCTCTTGTAGTGACAGCATTCAACCTTCTATAATCTACACAGAAGTGGAGGGTGCCATCCTTTTTCTGCACTAATACAATGGGAGCCGTCCAAGGGCTCTTGCTGTCTTCAATTACGCCTTGTTGCATCATCTGTTCCAACATCTGCTTGACTTCCTGATAAAGGTGAGGGGTTATGCTTTGGTAGCGATCCCGGATGGGTGGATTTTCTCCTGTTGAGATCTCATGTTCAATTCCATTGATACAACCCAGGTCGAAATCTCCCTGTGAAAACACCTCTGACCACTTATCCACCAATTGCATTACTGCTTCTGCCTGAGTGGGTGTAAGTTCCTCAGTGGACAGCTGTAGAAGTGGAAGTATCTGTTCTCCTACCCATGCTTGGTCTGCTTCTGCTGACCATTTGGCAACATTCACTTTAGCTACATAGCGTCATCCGTGAAATTTATGGAGATAAATGTGGTCCACTGTAGGAAAAACCACACTGGAAATCAGGGCCAGTTCTGCCACTGGTGTCCCTGGGGGCAGGTGGAGTGGAATAGCCTTGCTATTCTGCACCCTAACTAGGAGAGTGCCATGATGAACTACTGTGAGAGTTCTAGCAACAAATGGGGCCATATCTGAGGGTAAGGGTTCCACTAGCACTGGGATGCCCTGCAATCAATGGCATGGTCCGACATTCATGGAAGTACAAGTTCTTTGCAGGGAGGTATTACAATTTCTGTCCCAAAGGGAACCCTCACAACGTCAGACTTTTCCTTAATGTTTGCTATACTTGCGTCGGAGTCCTTTAGTGCTGCCAAGGTAAGACGCAGTTTCCTAACTTCTTTAGGTGGTCCCAGGTGTAGGACATTGTTTCAACAGCTCAGGCCTCAGCCCCTGGATAATATTCATGCCCAATATCACCTGCGGCTGTCCTTTTCCGGATGCTCGTGCAACCACCACACCTTTTTGGCCAAGGTCCTGTCCCCAGAGTTTTACTTTCATCCAGGTAATCCTGACCACTTCTATAGGAAGTTCTTTGACAGCTGTGAGTGAGATCCATGGGGTTTCCTGACTTATTTTCTTCTTTGGGAAGTGTAGGGGGTCAGCCCCTTGAATGACTAAACTCCATTACGCTGTACTTCTATTGAGAAATTCCCACAGACTGTCATGCATCTTTCAGCCACAAGATGTCACTGTTGTTGCTTTTTAAGTGAAGGGATCTTTCTGGAAAGGAGGAGGGAGCAGGAAGTTCCTGGGACGGTGGTGTTCGTCTCTCTATGGCTGTACTGAGCTGAGGAAAGGAACTGCATGCTGTGGCCTTGAGAGGGCATATAAACTGTATAATCCAGGGACAGAGCAACAGGATCTTGCCAGAGGAGACAGAGCTGAACTGTGGTACTACAGACTGCAGCTGAGAACCAGAGAAAGAGAGGAGAGAACATCCCAGAGCACCTCAAGCAAGTTACAGAGCAAGGGGCCAGACTGCAGTAACCTCCAAGGGACAGAACAAGATAAACAACCTGCAAAGAAACCCAGACCAGTGCATAAGAGACTGCAGCTACAGACAGCAAGGGACAGATCCAGAGACCTGACTACATCCACCATCACAGAGACTGAGATAAAGCAGCTGTACCTACAGAACTGTGAGTGTGCACCGGTGCTAACCTGTGGCAGGGCATAGAGAAGGTTTCTGTAGACAGAGCGTTGCAGCAACGTGTCCCGGTTAGCGGGAATCAGATAGGATCATATAGCAGAGTAGCCTGTATTTCTGTGTGTGCGTTGGCGGGAGTGCCATTTTATGTATCACGCTGCAGTTAACTTTGCTGTAAATCTATGTAATCTGTTATTACTGTTAACATTATTCTCCAGCCATTATACTTTGTTGGTTAATTAAGCCGGTATCTGCTTCAGCCTCATTGTCTGCTGTACCGTACTTGAATTCTGCATTGCGGTCCCCTACTCCTCTGACCGCTACAGAAGTATTGAAGGAACAAAGGTTCTGGTAGAATAGTGACTTGGGACCCAGTGTCAAAGAGACACTTGACCTCTCTGCCATTGAAGTACCCGTGTACCACAGGAAAATCGACCACCACGTCCTTCGTGTGTGAATGGGGAGTCATTTTTCTGGGCTGCCCCACTGCTTGACCCCTAGTGGCGGGCGCCCTGGGTTTAATGGCCCCCTTGGTATTCGATCAGGACAGTCCCTCAAGCAATGTCCCTTTTGTCAACAGCCCCTACATGGGGAGGGTGACCTCTCCCTTCTTGGTCGCCTGTGGGGCGGTGATCGGTTTCTTCATGAAGGGGTGTTCTCCCTTGGCCCCCTTGGATTGTCTCGCTTGCGCCTCAGCGTGGCAAGTTCTGTCTGAAACTGGGCTATTCCTTCTGCCAGCTTGTGGATGGCCACTTCCCATGGAGCTGTTTGTTCAGTTTGTCACGGTTTACATGGTTTACCCCTGTGCTGGCCATGAGAACGTCCGCACTGGCATGTCTGGGCTCTGAATATAGGATAGCTGCTTCTAACATTTTGTGGAATTTTAAGTTTGGTTTACTTCTGTCTTTTTCTTGTAACTTTTCCCTGACTTTGTCAGACAGAAGCCCATCCACAAACTGATCCTTCAGCCACCCATCTGTATCACTCCAGCCAGCACGTCCTGCTTGCCTCCTCTCATTGCAGCAGATCTCAGCTGCTATATCCTGCAGTTCCAGTGCGTACTGTGGAATGGATTCTCCCACTCTCTGCCTTCTACTGATAAAGCGAGCCCTAAGATACCCTAATGCAATCGTTTGGGTGTACACTACTTCCAAGCGGCTGATTATCTTGTCTAGGGAATCCTGGTCCTCTGCTGGAAGGTACATAATTAACTTCCTTGCTTCCCCTTCAAGGCCATTAATGGCCAGATCTGCCTGCTGTGCGGGTGGGGCCCCATATGACCGGATCAAGCCCCGCAATCTCCTAATCCAATCATCCAAGTCCTGATCTGGTCCTGTGTACTTAGGCAGTTGTTGTGGTAGCAATCCTGCCAGCAATAGGGAAGTTATGGCAGACTGTGTGACTCACTCAGTACCGCTGCCAACTGACTCTGCCATCGTCCTGCCTTCCTCACCACTGACTGACATGGCTGATCCTGTTCCTGACGCCAAGTGTTATGTAACGGTATCAGCCAAATGATCAGAACAGTGGTGATGTGCAATTTCTACTTTACTTAACATTGAAAATCAACTTAGATTACACAGGAGATCATGTGGATAGGGGTTTGCAGTACAAAACGGCAATATAAGGAGTAGGGAAACAGGCATAAAACATATGAAAACATTTCTACTTCAGTTCCACTAATGGCCACTGGATGGCAGCAGAGTGCTCTGAGTTCAGTTTACAGATAGGACAGAGAGCTGAAGAATCTCATGTGTCCAAGATTGTAATCGTTCATTAAACAGACTGTGAGCTGAGGGGATTTCCTGCTGGCACAGACTTCACACTGGTACTGCTAATGCTGACTTCGGTCAGGAGGCTCTGGGGGCTGTAGATAGGGCCACCCCACTGCTTGGAAAGCTTCTCCCCATGGACTGTAACAGAGTCCTCTCCAGTGACTGGTGGCCCGCACACCCGACTTATCAGGTAATGACCCAGCACCTGGAGACAGCTCACTTGCGCAGTCACTGCTGTCCCATCAGGCAGGATCTCTCTGAGCACAGAAAGCTGGGAGGAGCTGGCATTTATACTCCCTGGGCGTGTCCAGGTGTTCAGGGGATGTTGGGAGCCCAGAGGATTGTGGGGGAGTTGAGTTAAAGGGACTTGCACCTGAATCTGAATAAAGGGGCACACCACTACAGCGGCAGAACTGGCTTTGCAGCAAGTTTTTTCAAAGGCCCTGTGTGCATGAGGCCTTAGAGAAAAAAAAAAAAAAACTATTGCTGCTATCTGGCTATTTTCTGTATATAAGCAAAGTGGTCTGGGGATTCCCTTCAAAATCTATACCAGACCCTTATCCAGGATAAGGGTTTGCTATGGATCTTTAGGGGAACACAATACAAAAAACAAAAAACAGCGTGGAGTCCCCCTTACAAAGCACATAACAGACTCTTATCTGAGCATACAGCCTGACTGGCCAAGAAAGGAAGGGGCGGTGAGAGTGCAGAACTTCCACATTGATCCCTTTTAGGACACTTGCCCTCAACATGGGGGACCCATGTTGCAAAATCTCATGCAAAATCTTCCACAGTCAGTGATGATTTGGGGAGCCATGTCTTCTACTGGTGTTGGTCCACTGTGTTTTATCAAGTTTAAAGTAAGCGTCCTATAGCAGGAAATTCTAGAGTACTTCTTGCTTCCCTCTGCTGACCAACTTTATGGAGATGCTGATTTCATTTTCCAGCAGGACTTGGCACCTGCCCACATTACCATAAGTACCAGCTCCTGTTTTAATGATCATGGTATCACAAACTCACCTGACCTAAACCCCATAGAGAATCTGTGGGGTATTGTCAAGAGGAAGAGGAGACACAACAGACGTAATAATGCAGATGAGCTGAAGAGCGCTATTAAAGCATCCTGGGCTTTCATAATACCCCAGCAGTGCCACAGGCTGATCGCCTCCATGCCACTCTACATTCTGCCAGATCTGCCAGAATTGTTACAGTTACCCCTCTAGCTAGTAGGAAACATAATTTAGGAAAATACTGTATGAGGAATGGTCTCATATGTTGAATAGGCTAACCTACCTATATTCCAAAGTGTATCAGTTGTAAAATTTAGGAACGGAAGAGACCAGTTATGATTTCCAGAAAACAGACACAGAGCCGAGAGACTTGTAGATTTTATTGCAAATAAAAAGTCTTTATTCTCCCAAGACCCAGCTTTGAAAAGTAGAAGATCTAATTGGGCAGTGTGGGAATAAATGCTTCTAATATCCTCTGATTATTTCGAATCACAGTTCTGCCCGCCCAGGAGAGGTGACTTCACATTTATTTTCATTAGATAAAAAGAAGATTGCTTCTTCAAAGGGTTTTTTTGTAAAATAAAGCCTGTACCATGAACAGAGAGCTATATTGAAATTCTTATGAAATGAATACCTCATTTTCACTAATTAGCCTTCAGATCTGTGATGTATTAATAATCTGTGATAGCTAGTTAAATGTGGAATAATTTATTGGAGCCTACTTTACTTTTAAATACCCAAAAAGTCACGAGAAATTAAAGAGCTCTCACCTTGTACATGAAGGGCTTGATATAGGGTAAAGTGACAAAGTCTCTGCCAGGGGTCCCCAAACTCTCTCTTTTACTCACCTTGCCTGCACTCCCTTGTGGTTCCTACTACAGTCACAGCTGGCAACCCTATCCTGTACTTATGGGAATTAGGGGGCATGTAACCAAGGGAACAATGTCACTGCTCCCTGAGTCACTTCAGATTTCAGGACCAGCTGTGACAAAGGGGACAATTCACTAAGCTTTGCCGCATGCGGTAAGGTTATCATGTTATTTGTTTGCATAAATTATCGCATGCCATAAATAGGCCGATTCATAAAAGTCCGATTCATAAAAAAAAACAATGAAATAACAAATAATTTGTCGGTAAATATCGCAAAAAAAGTGCGGTAATCTGGTAAGTCTAATTCTCAAATGAAACGGAAATTAAAAAAAGGCACGATATTTACCACCACCCTTTTGGTGGCGGTAACCTGTGCAGTACCATAAAGAGGGGCTTATTCACACCCTCAGAAAGGGGCATTCCACACACTGAGAGCCTAATTCAGCCCACAGAAGACCCACAGGAAGGGGTACTATTACTACCCTCAGAGAGGGGTCTAATTCCACCCACAGAGGACCCACAAAAAGTTGACACTATTCTACCAGCACAAGTATTTTTTATTTTTTTATTTTAAATCAAAATGGCATGATGTGCAGTGCAAATTAAATCAAAACATTCGCTGAAATGTAACATCAAGAACTTTGAAAAAATATATATATATATTTTCACATGCGTTTGCAAATGTGTGTCAACTAAACCCCTGTTCTTTATACCAAGGGACAGGTTTTATTTGGTTGGTGACAGACTGGAGGGTGAGTACATCAGACTGGGGGCTGGCTGACTTTCATGCACCTCTTACAATCCTTCAACCTCATTTTGTGTTTTGTTATAGGGATGGAGACGCCGGGCAACACCAGCTTGGGTCTCATATAAAGTCCCACCTAGTCCAATATGTTTAAGCAACCAGGGATGGAGACGCCTTGCTTACAGCTTGGTGCCTCATATAAAGTCCCACCGTGCGATTTTCGTGCGTTTTTGGTGGATGCAGTTTTGATTTGACCTTAGTGTTTTCCGTATACAGGGATGGAGACCAATAGCATGACCTGCTTGTCTCACATAAAGTCCCAAAAGGAAATTAGGGATTTCAAAGGCAGTGTGCTTTACAGGCCATGCCCCATACATAAAATCCCTTCCTATCTATATGCTGCATCCACCAAGGGGATGGAGGTGTAATGCTTTTCAGCTGGTCTTTTCCAGTTTGCACCATGGTTATAAACCTAATTATTTGAGTCTTTGAGACAACAGCCAGTTGTGGATGGGGATGGGTTGGGGGAGGTTGGGCTGTCTCCCTCTCACCTGTTCCCCCATCCACCCATTAGCGGCCATGTGCCTCCAGTGTGAGGACACTAAATTAAGAGTGTAGGACTGCAGATATAACAGGGTGCCGTGAAGTGGCTCTGCAGCTTTCACATGCGTTTGCAAATGTGTGTCAACTAAACTAAACCCCTGTTCTTTGTACCAAGAGACAGGTTTTATTTGTTTGGTGACAGACTGGAGGGTGAGTACATCAGACTGGGGGCTGGCTGACTTTCATGCACCTCTTACAATCCTTCAACCTCATTTTGTGTTTTTTTATATATATATATATATATATATATATATATATATATTTTTTTTTTTTTAAGTAAACGCTGTTTACAAAAATGCAACAATGGAGTATGTCAACCATGACAATTACTCCAGCTAGAAGGGACCTCTTGAAGTGGCCACTGTAATACTTTTGGTTATATACACCATTACAAGTTAGATTTGGATAGGAACATGAAAAATAAATGAAAATTTATTAAAAAAATTATAAAAAGAATTAAGTCAAGTTTTCTTTAGTTTCCACAATATAAACATAGGCAGCAGCACATAATTGGGGCAAAAACATAGAACAATCTAGTAAAGAGCACTTTCAACAGCTCTAGTAGTCCATACATTTACAAGAAAATTTTTTTTTTTATGAATGTATGGCATCAAGGATTTAGTAAAGGAGTGCAAAACAGCTTAACAGCTAATTTCAGACAACAGAGTTCCACATGGAAAACACTAGGGATGGGCCGAATACCCCCATGTTCAATTTTCAACAGAATTCCTGAACAGGGGAAATGTTCTAACCGGAATGACGAACACCATTTAAGTCTAATGGAGCCTAACAGGAAAAATCAAAAGTGCCCATTTTGAGGGCTTATATGCAAGTAATTGGCCATAAAAGTAGTATGGGGATCTGGGTACTGCCCTTGGGACATGTATCAATAAAGAAAAAAATGTGATTGGGATCGGTTGTTAAGAACGCCACGGCCAGCTTCCCGGCCCCACTCCATAACAACCAGCTTATACTGCACCCTGATTGGGCAAAGCTTTACCCAATCAGGGTGCAGCATTGCAGGGTGCTCATTGTGGTCAACACCCTGCAAATTTGGGTGTTCTGTGAACAGCCGAACAGACAAATGCTCGGGCTGAACTGTTCACCCATCCCTAGAAAAGACACAGTTTGGATTACCAAGCATTAGGAGACATACATTTGAGAAGGTAGTTCAAAATTGAATGCCTCCAAATACAGATTACTGTAAAAAATGTTTAAAACTGTTTAAAAATGTTTAAAAAATGATTAAAAATTGTCTTTTGCAAAAGAAAAATATCCAAATAATTTGGCAGAGGGGGGATTATGGTGTGGGTTTTTTCTTCAGAGGTTGGCCTTGGCCCTTTAGTTTCAGTGAAGGGACCTGTTAAGGTGTCAGCATACCAAGACATTTCGGACAATTTCATGCTCCCAACTTTGTGGGAACAGTTTGGGGATGGCTCCTTCCTGTTCCAACATGACTGTGCACCAGTGCACAAAGCAAGGTCCAAAAAGACCTGGATGAGCGAGTTTGGGATGGAGGAACTTGACTGGCCTGAACCTCAACCCGATAGAACACCTTTGGGATGATTAAGAGTGGAGACTGTGAGCCAGGCCTTCTCATCCAACAATGCCTGACCTCACAAATGCGCTTCTGGAAGAATGGTCAAACATTTCCATAGACACACTCCTAAACTTTGTGGACAGCCTTCCCAGAAGAGTTGAAGATGTTATAATTGCAAAGGGTGGGCCAACTTAATATTGCACCCTACGGACTAAGACTGGAATGCCATTAAAGTTCATGTGCGAAAAAAGGTGTCCCAATACTTTTGGCATTATAGTGTATATTTGCAAAGTGTGCACCATGGACATACCAGGCACAATACAGCATCCCCCGACAACCCCAATTGAGAAACATTGCCCTACGATTAGAGTTGAGCGGACACCTGGATGTTTGTGTTCGGCGGGTTCGGCCGAACTTAAAAAAAAAGTCCGGGTCCGTGCCGAACTTTTCCCGGACACCGAACCCCATTGAAGTCAATGAGGACCCGAACTTTCAGGCACTAAAATGGCTCTAAAACACCAATGGAAAGGGCTAGAGTGCTGCAAATGGCAGCAAAACGTAGTTAAGAGCATGGCAAGTGCTCTGCAAACAAATGTGGATAGGGAAATAACTTAAAACAACAAAAAAAAACAGAAAAATAAAACAATGTTCTTCATCTCTGAAGGACGAGGCCCATATGGAGTAGGAGGGAGGTTGAGGTGGTGGTGGATGTGGCGGTGTCATAGGCGTGCGCACAGGGTGTGCCGGGTGTACCTGGGCACACCCTAATCACCTAGGGCACATAGCATTATCGCTCTGTTTGCCAGTGAGGAGATGGCAAAGATCTCCCTCAGACCTGCTCTGCTCTATTTCTCTTTGCCAGCAGGGAGAGTAATGTATCGGGGCCATGTACATGTAGGCAAACACATGCATGTGTGTTTAAACTTTGGGGTGCACACCCTAATGCAATAGGCTGCGCACACCTATGGGCGGTGTAGGTGGAAGCGGCGGTGGAGGAGGACCAGGGCCAGATTAAGAGCATCATGGGCTTGGTGCTGAGGATTTTGAAGGGCCTTAAGGGTCGTGCCTTGGCATGCACCCAGAGGAGGAAGGGTGCAGCCATGCATGCCTAATTCAACATGGGATGCTGTCTCTGAAGCCCATAAACACATCCAAGCATCGGCAACTGTCCCTCCTTGTCCGGCCTTCGTGCTGTGTGGGGAGGTTCTGAGGGAGCTGCCTGGGGAAGCGAGCATAGAAGCCAGACTTCTGTGTTTACAAGTGACAGAAGAGCGGTAACAGTGAATATGGCCAACCCGGGGCCTATATTAAGGTAGGGGCCTGGAGCTGCAGCTCCAATAGCCCCTATGTTAATCTGGCCCTGAGGAGGACGAGGTAGCCAACGCTGCTTTTTTTCAGAAATTTTAAATGAGTGTACACCCCAAAAGAGTGAGAAAGAGCAAAAATAGAACAATGGCTGGGTAAGGTCGGTATCCATCGCTATTCTGCACAAGGTACGGAAAAGTCCCGTGGGATCCATGCCTGGTTCATTTTAATGAACGTGAGCTTGTCCACATTGTCTCTGGACAGGCGGCTGCGATTGTCTGTGATAACGCCCCCAGCCGTGCTAAATA
The DNA here is from genome assembly GCF_965119305.1 of Pelophylax lessonae. NCBI lineage: Eukaryota > Metazoa > Chordata > Amphibia > Anura > Ranidae > Pelophylax > Pelophylax lessonae. The sequence continues at coordinate 530,816,344 of NC_138772.1, read as the reverse complement.
CCCGTTCAGATAATACACTGGCTGCAGGGCACGCCAGCACCTCCAAGGCGTAAAGGGCAAGCTCAGGCCATGTGCCCAATTTGGAGACCCAGAAGTTGAAGGGGGCAGACCCGTCATTCAGTACGTCTAGGCGTGTGCACACATACTGCTCCACCATGTTGGTGAAATGCTGCCTCCTGCTAAGACGTTCCATATGAGCTGCTGGTGCTGCTGTTTGTTGTGGCGTGCTGACAAAGCTTTTCCACATTTCGGCCATGCTAACCCTGCCTTCTGAGGTGCTGGCGGTGCCCTGGTTGCGTTGGCGACCTCTTCCTCCTCCTCTGCCTTGTGCTTCCACTGTGGCCCCGCTGTCAGGTGGGAATGCCAGCAGCATCGCGTCTACCAGCATGCGCTTGTACTCGCGCATCTTGCGATCACGCTCCAGTGAGTGAATTAAGGACGGTACGTTGTCCTTGTAACGGGGATCCAGCAGCGTGGCCACCCAGTAATCAGCACAAGTTAGAATATGGGCAACTCGGCGGTCGTTGTGGAGACACTGCAGCATGTAATCGCTCATGTGTGCCAGGCTGCCCAGAGGCAACGAAAGGCTGTCCTCTGTGGGAGGTGTATCGTCCGTGTCCTCTGTCTCCCCCCAGCCACGCACCAGTGATGGCCATGAGCTGGCCTGGGTGCCACCCTGCTGTGAACATGGTTCCATCTCCTCCTCCAGCTCCTCCTCCTCATCCTCCTCATCCTCCAGAACTGTGCCCCTGCTGGACAATTGTGTCCCTGGCGTTTGTGTGTGCAGGAACCCACCCTTGGAGCCCCTTGTGAATGACTGCCCTGAAAGCCTTGGAAATCTTACCTCTTCATCTTCCTCCTCCTCCTCCTCCTCATCCTGTGCCACATCCTCTTCCATCATCGCCCAAATTGTTTTTTCAAGGAGGCATAGAAGTGGGATAGTTAAGCTGACAACGGCGTCATCGGCACTGGCCATGTTGGTGGAGTACTCAAAACAGCGCAACAAGGCACACAGGTCTCGCATGGAGGCCCAGTCATTGGTGGTGAAGTGGTGCTGTTCCGCAGAGCGACTCACGCGTGCGTGCTGCAGCTGAAACTCCACTATGGCCTGCTGCTGCTCGCACAGTCTTTCCAGCATGTGCAAGGTGGAGTTCCACCTTGTGGGCATGTCACATATGAGGCGGTGAGCGGGAAGGCCGAAGTTACGCTGCAGTGCTGACAGGCGAGCAGCAGCAGGGTGAGAACGCCGAAAGTGCGCACAGACGGCCCGCACTTTCTGCAGCAGCTCTGACATATCAGGGTAGTTTTTAAGGAACCTCTGCACCACCAAATTCAGCACATGCGCCAGGCAAGGGATGTGCGTCAAACCGGCTAGGCCCAGAGCTGCTATGAGATTTCGCCCATTATCGCACACCACCAGGCCGGGCTTGAGGCTCGCTGGCAGCAACCACTCATCGGTCTGCTGTTCCATGCTCCTCCACAACTCCTGCGCGGTGTGTGGTTTTTCCCCCAAACAGGAAAGTTTTAAAACTGCCTGCTGTCGTTTACCCCTTGCTGTGCTGAAGTTGGTGGTGAAGATGTTACGCTGATGGGATGAGGAGGCGGTAGAGGATGAGGAAGCGGAGAAGGAGGAGTTAGGAACAGGAGGCAAACTGAAGCGCCCTGCAATACTCGGTGGTGGAAGGACATGTGCCAAATTGCTATCTGCCTCAGGCCCATCCGCCACTGCATTTACCCAGTGTGCCGTTAGGGAGATATAACGCCCCTGACCGTGCTTACTGGTCCACGTATCGGTAGTTAGGTGGACCTTGCCACAGATGGCGTTGCGCAGTGCACACCTGATTTTTTCCCCCACTTGGTTGTGCAGGGAAGGGATGGCTTGCCTGGAAAAGTAGTGGTGGCTGGGCACGACGTACTGTGGGACAGCCACCGACATAAGGTTTTTAAAACTGTGCGTCTCCACCAGACGGAATGACAGCATTTCAAAGGCCAAGAATTTTGAAATGCTGGCATTCAGGGCCAGGGATCGCGGGTGGGTAGGGGGGTACTTCCTCTTCCTCTCAAGTGTTTGGGAGATGGAAAGCTGAACGCTTCCACGGGACATTGTGGAGATGGTTGGTGACCCAGGTGGTGGTGTTGCTGACAGATCGTCTGTTTGCGGGGTAGCAGGTGCCGGTATCACTACAGATGTGGCTGGAGCGGCCGAGACTGCAGCAGAAGAGGAAGCAGGATGAGCCAGAGACGTTTCTTGGTTTTGAAGGTGTCTACTCCACTGCAGCTCGTGCTTTGCACTTAGATGCCTGATCATGCAGATTGTGCTCAGGTTGAGAAGTTTTATGCCTCGCTTCAGGCTCTGATTGCACAGGGTGCAAACTACTCGTGTCCTGTCATCAGCACATTTTCTAAAGAACTTCCATGCTAGAGAACTCCTTTGAGCTGGCTTTGGTGCGCTCGTTCCCTTGCTGCGTTGGGCAGTAGCAGGCGTAGTGTCTAGGGCACGGCCGCTCCGCTTCTGCACCCTGCTCCCTCTTCTGCTGTGCTGGTGGCTCTGTGCGACCACCGCCTGTTCCTCCAAACTACTCAGGTCACCTGCATGACCTTCATTCCATGTGGGGTCGAGGACCTCATCGTCCTCCACATCATCTTCCACCCAGTCTTCACCCCTGCCCTCCTTGTCGGTCTCCACAATTCTGAGTGCCGCAGCAGTTGGCACCTGCGTTTCGTCATCATCGGAGACGTGCTGCGATGGTCCTTGCATGTACTCATCTTGAGAAATAAGTTGTTGGGCATCGCTGCACTCAATCTCTTCCACTTCTGGGGCAGGGCTAGGTGGATGGCCCTGGGAAACCCTGCTGACAGAGTCATCAAAAAGAAGAAGAGACTGCTGTATGGCTTGGGGCTCAGACTGCTTGCCTGATTTGCAAGGGGGTGAGGTGAAAGACGGTTGGACATCGGCTGCAGGTGCCAACTCTGACCTTTCTGCAGTAGACTGGGTGGGAGACAATGTGAAGGAACTGGAGGCACTGTCAGCAGCAAACCAATCTATTATCGCCTCTACGTGTTCTGGCATCATCACTTCTAGAGGCGTATGATGCCCTACCAAATACTGATGCAGGTTCTGTCGCCTACTAACACTTGAGGAAGGTGTTTCACTTGTGCGTGTAGCTGGCACAGATCGACCACGTCCTCTCCTTGCAACAGGAGCTCTACCAGCAGCACCACGACCCAGGCCACGGCCCCTATTTGACGGTCTCCTCATATTTCTGTAATTTAAGATCTTGCCCTAGAAAAGTGTTTATTGAATAGCGGAACAAAACAACAACAGTATCGCACGGGTAATCAATATATAATATAAATAAAACCAGACGGTGCTAATATACTATATCCTCTGCGCACAAATAAATAAATAAATAAATATATCTCGTTCAGAGAAATATCGCAGCTACTTTAAAGATAAAATTGTAAACAATCACTCTGAATAAAAGTCCATAAATGGAGTCATACACAAAGCAATAGCAGCGCTGATATTAAGTATCAATCAAAGCATGCAAGGAATTGCTACAGTGCACTAGTCCTTTCTCATTAAATGTCCATCTTTATATCAGTCTTTTTCACCAATTTGGGGTCACCAGTGAGTTTTTATGGGGTCACCCGACATTCAATCCTCCACCGTTGTGATAAGGTACAAGATGGCAACTCACCAGACAAACTGGCCTTCCTATTCTCATAGAGAAGGCAAACAAGCATGAACTCTGTGGTCTTTACTCGATCGGCTGCAGCTGTTAGAAACACACCTCTCTCCACAGAAAACTGCGTTCCCTTTGCTCACGAGTCACTCACCAACCGGTTAAGGAAAACATAAAAGAAAGGACCGCACTAGTGTGATATTGTAAAACATCACTCCATAGTTTATTAACCAATCCCCCAATAAATGCACTCACAAACGCAATCAAATAGTAAGCCTTCTAATAAATCATATAGGGAAGTCACAGGGATGCATCGGTAGGCGGTGTTGGCCGGCTCACCCTCTCCACGCTGATGTTCCTAGCCTCCAGTGCCTCCGAATGTGTCACCCGAGAACTTCCGGTCGCCGCGAGGTTCACGCCCTGACGCGTTTCGTCATTTCCGACTTCTTCGAAGGGCCTTCGAAGAAGTCGGAAATGACGAAACGCGTCAGGGCGTGAACCTCGCGGCGACCGGAAGTTCTCGGGTGACACATTCGGAGGCACTGGAGGCTAGGAACATCAGCGTGGAGAGGGTGAGCCGGCCAACACCGCCTACCGATGCATCCCTGTGACTTCCCTATATGATTTATTAGAAGGCTTACTATTTGATTGCGTTTGTGAGTGCATTTATTGGGGGATTGGTTAATAAACTATGGAGTGATGTTTTACAATATCACACTAGTGCGGTCCTTTCTTTTATGTTTTCCTTAACCGGTTGGTGAGTGACTCGTGAGCAAAGGGAACGCAGTTTTCTGTGGAGAGAGGTGTGTTTCTAACAGCTGCAGCCGATCGAGTAAAGACCACAGAGTTCATGCTTGTTTGCCTTCTCTATGAGAATAGGAAGGCCAGTTTGTCTGGTGAGTTGCCATCTTGTACCTTATCACAACGGTGGAGGATTGAATGTCGGGTGACCCCATAAAAACTCACTGGTGACCCCAAATTGGTGAAAAAGACTGATATAAAGATGGACATTTAATGAGAAAGGACTAGTGCACTGTAGCAATTCCTTGCATGCTTTGATTGATACTTAATATCAGCGCTGCTATTGCTTTGTGTATGACTCCATTTATGGACTTTTATTCAGAGTGATTGTTTACAGTATCGCACGGGTGTATCTCACAGTCAAATATGCAAACTATGCCGCAATTTAATGTTTTTTACCCCAAAAGGGTGTATATTGAATAGCGGAATAGGAAAAAGGATAAAAAACGGTGTATCTCACACGTACAAACACAGACTAGGCCCCGATTAAAATTTTTTGTACCCTAAAGGGAGGATGAGGAAGAGGAGTAGGAGGAGTTGGGAACAGGAGGCAAACTGAAGCGCCCTGCAATCCTTGGCGGTGGAAGGAGATGCGCCAAACAAATTTAAAAGGTGTATCTCACACGTACCGATACAGACTATGCCGTAATTTCATTTTTTACACTCCAAAAGGGTGTATATTGAATAGCGGAATAGGAAAAATTTTATAATACGGTGTATCTCACACGTACAAACACAGACTAGGCCCCGATTACAATTTTTTGTACCCTAAAGGCAGGATGAGGAAGAGGAGTAGGAGGAGTTGGGAACAGGAGGCAAACTGAAGCGCCCTGCAATCCTCGGCGGTAGAAGGAGATGCGCCAAACAAATTTAAAAAGGTGTATCTCACATGTACCGATACAGACTATCCCGCAATTTAATTTTTTACACTCAAACAGGGTGTATATTGAATAGCGGAATAGGACAAATTTTACAAAACGGTGTATCTCACATGTACAAACACAAACTAGGCCCCGATTACAATTTTTTGTACCCTAAAGGCAGGATGAGGAGTAGGAGGAGTTCGGAACAGGCAGGAGGCAGACTGAAGCACCCTCAAATCCTCGGCAGTATGAGATGTGCCCCAAAAATTGGAAAGGTGTATCTCACACGTACCAACACAGACTATCCCGCAATTTAATTGTTTATACCCAAAGGTTTTGATTAAATAGCGGAATAGAAAATATGATATCAAAAGGTGTATGTATCTCACACGTACCGACACAGACTATCCCGCAATTTAATTGTTTATACCCAAAGGTTTTGATTAAATAGCGGAATAGAAAATATTATCAAAAAACGGTGTATGTATCTCACACGTACAGAACCAGACTAGGCCCCAATTACTATTTTTTGTACCCCCAAAGGCAGGATGAGGAGTAGGAGGAGTTCGGAACAGGCAGCACCTTCAAATCTTCAGAAGTATGAGATGAACCCCAAAAATTGGAAAGGTGTATCTCACACGTACCAACACAGACTATCCCGCAATTTAATTGTTTATACCCAAAGGTTTTTATTGAATAGCGGAATAGAAAATATTATCAAAAAAAGTGTATGTATCTCACACGTACAGAACCAGACTAGGCCCCAATTACTATTTTTTGTACCCCCAAAGGCAGGATGAGGAGTAGGAGGAGTTCGGAACAGGCAGCACCCTCAAATCCTCAGAAGTATGAGATGCACCCCAAAAATTGGAAAGGTGTATCTCACATGTACCAACACAGACTATCCCGCAATTTAATTGTTTATACCCAAAGGTTTTTATTGAATAGCGGAATAGAAAATATTATCAAAAAATGGTGTATGTATCTCACACGTACAGAACCAGACTAGGCCCCAATTACTATTTTTTGTACTCCCAAAGTCAGGATGAGGAGTAGGAGGAGTACGGAACAGGCAGCACCCTCAAATCTTCAGAAGTATGAGATGAACCCCAAAAATTGGAAAGGTGTATCTCACACGTACCAACACAGACTATCCCGCAATTTAATTGTTTATACCCAAAGGTTTTTATTGAATAGCGGAATTGAAAATATTATCAAAAAAAGGTGTATGTATCTCACACGTACAGAACCAGACTAGGCCCCAATTACTATTTTTTGTACCCCCAAAGGCAGGACGAGGAGTAGGAGGAGTTAGGAACAGGCAGCAACCTCAAATCCTCGGAAGTATGAGATGCACCCCAAAAATTGGAAAGGTGTATCTCACACGTACCAACACAGACTATCCCGCAATTTAATTGTTTATACCCAAAGGTTTTTATTGAATAGCGTAGCGGAATAGAAAATATGATATAAAATTGGTGTGATTTATCAATAGCACATGTGAACAGCAGTGTCTTATATCATTCAGCTCTGCTGCAGGCTATGGAGGGAAAAAAAAAATTCCACTTTTAAGTTTGTAATTTTTAACTAGATTAGTACAGACTATACCACAATTTATTTTTTTTAACCCAAGGCTGTATATTGAATAGTGGAATAGAAAAAATGTATGATTTTTGAAACCACTCAATAATAGCACATGTGAACACACACAGCAGTGTATTATCACAGTCAGCACAGCAGCACTGAAGGAAAAACGCTGCACACAGTGACTGATAGAAAAAGACTTTTCTCCCTCCTCCTCAGTGGGCAAAAAAGATTGTTTTCACTGCACCCCACACACAGCAAAATCGATGTGGACCAGCTCTGCTGCAGGCTATGGAGGGAAAAAAAAAAAATTCCCCTTTTAAGTTTGTAATTTTTAACTAATTAGTACAGACTATGCCACAATTTAATTTTTTTAACCCAAGGGTGTATATTGAATAGTGGAATAGAAAAAAGTGTATAACTTTTGAAATCTCTCAATAATAGCACATGTGAACACTGAACACAGCAGTGTATGATCACAGTCAGCACAGCACAGCACTGAAGGAAAAACGCTGCACACAGTGACTGATAGAAAAAGACTTTTTTCCCTCCTCCTCAGTGGGCAAAAAATATTGTATTCACTGCACCCCACACACAGAAAAATCAATGTGGACCACTGACACCTGCCTATCTCCAGCCTCCCCCTAAAAGGATTGATAAGATCGGTCACTTCAAACCCCCCCACACAGCAATATCGATTGTAGAACACTGACCCTAAAAATCAGCAGCCTCGCCCTAAAATGCCCTACAACTCGCCCTGCCTAACACACTCTGACCTGTCCCTCAGTTCTATCCGGACACAAATGATTTTTGCCTGTCTGTCCCTAATCAGCAGCCAGCACGTATGATGTGTGCTCTGTCCCTGAACTACACAGCAGAATGACGCAGCGGCGCTGGCTCGAACTTATAAAGACTTGGTCACATGCTTCAGATGGCCAATCACAGCTACTAATACATTTGTAGGCATGGCTGGGATGGCTTAAGGCACACCAGTTAAACGCTTGTTGATTGGCTGTTGAAAGCCCGCCATGAAAAGCGCGCCAATGCATACAAAACCCGGAAATGAAATGATTTTTACCCGAATATACAGTAAAGTTTTTGGGTCCGTGTTCGGGTAACAAAAATCCAATTATTCGGTACGAACACGAATAATACAGTCCGTGTTCGCTAAACCCTACCTACGATATCCAAACTTAAAAGGGTTTTGGCTTTAGATATACTTTAAGGGTTGTTTCTAAAAACTATGGTCACTTATCTCTTTGCTGTTCAGATATTTTGACAAGGCAAGAGAAGGATCATCCCTTTACAGATCTTTTGCTAATGTAGCACTGTCCCCGTAGGGCTTGCTTTGTGATGACGTCTTAGGCCTCCTCTGATTACCTGCAGACAGTCACTGAGGGACAGTTCACAAATCCATCCTTAACCCCAATGGCTCGTACTCAATAAACAAAGAGAGTATGTTATTAAAGCGCTCACAGGGGGTGCTGTTCTCTATTGTGGCTGCTAGTAGAGGCAAATGGTCAGGCGGGGTTCAGGCAGGACACTGGTACTTAGACGAGTTGTCAGCTGGAGCAGCCTTGGGGGGGAGTAGGGCTCAGATGCCTGGAGGCTGAGAGTGTTGGGCTGACCCCGGGTGTAAGGGGGGAGGGGGGAGGGGGAGTCCGGGTGTGGACGATCCACTGTTCAGTGGGTGGATGAGGATGGGTTGCACTCCGGGCTGCTCTCCGGGTGAGCGAAGCAGCTCAATGTTAATCATAAAAGAGAGGGGGAAAAAAGCGCCAGTGGAGTGCAGTTTTAAAAGAAGGAAGTTTTATTAAAAAGAGGAACAGGTTATGGTGACTCGATACTGGACTCACTTCAGTGCAGTCACTGTGGTGCCCTCCCTGGTGTTGGTCAGTTAGCTCGGTGCCTGCTCTGGGTCCTGATGCGGTCCAATCATCCGGGAGAAATCCGGGGTCTCTCAGGCGACTTCCGGGTCGGATCGGCATAGGAGATGTGGAGCGTTGTGGAGGCTTCTTCCGGCTGCGTCTGACGTCACGGGGTGTCTGGGCTTTGGTGGGCGTATCCGGGCGTCACAACATGTTTCGGAGCATGCGCAACATGCCGCTGGCGGGCAAGCGCACTCCTTTGTCTCACACTTGACAAAGGAGTGCGCTTGCCCGCCAGCGGCATGTTGCGCATGCTCCGAAACATGTTGTGACGCCCGGATACGCCCACCAAAGCCCACACACCCCGTGACGTCAGACGCAGCCGGAAGAAGCCTCCACAACGCTCCACATCTCCTATGCCGATCCGACCCGGAAGTCGCCTGAGAGACCCCGGACTTCTCCCGGATGATTGGACCGCATCAGGACCCAGAGCAGGCACCGAGCTAACTGACCAACACCAGGGAGGGCACCACAGTGACTGCACTGAAGTGAGTCCAGTATCGAGTCACCATAACCTGTTCCTCTTTTTAATAAAACTTCCTTCTTTTAAAACTGCACTCCACTGGCGCTTTTTTCCCCCTCTCTTTTATTACGTACTCAATAAACAGTCCAGGGGTTTTGGTTTTTGATATTTATTGTGGAACTTGGATGGAAACAAAACAAGGAGATGTGTTGGGCGCTTGTGCCAAGGAGAAAGGTCCCCAATATATAGCAAACAACAGTCAGTTGGGACTTCTGAAGCATATAATATGATGTTGCTGATGTAAACTCAGGCAAAAGCGAGAATCCCGCTGACAACAGAAAGAAAAAACAGGCACCGCTGAGTGTAGCATAAAATTTATTGGCATGGCATACATGTAAACTCACATAGGGATGCTTTAATCCATGTCTCCTGGATCTATTCCTGCGCACTGTATCCAGGGCCGCTGATAGGGTGGGACCACCAGCCCTCTTGCAGGGGGCCCGAGCACACAGGGGGGCCCACACAGAGAGAGGGATTAGTGATGGACAACAAATACAGAAATCTTCCTCCAGCACCTGAATCTGATCTGTCCCTCTCCCTGCTATCAGCTTTTATCTGTTGAGAAAGAGACAGTTGTCCCTCACTAATCCCCCTCCCTTGTGTGGGACCCCCTCCCAGCACTTATCTCTGCTCAGGAGTTTATTTGTAAATTGTAACTTTGTTTCTCTCTCTCTGTCTCTCTGATCACTGAGCTCCAACTGCCCAGCCTGTATATTTTTCTCATCTAATCTTCTTTTTTATTTAACAGTTTTTTTTTTTTTAGCTTAAGCAGGAATTATGCGAGTTATGTTATATTTGTGTCTGATAATAGTGATATTGTTGTAATTTTAGCTAAATATATCTTTCATATTTTCTTGGGGGGGCCCTGCCCAGTAGTCTGTATGGGGCCCCGCGATTTCTAACAGCAGCCCTGACTGTATCCGCCTTCCGACCGACGAGCAGCCGGGTGATGACGATGACAGGAAGGGCCGTGGGGAAGCTGGATCAAGCGGAGGCAGCGGTGAACCGCAAGCCTTCCCGGATATGACGTAACACGTTTCGGAGCATGCGTATAGAGCTCCTTCCTCAGACGAATCGTCGTTGATTGTATCACGGTGGTGTGGTGTGCTTTATTGACACAGTGACTGATGGAGGACATTCATCTCTTCCTTTTCAACTCTTTACTCATTTGGAGTGCTCTATATGAACGTTTTTAGGTGAGTAAATGTCATGGTCTTACCTTCTTGCTGTTCTCCTTCGTTTGACATGTGCTGGTGGCCATCTTGGTTTCTGGGTTTCTTGTAGCCTCCCACCCTGCGGCTCCTCCTTCCCACTGGGAGGAGCTGGATGCCTAACTCATATATATAGGAGGTCTGTGGCTTCAGTTCCTTGCTTGGTCCTCCTGTGTTCACATGCTTCTAAGACTGCTGCTGCTTCTGGTCCCTGATCCTAGCCTCGTCTGACTACCCTGCTGGTTCCTGATCCTGGCTTCGTCTGACTACCCTGCTGGTTCCTGATCCTGGCTTCGTCTGACTACCCTGCTGGTTCCTGATCCTGGCTTCGTCTGACTACCCTGCTGGTTCCTGATCCCGGCTTCGTCTGACTACCCTCCTGGTTCCTGACCTCTGGCTTCGCAAGGACTCTGCCTCGGTTTCGCCATCCGTTTGGACTTTTGCTTTACAGCTTGATTTTCAATAAAGCCTTCTTATTTTCACTTATCTGTTGTTGTACGTCTGGTTCATGGTTCCGTGACATTAGGACCAAGCCATGAATTCTGACGGTACAGGGCCATCCTCGCTACCCACGCTGGTTGCCAGACTTGATCAGCAGGATCACCTGTTGGGTCGGTTCGCCGTGGCGTTGCAAACCCTGCTTGAACGCACGGCTCATTTCGCTCCCGTTGCCGATGGGTCGGTTGTCGCTCCTGGGCCCGCTCCTACTGCCGCTCCGGTTGTTGCGCCAGAGTCTACCCCGACACCTGTTGTTGCGCCTGCGGTGTTTCGGGGTATGATCGGTTCTGCCCCCCTTCCACAGCGCTTTGGGGGAGACCCAACTCAGTGCCGAGGTTTCCTTAACCAGGTGGGCATTTATTTCGAGTTGCTGCCACATGCCTTTCCTACTGAGAGATCAAAGGTGGGCTTCTTAATTTCGCTGCTCTCGGACAAGGCCTTGGCCTGGGCCAGCCCTTTATGGGAGAACAACAATCCGGTGGTTGCCGAGTTTTCCGGTTTTGTTGCTTCTCTTCGGAGGGTATTCGATGTGGCGGCTCGTGCTGCCTCTGCTGCGAAGCTCCTTATGTCCATCAGACAGGGTTCACGATCCGTAGCTGAATACGCCATTAAGTTTCGTACCCTGGCAGCAGAGGTGGGCTGGAATAATGAGGCTCTGGTCGCTGCTTTCTCTCATGGTCTCTCGGATGCCTTGAAGGATGAGGTTGCAGCTAAGGACCTACCAGTGGAGCTCGAGTCTCTTATTTCTTTCTTGATTTTGATTGACACCAGACTCAGGGAGAGACCTTCCTTTAAGGAGAGTCTGCGGAGGCCTCCTAACAGATTGGCGCCTACCTTTGCTGTCCCACCCGTGCCTCCCTCTCCTCCCACGCCTCCTGGGGATGACTTGGCTGGGGGTGAACCCATGCAGCTGGGCTTTGCTCGCCTGTCCGAGGGGGAGAGGGTACTCCGGAGACGCGAGGGTCGATGCATGTACTGTGGTCTCGGTGGGCATTTTCGGTTGGCATGTCCGAACCGTCCGGGAAACGCTCGCACCTGAGATCCTGTCGGGGGCAGATCTTGGGTGGAGTCTCCTCGTCCCCGGTTTCCCGTGTTGACAAACCACTGATCACCGTTGTCCTCTCCTGGGTCGGGGGCTCAGTGACGACCCAGGCGTTGGTGGACTCTGGTGCTGGTGGTTTGTTCATTGATAGTGTGTTCGCTGCCGCCAATTCCATTCCTCTGCAGGCCCGAGGTTCTCCACTGGCTCTTGAGGCGATAGACGGCAGACCCCTTCTGCCGCCACACGTGACTCATGAGACCCTTCCAGTGGGGATAGCCATTGGTGCCGTTCACAGAGAGTCGGTCTGCTTCCAGGTTATTTCGTCTCCACACTACTCGGTGGTCTTGGGGTACCCCTGGCTCCAGAAGCATAATCCGACTTTCGATTGGAGATCGGCCGAGATCCTCTCGTGGTCACCGCAGTGTGGGGCTAGTTGCATCCATGGGCCTGTCAAGTTGCTGTGTACTTCCTCGGACTCTCTGTTGCCTCCTGAATACGAGGAGTACCGGGATGTATTCGATAAGGTGCGCGCGGTTGCCCTACCTCTGCACCGCCCATACGATTGTGCCATCGAGTTACAACCTGGTGCCGTTCCTCCTCGTGGCAAGGTCTATCCACTGTCGGTAGCGGAGAATGAGGCCATGGAGGAGTACGTGAAGGAGGCGCTTTCAAGCGGACACATTCGCAAATCCTCGTCCCCGGCAGGGGCTGGATTTTTCTTTGTGAAAAAGAAGGGCGGTGAGTTGAGGCCTTGCATCGATTACAGGGGTCTCAATCGCATCACGATCAAGAACGCTTACCCGATACCCTTGATTTCCGAGCTGTTCGATCGCCTTAAAGGGGCCACGGTCTTTACCAAACTCGACCTGAGGGCGGCATATAACCTCGTAAGGATCAAGGCGGGCGATGAGTGGAAGACCGCGTTTAACACCAGAACCGGTCATTATGAATCCTTGGTTATGCCCTTTGGGTTGTGCAATGCGCCCGCAGTCTTTCAGGAATTCATTAACGATGTTTTCCGTGACCTGTTGCAGCAGTGTGTGGTGGTCTATTTGGATGACATCTTGGTATATTCTGAATCCATGGAGACCCACATTCTGGATGTCAGACGAGTGTTGCAACGGTTACGAGAGAACAAGCTGTTCGGTAAGCTTGAGAAATGCGAATTTCACCGATCCCAGGTAACCTTCTTAGGTTACATCATTTCTGCTGAGGGGTTCTCCATGGATCCTGAGAGGGTTTCGGCTGTCTTACAGTGGCCCCAGCCCAGTGGTCTTCGCTCCCTGCAGCGCTTTTTGGGCTTCGCCAATTATTATCGGAAGTTCATCAGGGACTTTTCCATGCTAGCCAAGCCTCTCACGGATCTGACCAGGAAGGGCAGTAATTCCCAGGTCTGGCCGCTCGAGGCCATCCGAGCTTTTGAGGCTCTAAAGTCCGCCTTTGTGTCGGCTCCGATTCTGTCGCATCCCAACCCTGGGTTGCCCTTTGTCCTCGAGGTGGACGCGTCTGAGAGGGGAGTAGGCGCCCTTCTGTCTCAGCGTAGAACACCAGAGGGTCCTCTGCTTCCTTGTGGGTTTTACTCCCGGAAACTGTCTTCCGCGGAGTTCAACTATCAGATTGGTGACAGGGAGTTATTGGCCATCGTGCAGGCCCTTAAAGAATGGAGGCACTTGCTCGAGGGTTCGGTGGTTCCGGTCCTCATCCTGACGGACCACAAGAATCTGACCTACCTTTCTGAGGCCAAGAGATTGACACCACGTCAGGCCAGATGGGCTCTGTTCTTGTCACGTTTTAATTACGTGGTCTCCTACCTACCCGGTTCCAAGAACATCAGGGCGGATGCCTTATCACGGCAGTACTCCGACCTGTCCAGGGAGGAGTCGATTCCGACTTCGGTCATACCTCCGAATCAGATCCTGGCCGCCATTCGCACCAGCCTGACCTCTCCCCTGGGTGAGCAGATTTTGGCGGCTCAATCTGGTGCTCCCTCTGGGAGACCCAACGGCAGATGTTTTGTGCCTGAGGAGTTGCGCACTCGGTTGTTGCGAACCTACCATAACTCCAAGACCGCGGGGCATCCTGGAAAGAATCAGCTGTCCTGGGCTGTTTCACGTCTGTTCTGGTGGCCTTCCCTACGTTCCGACATCGCCGCATATGTAGCGGCATGCTCCGTTTGTGCCCAGAGTAAGTCCCCTCGGCACCTTCCGTTGGGCCTTCTGCAACCCATAGCCACCGGGGAGCGCCCATGGTCACACCTGGGGATGGATTTCATTGTGGACCTCCCTGCATCCCGAGGCCATACGGTCATTCTCATGATTGTGGATCGATTTTCCAAAATGTGCCACTGTGTTCCTCTCAAGAAGTTACCCTCTGCACAGGAGTTGGCCACGATTTTTGCCAGGGAGGTCTTCCGGTTGCACGGTTTGCCCAAGGAGATTGTGTCGGATCGGGGGAGTCAGTTTGTGTCCAGGTTCTGGCGCGCCTTTTGCTCCCAGTTGGGGATTCATCTCTCCTTCTCCTCGGCCTACCACCCTCAGTCCAATGGGGCCGCAGAACGATCCAATCAGGCCTTGGAGCAATTCCTTCGTTGCTATGTCTCCGATCACCAAGACAATTGGGTTGACCTCCTGCCTTGGGCTGAGTTTGCCAGGAACACGTCGGTGAACTCTTCCTCTGGGACGTCTCCCTTCATGGCCAATTATGGGTTCCAACCTGCCGTGTTACCGGAGGTATTCTCTCCCCAGGATATTCCGGCTGTGGAGGATCACCTTTCCGTCCTACGTGCTTCTTGGGTACAGATCCAGAAGTCCCTTGAGGTCTCTGCGCAGCGCCAGAGACTCCAGGCTGATCGCAGACGAGCGCCTGCTCCTTCCTACCAGGCCGGAGACCGTGTATGGTTGTCCACCCGCAACCTCAACCTTCGAGTGCCCACTCCCAAGCTGGCGCCTCGCTTTGTTGGTCCCTTCCGAGTGCTTCGCAGGGTAAACCCGGTAGCCTATGCCCTTGCGCTTCCTCCTGGCATGCGGATCTCCAACGTGTTTCATGTCTCCCTGTTGAAGCCACTGGTGTGTAATCGTTTCACTTCCTCGGTTCCTCGGCCTCGTCCGGTCCAAGTGGGCAATCGTGAGGAGTATGAGGTGAGTAATATCCTGGACTCACGCCTGGTCCGCGGTCGGGTGCAGTTTTTGGTTCATTGGCGTGGTTATGGTCCAGAGGAGCGTTCCCGGGTTCCCTCCGCAGATGTCCATGCTCCTGCCTTGCTCCGAGCCTTCCACGCACGCTTCCCTCAGAAACCGTTCTTTACTCCGCGGAGGAGGGGCCCTTGAGGGGGAGGTACTGTCATGGTCTTACCTTCTTGCTGTTCTCCTTCGTTTGACATGTGCTGGCGGCCATCTTGGTTTCTGGGTTTCTTGTAGCCTCCCACCCTGCGGCTCCTCCTTCCCACTGGGAGGAGCTGGATGCCTAGCTCATATATATAGGAGGTCTGTGGCTTCAGTTCCTTGCTTGGTCCTCCTGTGTTCACATGCTTCTAAGACTGCTGCTGCTTCTGGTCCCTGATCCTAGCCTCGTCTGACTACCCTGCTGGTTCCTGATCCTGGCTTCGTCTGACTACCCTGCTGGTTCCTGATCCTGGCTTCGTCTGACTACCCTGCTGGTTCCTGATCCTGGCTTCGTCTGACTACCCTGCTGGTTCCTGATCCCGGCTTCGTCTGACTACCCTCCTGGTTCCTGACCTCTGGCTTCACAAGGACTCTGCCTCGGTTTCGCCATCCGTTTGGACTTTTGCTTTACAGCTTGATTTTCAATAAAGCCTTCTTATTTTCACTTATCTGTTGTTGTACGTCTGGTTCATGGTTCCGTGACAGTAAAGAGTACCTGGAGCAGGGCTTCAACCTGGAATGGGGGTCAGAAGGAGGATGGTAAGAGGGAGAGTGAGAGGGGGGGCTGATTCGTTGCACCATGGGCCTCTGGTTTGTACTTGCCCCCTGGGACAAAAGTTGCCAATCTGCCCCTGCTAGGAGGGTGCTACACTAGCTAAAAGCGTCCCTACACTTGTGTTTCAGCAGTGAGCAATGCTGGGAGGTTGCAGTTTCCCTTTAAGATTAATGCATACTGGTAAAAAGTTTGAACACTTCAAAATGAAAAATCCTTTCAGCAGTAATCCGCTAAGTGTATGACTCGGCGCTCTATCCATACATCTCCCTCTGAGCTCTGGCTGTGCTTTATTTTTAGAATAAATATTGCCTTCCCTTCACTTGTGTGCCAGATAATGTTATGACGGTATAAATCTTGGCTGCCGTGAGGCCAGAGCGCTGCGGATCACCTTAAATTTGGGGAAAGTGTGAGATTTTTTAGGAGTGCGTGTCAGGCTGCAGATAGGGAATCTGGCTGCAGAAATGCTGACATATCGCGAATGGGCCGAGGGGCGACGTTTGGAGAATAGTAAGAGCTTAGTCTGTATTTTGCGGTATTACACTCCAAGGGATGGGATTATCATGAACTCTGGAAGCTGTGCCCAAAAAAAGAAAGCAGAGGGCAAAGGACAAGTCGCCGGTATTGTCTGCGGTCTGCTTGCAGCTGATCTTTCCCTATTTAACCACTTATGGACCGCCCACTGAGTATTTACATCAGTACTTTGATGTTAAATACCGGGTTTATTACAGCAGATAACTGTTATAACTTTGGTATTTTTTTTAAACGGCGGGCGGTCAGCTTTAACATAAGGGTGGTCCCAGTGATGGATTTGCAGCAATATCACCCTTATGGGAGAGGGAAGAGGTGACCCCCCCCCTCCCACTGCTTCACGGTCGTTTTCCCCACTTACCGGACCCGTTGTTAGCGGGGAAAACAATCCGGTCTGCTCTCCTCTCAAGCAGGAAGTTGAGTGAGGACAAGATGGCCCTCATTCGACTCTATGGCCTTGGAGGACCGAAGCAACGTTATAAGTCGCTTCCTAGCAACAGATTTAAAGAGCCCATTTTTTTTTCATCATGAAAAAAAATGACTTTTTTTTTTTTCTTTTTTAGTGTAGATGTGATATCTGAGGTCTTTTTAACCCCAGATCTTAAATTAAAGAGGTCCTGTCATGCTTATTTCTATTACAAGCGATGTTTACATTCCTTGTGATAGGAACACAAGTGATCAAAAAATTTAAAGTTTAAAAAAAACTGTGTAAAAATAAGGAATAAAAGATAAAATAAATAGAAAAAAAAAATAAAAAAATGAAAGCGCCCTGTCCCCATTAGCTCGAGCGCAGAAGCGAACCCATATGCAAGTCGAGCCCATATATGTAAACGATGATTAGGTATTTTTTGGATTCATTCTGGTGTCTGTTTTGCAGATAGAAGTAGCAGGTGTGGAAAAATTGGGCTTTGAGTGTTTGGTCATTCACACCGTAACCCAGGCCTCTTTCACACATGCTGTCCGTTTGTCCGTGTTTCATCCATCTGTTGACGGATGTAACACGGACATCAATGTATCTCTATGTAAAAACGGATGACAACGAATGAACATCCGTTAACATCCGTTTTCATACGCTTCCGTCAATGTCCGTTTTTTTGAACGGATGAATGCCCTATTTTTCATCCGTCAAAAAACGGATCGGACGAAAAACAGATGACAAAGGATGAAAAACGGATGACAACTGACGAAAAGAGGATGAAAAACGGATGAAGAATGGAGGAAGCCTGGCATTGTGTCATACTCACACAGGTACTCATTGATGGCCCTCTGATGAATGTGCAACCGCTGCAGCATTGCCAAAGTTGAGTTCCACCTGGTGGGCATATCACAAATCAGGCGGTTAATGGGCAGGTGGAATTCCCGCTGACTTTCAGCCAACCAAACACTGGCTGTGTATGACCGCCTGAAAAGGCTACAGACTCTTCTGGCCTGCTTTAGAAGATCTTGCAACCCTTGGTACCTTGGTACCTGCATCACTAAATTAACCGCTTGCCGACTGCGCACAGTATATTTACTGCGGCAGTCAGCCCCGGCCAGGCAGAGTGACGTAGGTCTACGTCGCTCGCCTGTCACTCCTTCTAGAGTCAATAGCGGGCGGGCACGCGCCCGCCGAGGCGCGCGCCCGCCTCGGCTCGTTCACGGAGGAGTGGTGGAAGTGTGACTGGCGGACCCGATGTCCGCCGGTCACACTACGATCGCCGGTACAGCGGGAGAAAGACAGAGCGGCTTATGTAAACAAGCCGCCTGTCAGTTCTCCCTGTGTAAAAATGAAGATCAGACGGTTCTACTATGTAGAACCGTTGATCTTTTTTTTTACACCAATAGGAATGTCCCACTACAGTTAGAAGCATGCCCCTAGGTCACACTTAAACCCTCCCTGTCCAATAAAGTTAACCCCTTCCCTGCCAGTGTCATTTTTGCAGTAACAGTGCATGTATATAGCACTGATTACTGCAGTAATGTCACTGGTAACCCCAAAAGTGTCAAAAATGTCAGTAAAGGGTCCGATCTGTCCGCCGCAATGTCGCAGTACCGCAAAAAAAATCGCAGATCGCCGCCATTACTCGTTAAAGAAAAAAACACCAAAAATGACAAAAATCTTTCCCTTTGTTAGTAAACGCGATAACTTTTGCGCAAACCAATCAAAATACGCTTTTTGCGATTTTTTTTTTACCAAACATAGGTAGCGTAAAACAAATTGGCCGAAAATGTTAAAAAATTTTGTTTACATTTTTTTGGGGGGGAATTTCATTAAAAAAAAGTGAAAAATATTGTTATTTTTGCAAAAATTACGCTCTTTTTTTTTTTAAAGCGCGTGATCAAAAAATCGCACAGGTGATCAAATACCACCAAAAGAAAGCTGTTTGTGGGAAAAAAAGGACATGAAATTCGTTTAGGTACAGTGTTGCACGACCGCGCAATTGTCCGTTAAAGTCACGCAGTAAAAAATCGCAAAAAACCCCCTGGTCAGGAAGGGGGTAAAATCTTCCGGGGCTTAAGTGGTTAAGGACATGTGCCAGGTATGGCATATGTGTCAACTTTCCCTATTGAAGAGCAGACAGGAGGTTAGTGCCATTATTGCACACCACCATTCCTGGCTAAAACCTCTGGCCCTTCCCCTGCAGAGCTGAAGGAATCTGCTTCGGTGAAGTTCCTGTCTCCTAGACAGGCCGGCTGAAGCACTGCATGGCATATTTTAGACTGACTCGTTGAAAAGCCCCTTGAATGCCTAGGGGGTACTGGTGGTTCATAGGACAATTCAGTAGAGGAGGGCATGGAAGAGGCAGAGCGGGTGGAGCTGACAAATCTCGCATCATCACCACCAGCTGTATTGAGACATTGTGGCAAAACAAGCTCCAGCACTGAGCCCTGTCCCCCATCCTTCCTAGTTGCAAGCAGAGTTGCCCAGTGTGCTCTGAAGTAAATATATTGTCGCTGACCATGCTTGCTGTACCACAAGTCAGCAGTAACAAGGACCTTGCGGCTGACTCTTTTGCCCAACGATGCCACAACATTGCCTTCCATGTGATGATACAGAGATGGAATAGCATTACATGTCAAAAAATAACAACTGAGAACCTGCCATTGTGTTACATCACGTTCTGCAAATTTTCAGAAGGGAGCAGAATCCACCAGATGGAAAGGCAGGAGTTGTAAAGCCAGCAGCTTGGACAAGCCTGGAATTTAGACACTGAGCATGTGGGTGGCAGTGACTATATTTTTTTGCTGAAGCAGATGGGGCAGAGAAATTTACCTGCTATACTCTACAGCAGGCAGTGTGCTGCAAGGACCTGTGACACCCTCGCTATACCATCATCCCTGTCATTGGAGGCTGCTAAGAGGTCATAGGATTTAGCAAGGGTAGACCTGAACGGTGAAGAGTGAACAGAAGAAAAATGGCTTTCAGGTGCTCTTGCCAATCAGGTGCTCTTGCCAATAAATTCCTTGTCAAACATGTGGTACCCAAATGGCTGGTGTTTTTGCCATGCTTGATCTGCTTGAGGCAAAGTAAGCAAATTGCAACAGTGCAATTGGCTGCACATGTGCTAAACAGGCCCCGACAGCTGGAAGTGGTCCGGGAAATAACAGCTCCACGATCTTAAGGAATAGGGTGGGTGCTCTCTATTCTTCCATAATGGCTGCCTCTGGAGGACATCCTGCCTTGTTGGGGGTTGTGCCTCACTCTCATATTCCTCCTCTGCTCTATCCGGCAAGTCGCGTCAGTGACTTCATCATCATCATCCCCTACATCCTCATCATCACTGGAGCCAAATTGGCAATACGCTGCGACTGGGAGAACATGACTTCCAATTTATTGTTTATCGGTGTTCTCCCCTCTCTGTATGCTCATGTTCCCACCTTCCTCCACCTCAGAATCAGAAGCAAAATCAGAATCAAGTAATGCCTGTGCATGGTCAATAAGAAAGTGTCTGACGCTGTGTTCAAATAATTCAGCTGACTCTTCCATGCATGATGCTGGGGCTATGGCAGGAGTAGCTGTGGACAAGGGGACAGAATAGGCTGCTCTGACAGCAGCGGTGGACTGCACACTAGTCTCTTCTTGGTTGATAGAGGATGAGGAAAGATTAGTAAGCCAGTCCACCACCTCCTCTGCATGCTGTGGCTGGATAGCACAGGCAACACTATACAGAGAAAATGGTGCCCTGTCTGAGGATGGACCACGTCCACCTTTGCCTGTGGACACATAGACTGCTGGCCTCCTCACAGTGGCACGGCAATGTCTGCCTCACATTGGCCGGACATGATGGGGGGGGCTTATTTTCAAAATGTAATAGAGACGGGGAGATGTGTAATTGGATCCACTTTAATCAATGGAAACTGGTGTTTGGTGCACTTTAACTTGAGGACTGCTGCTGACAGAAATGTCACTTCACTATACTGCAGTAAAACAGTACTAACGCACTACAATATACTGCAGTAAAACTGCACTGATGAACTTCAATATACTGCAGTAAAACTGCACTGATGCACTTCAATATACTGCAGTAAAATGCACTGATGCACTACAATATACGGCAGCAAAACTGCACTGACACACTACAATATATTGCAGTAAAACTGCACTGATGCACTTCAATAAACTGCAATAAAACTGCGCTGACGCAGTTCAATACACTGCAATAAAACTGTACTAACACACTTCAATATACTGCAGTAAAACTACACTTATGCACTACAATATACTGCAGTAAAACTGTACTCATGCACTTCAATATACTGCTGTAAAACTGCACGGACGCACTACGATGACACACTTCAATATGATGCAATAAACTGTCCTGACGGTACACTGACACACTTCAATATACTGCAGTAAAACTGCATGGACACACTACACTGACACTACAGTAAAACTGTACAGACACACTACACTGATGCTGCACTTTCACTATATTCACACTACACTGACACACTACACTCACAATAGAATCCCAATAGCACACTAACTCTGTAGTAATCATGAACAGAGCCATGTTCTATCTAACTCCACTTCAACATCATCCTGGGAAGGAACCTTTTATAGTGTTGGGTGGGTCTATAAACAATGAGCCATAATTGGCCTAAGTCACCATTACTTTCTCCAATCATGGCTTTGACAGTGTTCTGTGCCCTGTTTGGTCAAAGCCTTCATTGCCTCAGCCAATCAGGGCTTAGAATGCATAGTCAAAAGACTACCACTAAAACTAAATCAAAATTTGCTGCCAGAATTAACACTGACTGAATCATAGTAAACTGTGTTTTCCATGCTTCAATTTGTGAATGAACAGGAAGCCGCACAGCACAGAGCACTTCTTATGTATTCACTGTCCAGTGCAGCTGACGCTGCAGAGAAATGCATGTGTGTTTGAGCTTTAGGGTGCAGCACACACCTATGCTCCTGAGACTAGCAATTAAAGGAGTCAATGCCTTGAACAATCTCATACTGCAGATTTACAGTACATCTATGAGGCTCAAGGCACACGAGTGCATAGTCATAGGAAGTGCACTAATATTTTTCAGGAGGAAAGCGTACATTTTCCTGGGTACTGCTTAGGCAACATTAATGTTTCCTGATGTTCTCTGTAACATAGCAAATCTTCATTTTGTGAGTTTAGTTCCGTTTTAATATTCCTTGTTTATCAGCCATGTGTATGAAACATCCTATACGCACAAGCCCTCTATCATTTCCATAGCGGCACACCTAGTGTCCTCCTACGTTATCAGATTCATTACATTTTAAAGTAGATGCTCAGGGTTTCCAGGCACTTTGAAAGCATCGTCCATAATTGCTATTTTATCTCAACGCCTCCGTATCTACATCAGTCAGACGTATCCCATTTCACACAGATTTTAATAAAAAGCAATATATTGCAGAGAAGAAAATGCGATGCTATTGAAGGGATAGATCGCGGGCGCAAATTGAAAGTGACTCTCTCTTCCTTTGGCTTTCCATCTGTGGAAATCTTTCATTTTCATTTGATAACTGCAGCCGGCTTCATTTTTTTTTTTTTATCCCCAATCGCTGGTGTCATATTGGAATGCTAATTACATTTCACTTTTGTGCGATAATATTGGAAATGTATATATAGGTGAGGGCATTTAAAATCTAGGGCCAGGAAAAATAGTTTTGGTGTTTATCAAGGTTTATGGGGTTTGGGTACAATACTACTAACAAGTAAAGAAAGCTACAAATCTGCCATTGCAGTCTTTTCAATTGCAGTTGTTATCAATATGTATTGATTTTTATTTTATTGTATATATATATCAGATTTTGTTTCCAACTTTGCAGTACTACACATTGGATTGTCTATACATACAGTATATTGAAAAGTCAACCTGCACTGAGACAAATACCGAATCTTCCTGGCCTAAAACCAAATGACCAGGCCCCACACTGCTGTGTTTTTTATTTCTTCTATTTCAATAAACTTTATTAAACCACTGCTTGGTCCTCTTAGATCATTTCTCATTCTAGAGGTAACTCCCCCTCTGACATGTTTTTCCCTCAGTCAAGGCTTAAATATAGGGATCCCTATGGTTAAACCCTAAATTGAGGTTTAAACGCATTATAAGGATTAATTGCTGGTGGGACCACTGCATGAGTCCTCTTACATAATTACTCATGCCTGACATGACTCCTCCTCTGACACATTTGTCCTCAGGGCCTAATTATAGGTATCCTTTCATTAAATCCTAAATTGAGGTTAAAACGCTGGTGGGACCACTGCATGGGTCCTCTTGCATCATTATTAATGCAAGACATGACTCTGTCAAGGTCTTACCGTGCCCTCCAGTTGGCAGCCATCTTGGACATGTGCAGACTGCTGCCTCTTATAGACTCTGATTGTATCATTACTTCCTGCTGCCTGGGCATCGCACATTGATGATGTCACACACCTGACTATATCTATCACCTGCAGGGTCGCAATCATTGCCCTTGTATTTGTGATTCAAGGTGCATCTCTGCTAGCAGTCTTTTGTTCTCTCCGTGTATGACCTAGCTTGGTGGACAACTCTCCTGGCTCTCTACCTGGCATCAGCTGACGACTCTCCTGGCTCCCGACCCGGCATCGGTTGACGACTCCCTTGGCTCTCGACCTGGCATCGGCTGATGACTCTCCTGGCTCTCGACTCGGCATAGGCTGGCGACCCGACTTTGGCATATGACCCGGCTTTGGCAGACTACCCACTTTTGTATTCAACCCCGGCTTGGAGTACTACCTGCTCCTGGACTTGACCCCCGGCTTGTTCCTGCTCTCATTTCCTTACTGTTGCTGTGCGATTATTATTATTGTTGTTCCTCCAATAAACTGCTTCCTTTTACCTGCATTCCCGCGTGGTCTGGTTTCCTGGCACCCTGACAGACTCCTCCTCTGACACGTTTGCCCTCAATAAGGGCCTAATTATAGGGGTCCCTTTAATAAATCCTAAATTGAAGTTAAAACGCGTCTTAAGGATTGATGGCTGGTGGGTCCTATTGCATCATTATTCATGCCGGACATGACTCCTCCTCTGACACATTTGCCCTCAATCAGGGCCTAATTATAGGGATCCTTTGATTAAATCCTAAATTGAGGTTAAAACGCGTCATAAGGATTGATGGCTGGTGGGACTACTGCATGGGTCCTCTTGCATCATTATTCATGCCAGACATGACTCTGTCAAGGTCTTACCTTGCCCTCCTGTTGGCAGCCATCTTGAACATGTGCAGACTGCTGCCTCTTATAGACTCTGAATGCATCATCACTTCCTGCTGCCTGGGTGTCGCACATTGTTGATGTCACACACCTGACTCTATCTATAACATGCAGGGTTGCAATAATTGCGTTTGTGATCCAAGGTGCATCTCTGCTAGCAGTCTTTTGTTCTCTCCATGCATGACCTGGCTTGGCTGACGACTCTCCTGGCTCTCGACCCGGCATCAGCTGATGACTCTCCCGACTCTCAACCCAGCATCAACTGATGACTCCCCTGACTCTCGACCCGGCATCGGCTGGCGACTCTCCTGGCTCTCGACTCTGCATCGGGTGACGACCCAGCTTTGGCAGATGACCCGACTTCGGCAGACTACCAACTTCTGGATTCGACCCCGGCTTAGAGTACTACCTGCTCCTGGACTTGACCCCGGCTTGTTCCTGCTCTCATTTCCTTACTGTTGCTGTGCGATTATTATTATTGTTGTTTCTCCAATAAACTGCTTCATTTTACCTGCATTCCTGGTTTCCTGGCACACTGACAGACTCCTCCTCTGACACATTTGCCCTCAATCAGGGCCTAATTATAGGGGTCCCTTTGATTAAATCCTAAATTGAAGTTAAAACGTGTCTTATGGATTGATGGCTGGTGGGTCCTCTTGCATCATTATTCATGCCAGACATGACTTTTCCTCTGACACGTTTGCCCTCAATCAGGGCCTCTTTATGGAAAATGGAGCTATCCTTTAAGAAAAGGAAGAGCAGCTGCAGGCAAAAAGATTCTCTGGCACACCCAGCGCATTGGAAGGTCTACCAAAAGAGCAAAGCCTGTGTGACCAATGATTCGAGAAGGGGAGCCGAAGTAAGTGCTCCATTATTATTTTTGAAGGTTGGCATGTGCCTGCATTATTGGGAGTAGTGACAATGTCTCTTTAGCCAATATGACAGAACTGCACTCCATAGCTTGCTGGGCTCAATTGTATTCACATCATGGTCGTCTATGCAGCTTCAGTTTTAGTATATGCAGTAAAGAGTAATAGTGGTTACATTGCAGTTTATAGCATTTTTATAGCCTCAAGACAATTTATACTTCCCCTTTCCCTCTTCATATTGAAAAGATTTGGCATACAAACCTGGAGTGCAAATATATACAAATAGTCTGCTAACACATCTCCGCTTTGTCCAAATTTTTCCACAAAAGCTAATTAATGCGGTTAGTTAATAGTCCATCTGCTTTATGATAGTTCGCTGGAGAATAGCACTTTCTGCAGCTTCATTAGTTCCCAAAGAAACAGTTTAATCTTCCACAGTCTCATATTATTCCAAAACAAGCTAAACAAACCACTATTCAAACTATCTGTCTTTATAGTGTGTTGTTCTGCTTTGGACAAAAAAAAAGGTTATAGACAAGCAAGTCTTAGCTTTACAATGGGGTGAATGTTCTCATTGATCTACGTCATGGTGTAGTTATTAGTAGTTAGTCACATTCAACTGAACAAGTTCTGTAATGTCAAAGGCATTTCACCACTCAACCAATTGGCTTCCTGAGTTCTAATGAATGTTGGAAACACACCTAAGAAATTTTTTATCTAACTTAGTTACCTTAAGCAATTCGCCATAATGACATTAAAACTGATTATCACGCCTATTATATGTCCAAAGTAGGTGAATTTTTCTCACTATTTAGGCTGATGAAGCAGGTGTGGCATGTCCTCCGAAACGTGCTCTGATTGGTTCATGGCTCTCTGGCTTCTGACAGTCCTCCTGTGTTCCCGGTGGAGGCTATCTGACGACTCATCTGGATCTGTGCCCAGGCTCTGATAGCGCTCCACCTATCCAAGCTTCTCAGGCTTCATGGGCCTTCTCTGTCACTTACAGAATTCTGTTTTAATGCACTTTTCACCGAGATACTTGTGAGTGCACTAATTTGTGTTTTATTTTTGTTTTTTTTTTAATAAATGTTACAGCACTATTGGCGGCTTTGTGGGCTCCCCCCCCCCCCCGAACTTCCCTCTAACTCAGTAGTCTCCAAACTGAGGCCTGAGGCCCAGATGAAGCCCTTTGCTGGCTTTTATCCAGCCCTTGGGGCACTATTCTACCCAATGATATGAGGCACTATTCCTCCCACTGACACCAAAAGTGGGGCATAATTCCTGCCATTGATATCAATGATGGGGCACTATTCCTCCCACTATTACCAAGGATGGGCCACTATTCCTCCCACTGACACCAACAGTGGGGAATAATTCCTGCCACTGATACCAAGGATGAGGCACTATCCCTCCCACTAAAACCAATGATGGGGTACTATTATTCCCACTAATACAAATGAAGGTGCTCTTTACCTCCTATTACAAAAGTTGTGTATATGCCAGGGAATAACTAAATAAAATTGCATTCCTGAACCCAAATTGGTTTGGGAAGGTGTCTTCAAAGCTTAATTGCAAACTAAAGCAAAATTCATACGACTTTACCACCTACTATAGACTAATACAAAACTATTTATTAATTAAAAAAAAAAAAACATATAAAATGTTTTAACAGTTCAAGTGATATCCCCCTGATATTGGCTCAACCCTTCTGACTTTATATGAGGTGTGACCAGCTGCAAAATAAATTATGAATACATAATAAGAAAGACCAGATAGATAAAAATATAATCATCTGTTTATTTAAAGTCTATAGACCAAATATTAGTAAATCCAAAGTGCTCATTAAAAGTATGTAACGCATGGTAATGGGATAAACATAAATGATACACATATGGATGTAAATGGTCTAAGACAATATATCCCACCTAACCACTCTCTAACTCTCTCCCCTAGAAAACCTCCAGAGCCTATGTGGAAAAAGACAACTCACTGGGACTAATGTTGGATAAAAGTCGTAGTGTATTGAAAGGTGACTACTCCACAAGTAATACAGCTAATATATGTGTAGCCCAGATTGGGCACTTTTTCACTATACCTCCTACTGACACCAACGGCAGGGCAGTATTCCTCCCACTAATATCAATGAAGGGGCACTATTCCTTCCACTGACACCAACAATGTGGCATTGTTTCCCCCACTTATACCAATAATGGGACATAATTCCAATAGCAGTAATATCTCCTCCTCCTTCTGAGCACCAAGCTTGAGGCCAAGTTTATTTTCACTGATGCAGGGATCGGGACATTTATTTACCCCTACTGGCCACAATCTTGCCCCCTCAAAGTCTGAAGAACATTAAACTGGCCCTTTGACAAGTTTGGGGACCCCTTCTGTAAATGATTGCGTTCAGATGTTTCCAGTGAAGGAAACTGGTAATGCTACAGAATACAAAGGCATTTTAGACAATTGTGTGCCTTCAACCTTGTGATAACAGTTCGAAGAAGGCCCTTTTCTGTTCCAGCACAACTGTGCTCCTGTGGGCAAGCGAGCTCATAACAGTATGCACCATCCAAATAATGGGTGGATTGCAGTGGAGAATGTATGGACTTCAGGCAGGGCCGGTGTTAGGCTTTTTTACGCCCTAGGCAAGACCAGCTACTTGCGCCCCCCCCCAAAAAAGGGAAGGGGTTAAAAACTCCTCTATGTCATACCTAGTAACCCTCATCTGATGGTTCCTCAATGTTATGCTGTCATAGAAAGTGACCCCCATATTCCTCCATGTCACACCCAGGGACCCTAATGTCCCTCCATGTCACACCCAGGGACTTTGATGTTTTTCCATGTCACACCCTGGGACCTCAATATTCCTCCATGTCATGCTGTCATACCCACTGACCCTGATGTTCCTCCATGTCACACTCAGGGACCCCCGTGTTCCTCAATGTCATGCTGTCATACCCAGTGACCCCAATGTTTCTCTATGTCAGACCCTGATGTTTTTCCATGTCACACTTGGGGACCCTGATGTTCCTCCATGTCACACCTGGGGACCCTGATGTTCCTCCGTGTCACACTTGGGGACCCCAATCCCCCATGGCACACCCAGGGACCCCAATTCCTCATGGCACACCTGGTGACCCTGAACCCCTGTTACACCCGGTGACCCCTATCCCCCATGTCACACCTGGTGACTCCAATTCCCCATGGCACACCTGGTCACCCCGATTCCCTTTCATACCAGGGATGCTCCATGTAACACCCAGGGGCCCTGATCCCCTGTTCTGGGGACACTCACTGGGTAGTATGAAGAGAGTGGCCCGCACTCTGCCCTCCCTCACTGTGATCCTGCTGATTCCTTCTCCCAGGACACTCCTCTCCTGGACCAAAGTGCTCACCACAGCTCCAACCGGCTCCTGGTGGAGGGAAAAGCAGCAGTCAGAGAGCTCCGCATGTCCTTCATCACCAACCTCCTCAGACCATTCCGGTGCCTCCTTGCTTCTGCCCCAGTAAAGGTTCCACCCTACAGTGCCGAGCTCTGGCTCAGGTTCAGCTTTGCTCCGCTCCCTGCTTAATAGCGACCCAGGGAAATGAACGGCTGCCTACCGACTCAGTGCAGAGAGTCGCTTCCTGCCTGGGGTTAAGGCCGTTCAGCTTCAGCCAAAGAGGATCATCATGCAGGCAGCACTCTGGTGGGCTCCCTTCCGGCCTCTAGGGGCCTCTCCAACAGTGGTGGAAAGCCAGGACCTGGTAGTTCCGCCACTGCCCAAGACACCTGGCATCTTCCTCTGTCCCTTCTTCCTCCCCCACCACCACCCCTCCCCTCAGCTCACAATAATCATTCATGATGGAGAGAGAGTGCCGACTCGTGGCTGCGCCCCTAAGTGGCAATGCGCCCTAGGCGGCTGCCTAGTTTGCCTAGTGGAAGCACCGGCCCTGACTCCAGGGCCTTGGCACCCAGCTTATTACAGGGAATCAAGGAGGATACAGGCTAGCCTGTTTGTGGTGAAAGGGGTTGGGTTGTTTATTCATAATGGCATGGTTTTATAAGCTTAGTGTGGAGAAACTTGAATGGTGTGCACAGAGCTCTGTTCTCAATCTCTTTGCACACCATTGAGATGGCTGACTGAGAGTGGGGTCTTCTTGTCCAACGTGATGCTTTTTTTTTTAGAAAAGAATAAGCATGGATTCCTACAGACACACTCCAAATTTTTGTGGAAGCCTCCCCAGAGGAGTGGAGGCTGTTATCACCACAGAAAGAGTGTTCACTCCATAATAATGGCCATAATAATAGTTTTTGAATAGAATGTCCAACACGCTCTTGTAGATAGATGGTCAGGTATCCATTAGTTTTTGGCCAATGGACATGTAGTCTATGTCAGACTTTAACAAATATCCTTTAACGGGAATGGGGGCCTTCAAAAACAACCTGTCACCCACATACAGTTTAATGTCCTTTTAACATCTTTGCCCCAGTGACGGTTTTCTCCATAAGTCCTGTAACTTCAAGTGCACCTCTTCTTCAAGCCTACATTATTTAAAATCCTTGGTGGGCTCACTTGGGATAAGGAAGAATTGGTTTCCCATCTACAAAGGAGGATCTGTAAATACATAAAAGAAAGAGTCCAGTAATTTTTAAGTAAGATTAATACTTTTTTCTTAAAGATTACATTGCTGTTGTCAGGTAATAATGGTGGGGTCCACTTTAAAGAAGAAGTTCCATTACACATTTTTTTTGTTTCTTGTATCAGTTTGTCCCGTATTGCCACGCTGAGATAGCATGGTCAACAGTGGGTTCCCCCTTTCGCCACCACTCTCTGACCAAGCATCTAGGAAGAAGACAAATATGATTGACGGGGCTTGTTTTGGGCACCAGGAGCTTCTCTGAGACAAGCGCTATCTTAATGCAAGGGGAGGAGGCATGTCAGCTATAGCAACAGTAAGAGTAAAAGAAATAGCCCAGAGCTCAGCTCCATCAATACTGATACAGTAAGTATAGGAAAAAGGGTTTTTAAAACAAAGCTCATGTTCCAAGTAAAAAACAGAGTCAGTAGTGTAGGGAACACGAGCCTCGTTCTTCAGTGAATGTGAAAATAAAGATGTGTGAGCTTTCTCTTTATAGGAGCCTATTTAAGGTTCTAAGCCCAATGAAGCAACAGGTGGGTGATGGGCCTGGCAGCTGAGCTATGCCTGAACAATACCCAGAAATTGACCTTCATTGTAAGAAGAGGTAGAGAAACAGAAAGCCATTCAATAAAGATCAGATTTTCTTCTAAAATACATTGACATGGATGGTTGCAGATACAGTACAAAGAAAGGTATCTGTGCATGCATTTATGCATCAGTGTTGTGTCTTTTACTAATCATGAGTGTTCTTCTCTAAGCCTTTAGTTGCTGTCCCAAATTTCATGGCACCACAGTGATTGGATTAAGTTAATTAAAGCAGGTTGATTTCATAAGCGTTCACACATTCCAATTAGAGATATAAGACTGTATTATCTGGCTGACACTATAGTTATTGAGTTAAGGTGACTGATCTGCCCATGTTGGGTAGAAATGCTTGTTTATGCTCCTGACATTAATCTGAAGTCAGAAAGTCACTTAAATTAGTGTAAAAATGTCTACAACAGGGGTCCCCAACCTTTTAAACAAAGAGCCAGTTTACTGTCCTTAAGACTTTAGTGGGGTCTGACTGTGGCTATTGGGAGTAGAAAAGGTCCCGCCATCAGTGGGAAAAAATTATGCCCCATCAGTTGTTTTAGTGGGAAGAATTGTGCCCTGTTTGTTGGTGTAATTGGGATAAATTGTGCTCCATTGTTGGTGTCATTGGGAGAAATTGTATACCATTGTTTGTGTCATTGGGAGGAATTGTATACCATTGTTTGTGTCATTGGGAGGAATTGTGGCCAATTGTTGGTGTCATCGAGATGAATTGTGCCCCGTCATTGGTGTTGTTGAGAGGAATTGTGCCCCATTGTTGGTGTTGTTGAGAGGCATTGTGCCCCATTGTTTGTATCAGTGGATCAAATAGTGCCCCAAGGGATCAATAAAAGCAAGCAAAGAGCTACAACTGGCCCCCGGGCTGCAGTTTGGAGACCACTGGACTACAACATTGCTAACTGAGTCCAGATGAACCAGACTAACTACTGCTAGTTTAAACAGGGAAATTGTGTAATTACTACATATGTTATGGCTGTACATTTTCCCTTTAACCGTACAATGTGTAAGAAACTAGATTAGGAAGGATTCTCTTCATGTTGGGAACCCCTGTACTTTTCCCTGGTTCTGGAGGGTGGGGCTAGGGTACTTTGGTAGCACAAGGGCAGAGGCTGCGATGTCTAATCATTACTCACCAGTGAAAGAGTTGAAACTTCCACCCTATTTGGTAAGCATTGTGGGACCCCCCAGTTATCAGGAAAGGGAGTCACATGTTATCTTTATTGCAGACACAACAGTGGACTCTGTTTTTATCCATTGTTCCATGGAACGGCAGGGGGGTGATCGGTATCAGGATGAATTCAGCATTTATTGTGCACTTTAATTATGAACAAGCAAGAAGCCAATGAAGTCAGAGAACTCCTGTGAACCATATCTGAGTAGAGGCCAAGGCAGTTTCCCATTCTTGCTGATACCCATTCTAGGAGGAAATACAGCCGCTATGGAGTTGAGTAGTAGATACCTCGTTCTTTTCTATGATCTCAGAACTCCGCTGTCTTCTTCAGCCAGTGTACCACAATCACAAGGGGTGGAATCCACTGGGCAGAATGCCAGGGTGGGGGTGGAGATTGATGGCAGGTACTGGGACGGCTAGTACTGGTGTGCGGCACTCACTCATGTATTGTACACAGACACTACGCTCCCTGTAATAGGCAGCGCAACACTTCAACAACAGGTGACCCCGACACTTTTCGCTTCTTCCTCCATCATTCGCCCCGCCCTCCTGTGTGTGAGCAAGCGGTTGTCAATAAACATCAAACTGCTCTGTTCACCAGCCGTTCACCTCCCGCAGTGCAATTTCTAACAAGCCACGGACTGGTACTGGTCCATGGCCCAAAGGTTGTGGACATTGCTGTAATATCCACCTTAATTTTGTCTTTGTGTAAGCAGAGATCCCTGGGCCACAGAAGATTTGGTCCCCATCTCAGCCCACCAAACTACGCACATTGACACTTATTAATACACAATATACTACTTGTCAGTAGACCTGTTTCCCAGTTCAATGTCAACAAGGCCTTGATGGCCAATGGCCTTACCCCTTAAGCCTCCAGTAGATTGGTGATCAGTATTTTGCAAGGACCTCTAAATGGATAGGACCTCTAATTATTGAGCGTCTCAGCCAAGTTTGTGAGTGACTTTGAAACTCCTCTTAAGCATGGCTCCAAGACCCCATGTGGTTACAGCTTAGTGGTAGGGAATAGGATACTTTATTACAGAAGGAGGGGCTTTGATAGCTGCAGTTTCCCCCTTAGGATTGCAATGGGCCCCCAGTCCTTCGGACTATATGTCCCACAATCCTCTCTGCTCTTTTTAGATTGTCTTTTTCCCCCCCTGGCCAATAGGAAGGAGAGAGGAGAAGCATAGTGGGTGGCTGTCCTGGCAAGCGCCACTCCCGAGTACACAGCAGCATGAGGAGGAGGAGAGGGAGGGGGGGAAGAAGAGCCTGCAGCTGCTCTCTCTCCACATAGACACAGCCGCTCTGATCTCGCTGCCTACAGAGGGAGGGAGAACGGGCATGAAACAGACAGCCCTCTTCTGACAGCAGCAACTCGAGCAGGGGGAGGAGGGGGCAGCACAGTTTCTCCTCCTCTGACCTGCTCCTATTATTTTCTTTCAGAGAGAGCAAGTAGAAGGGGGATTCGCAGCACCCGGCCGGTAGGCAAGCGTCGCTGAGTGGCAAGTGCGGCTCCCGGGGAGTGTTCCTGAATGGCAGTTTGGAAATGTGGTCACCTTAAGCTGATGGGTGTGAGTAGAGCCTCATGTCTTTGCTGTATACATGGGCAGGTCAAAGGGGGTGGAGTCAGGGGCAGAGCCAGGGGCAGCAATATGAGGTTGTCACAAATCCTTGCACCAGCCCTGATTATTAATGTGGAATGTATGCTCCTGGCTAAAAAACATTATTTTCTATCAAGTTGTCATGGGTAAAGATCCACTTCAAGTTTGTTCAGGACTCCTGCTGCTAATACTTCTGTGATCTCTGTGTGCTGCAATTATTTCAGGCCCGGGTTCAGTACCACTCCTTTCAATGAAGTGCTGCTTCAATAATAGGCCAATTGCCTAAAAAAAGGGTGTCACTCATCAAAGAAGAAGGTTAGCATGACTCGAAGGACTGTGCCATGGCTACAAAGGTAAGTCCTAACAAATGAACCAAATCCTGTGTTTTATTATATAGCATGTATATATCTTTCAGAAGAGGGTTAAAGGGCAGAGTAGAGCTTCATTTTACGGGGGTGCAAAAAATGTTCTGTTTATATTAAAGTGATTGTAAAGTTCCCTTTTTTAAAAATAACAAACATGTTATACTTACCTGCTGGTAAGATGAAGAGGAGGAGCCAAAAGTGATGCTGGGGTGCCCTGGTGTCGCTCCTGGCTCTTCCTTTTCATTGGGTGCCCCCACAGAGAGCCACTTTCCATGAGGACACCTGTGTGGGCACGCTCACGAGTCCCGCTGCTGCGTCCATTAACACAGACGGCAGGACTCGGCCCCGCCCCCCTGCTCCCGTGTCACTGGATTTGATTGAAAAGGGCTCCTGCTGCTATCACCATATCCAATGAGGACCCGAGACAGCGGCTGGAGCTGTTGGGCTCGTGCTTGTCGCAGGAACATTTGGGTTCAGGTAAGAATAACTGGGGTCTGGGGGGAGGCAGCTGCATCCAAAAAGGTTTTTCACCCTCATGCATAGAATGCATGAAGGTGAAAAACCTTGAGGCTTTACAACTCCTTTAATTTCTTCCCATCCACGCTTTAGCTGAAAGACAGCTACAGCGCTGACCTTAATTGCCTCCCGTGCATGAGCTGCCTGCGCGCTTACTGCGGGGCATGCGCGGCTCGCTCTTTGATCAGTGAGTCCATAAGACTCGGCTGATCACAGATTGCAGTAAGGGACCAGTCCTGGCCCCTTACCACGTGATCAGCTCATCATGTGATGTAAACAGCAGCTGGCGATCAGCTTTTTTTCCCCTCACGCTATCAGTCCAACAGGAGAAGAGGTTCTGTACCCACCAGTGTCACCTACCAGTGCCCACCAGCGCTACCTACCATTGCAGATCAGTGCCACCTACCAGTGCCACATAACATTGCCCACCAGTGCCACCTATCAATGCCCACCAGTGCCACCTATCAGTGTCAATCAGTGCCCCATCATCAGTGCTGCCTATCAGTGTCACCTACCAGTGCCTCTCATTGCCCATCAGTGCCCCCTATCAGTGCCCATCAGTGCCACCTATTAGCGCCCTTCAGTGCCAACTACCAGTGCCCTTCAGTGCCACCAATCAGTGCCCATCGGTGCCACCCATTAATGTCACCTGTCAGTGCCATCCTAGCAGTGCCGCCTTATCAGTGCCAATCAGTATTGCCTATCAGTGGCAGTGCCCGTCAGTGTTGCCTATCAGTGGCAGTGCCCATCAGTGCAGCCTATCAGTGTCTATCAGGGCCCATCAGTGCCGCCTCATCAGTGCACATCATTGAAGGAGAAAAACTACCTGTTTGCAAAATTTTATACCAAACTATAAAAACTGTTTCTTTTTTCAAAACTTTTGGTCTGTTTTTTGTTTGTTCAACAAAAAAATAAAAATCCCAGTAATGATTAAATACCACCAAAAGAAAGCTCTATTTGTTTGAAAAAAAAAAATGATAAAAATGTCATATGGGTACAGTGTTGCATGACTGCACAATTGTCATTCAAAATGCGACAGCGCTAAAAGCTGAGAATTGGCCTGGGCAGGAGGGGGGTTTAAGTGCCTGGTAGGCAAGTAGTTAAGTCACTTTAAGCTTTAAACT
This sequence comes from Pelophylax lessonae, assembly GCF_965119305.1. NCBI lineage: Eukaryota > Metazoa > Chordata > Amphibia > Anura > Ranidae > Pelophylax > Pelophylax lessonae. Next base: position 530,781,184 of record NC_138772.1, on the reverse strand, counting down.
TTTTTCAGTTTATTAATGGCAGTCTTTGTATTTCTCTCAATAAAGGTTTTCTTTATTATTATCAAATGATTATACTTAAAATTTTTGAAGGTATTGCGTGTGTAATTTGCAACAACTTTACCTCTGCATGAGATCCAATCCAACATGTAAACACTGTATTCCAAATTCCAAAGAATTAAACCCTTGTAAGAATGAAATCACTAATGTCTGTATACGTTGATATACATGATCCTCTTAAAGTGATGGGGGGCCCATGAACTGAAAACAGCCCGGGGCCCCAAGGTACGATTAATTCACCATTGGTTATATCTTTCAAAAGAAGAAGAAAAATATGAACATTTGAGAAACTTTAATGCCCCCCCCCCATCCCCTTAAAGGGTCTCTGTAACCATCACAAAGCTTTGTTAACCACTTTACCACCGGAGGATTTTGCTGTCTTACGTCCAGGCCACTTTTTGCGATTCGGCACTGTACAAATTTAACTGACAATTGCGTGGTCGTGCGTCGCCGTATCCAAACGAAATTTACGTCCTTTTTTTCCCACAAACAGAGCTTTCTTTTGGTGGTATTTGATCACCTGTGCGATTTTTACTTTTTGCGCTATAAACAAAAAAATAGCGTAAATTTTGAAAAAATAACAATATTTTTCACATTTTTTTATATGAAATTCCCCCCCCAAAAAAATTTAAAAATATAATTTTTTTTACATTTTTGGCCAATTTCTTTTTTGCTACATATGTTTGGTAAAAAAAATCGCAATAATTGTATTTTGATTGGTTTGCACAAAAGTTATTGCGTTTACTTACTAAGGGAAAGATTTCTGTCATTTTTGGTGTTTTTTTTTTTTTTTTAACGAGTAATGGCGGCGATCTGCGATTTTTTTGCGGGACTGCGACATTGCGGAGGACAGATCGGACCCCTGACTGACATTTTTGACACTTTTGGGGGTACCAGTGACATTACTTCAGTAATCAGTGCTATAAATATGCACTGTTACTGTAAAAATGACACTGGCAGGGAAGGGGTTAATTGTATTGGAGAGGGAGGGGTTAATGTTTGCCTGGTGCTTACTAACGTGTGTGGGGGGAGGTGACTGAGTGACACAGGGACAGATCGCAGGTTCAGCTAAGCTGAACCCTGCAATCTGACCCTGCCTGTCACTTAGGAGATCCGCCCGCTCTGTTTACACAAGCGGGCGGATCTCCAAACTCGATTCCCTGATGATCGGGGAAGAGCGGCGATGATCACCGCCGCTCCTCCCCTGGCCCGACTCCCGCTGTGCCTGAAAACTCCTCCACAAGGGGAGGAGTCCAGCGACGTAGGTCTACGTCGCTGGACGGGAACGAGCCACTGTGCCGCAGTAGAGGCACAGTGAGCAGTCGTAAAGTGGAAAAAATATAGCAAATAGAAAAATATATATAAATACTGTGTGTGTATATATATATATATATATATATATATATATATATATTGTATAGCATATACAATTGCTACACAAGCCATGTTGTATTTTAACCACTTCAGCTCCAGGAGATTTACACCCTAACCCCCCCCCCCCCGCCCTTTATGACCAGGCCATTTTTTGCAACACGGCACTGAGTTACTTTAACTGACAATTGTGCTGTCATACAAAGCTGTACCCAAATTACATTTATGTCATTTTCCCCCCACAAATAGAGCTTTCTTTTGGTGGTATTTAATCACCTCAGCGGTTTTTGTGCTAAAAATAAAAGTAGATCGACAATTTGGAAGAAAAAAAAAAACATTTTTTACTTTCTGCCATTAAACACATCCAATAAAAAAATTGAAAAATCTAATTTCTTCATCACAATAAAAAAATCGAAAAAAATCAAATGTCTTCATCAATTTGGCCAATTTGTATTCTGCTACATGTTTTTGGTAAAAAAAACATTCCAATAAGCGTATATAGATTGGTTTGTGCTAAAGTTATAGCATCTACAAACTATGGAATATTTTTTTTTTTTACTAGTAATGGTGATGATCAGCGACTTATAGCGGCACTGCAATATTGCGACACAAATTGGACACTGACTGACACTTTTTGGGGACCATTCACACTAATACAGTGATCAGTGCTAAAAGCACGCACTGTCACTGTACTAACGACACTGGTTGGGAAGGGGTTAATATCAGGGGTGACCCTTCCCACTGCTTCTAAAAGCGGTCCAGTGGCTAATCGCTGCTCGGATCACTTTTATGAGAAAGAGAATCGCTGGCTGGGGAAAGGGAAAGGCTTCCTTGAAGAGATGAGTTTTCATGAATCACTGACAGATTGGGATTGGGAGTTCCAGAAAAAGGGAGCAGCACCGGAGAAGTCCTAGAGGCAAGCATTAGAGGAGACAAGGAGGGAGCTTGATAGCAGGAGGTCTTAGAAGGAGCAAAGACGACAGTTTGGGAGAAATTTTGAAACATGGCTGGTGATGTAGCTCTGGGCAATGCTATGGATGGCTTTGTATGTTGTTGGTATTCTAATTGGAACCCAGTGGTGGTATTGACCAAGATCTATTCTCTAATGCTGTAGTTATTTTGTAGCTTCCCCAAGCCACTTCTTCAGTTCTAATTTGTGCCAGGGACATAGCCCAGAATTAATATCCACATAGGTAGCACAAACACCTTAATCCAATCAATGGAATGTGCCAAGGCAGATGTTGAGTTTTTAGGAACAGATTGGAAGTTGTGAAAATTGTGGGACCACCCTGTTCTAGTTACATAACTCCATCCTTGGTGTCAGGAGGTTTGCGATTAATCCTTTGACCTACTGCACATGGCTGAAGATGTGAATCGATGTCAAATCACCAGGGTAGTGATGTTAAAATGGTTCTATGTGGAGAACAGCTGATGTCAAAGGCCTCCACTCCTGTCCAGGAATGTTTGTCTTTACTTTCTATCTGGGTAACCAAATCAGAAGTGTGAGAGAACCTCTCTAAAGTGAGGGAAAATCCCTCTTAGACAGTTGTCCCAGTTACAGGTGTCCCCATCAGAAGATTCCCCCTCACTTCTTGACATTTAAAGGTAATGATTCTTACTCTGAATGGTCTAAGGTTATCAGTGGTGTACCCCCAGGTTCAGTGTTGGGATACTTACTTTTTAATATCTTTATAAATGATATCGGGTCTGGGATTAAAAGTACCATTTCAGTCTTTGCAGATGACACCAAGCTTTGCAGTGGAATAACTTCATTACAGGATGTCTCCAATTTACAAGCTGATCTCAATGCACTGTTTCATTGGGCAACTATGTGGCAAATGAGGTATAATGTTGATAAATGTAAAGTTATGCACTTGGGGGCTAAGAATATGTATGCATCATACATAGGGGGAGTAGAACTGGGGGAATCCATAGCGGAGAAGGATCTGGGTGTTCTGGTAGATCATAAGCTTAATAATAGCATGCAATGCCAAGCTGCTGTTTCCAAAGCAAGCAAAGTCCTTTCTTGTATTAACAGAGGCATGGACTCCAGAGAGAGAGATATCATTTTGCCCCTGTACAAATCATTAGTAAGACCTCATCTGGAATATGCAGTTCAGTTTTGGGTACCAGTTCTTAGAAAGGATATCAGGGAACTGGAGAAAGTGCAGAGAAGGGCAACCAAACTGATAAGAGGCATGGAGGAGCTCAGCTATGAGAAAAGATTGGAGGAACTGAATTTATTCTCTCTTGAGAAGAGGAGATTAAGGGGGGATATGATCAACATGTATAAATACATAAGGGGTCCATATAGTGAACTTGGTGTTGAGTTATTCACTTTACGGTCATCACAGAGGACAAGGGGGCACTCTTTACGTCTAGAGGAAAACAGATTTTGTCTCCAAATACGGAAAGGTTTCTTCACTGTAAGAGCTGTGAAGATGTGGAATAGACTCCCTCCCGAGGTGGTTCTGGCCAGATCACTAGATTGCTTTAAAAAAGGTCTGGATTCTTTCCTAGGTGTACATAATATAAATGGGTATTACATTTTTTTTTAGGTAAAGTTGATCCAGGGAATATCCGATTGCCTCTTGGGGGGATCAGGCAGGAATTTTTTTCCCCTGCTTTAGCAAATTGGATCATGCTTTGCTGGGGTTTATTTTCTCCTTCCTCTGGATCAACAACGGGTATAGGATTGTGTGTATGGGATTGTATGGTAGGGTTTTCAATACTGTTTTTTGTTTTTTTTTTGGTTGAGCCCGATGGACGTGTGTCTTTTTTCAACCTGACTAACTATGTAACTATGCAACTATGTAACATTTGGTACATTTTAGATTTCCTGGGGGTGTTTCCAAGATGGAGACAAGACCAGATGCATAGGTCAGGAACTGCCCAACTTTATTTTCTCTGTATTTCCATCTCTCGCTGGGACTCCTACCACTGCCACAGGCCTATGTGCTTGAGTCTGGCTGCTTTTGGAGATGATCAGAGAGTAACATATGTTTTCCAGATACACTCTTGTTGACACTTCTTCCCGAGGTGGCTTGAAAGCCTCCTTCTCCTCAATTCCGTCCCCTCAATATTGATGACTTAGACAAAGAGAACTCTGCGCAGCCTGATCTGAAAACAGTGATGCAGGACATCATGACCTGCCAAATGGCCCGGACCACCAAAAATGATCGTCTCCAGATGGACAACGGACTTATCAGGCAGGAGTTGTATAATATATGCAACCGCATCAGTTAGGTGGAGGACACTGCCTCTCATACCACTACCATTTGCACCCTCGATACTAAAGTAAAATCTCTTGAGTCCGGACCAGAAGACACAGAGAACTGCAATCTCAATAATGTCTGCCTCCTAAGGCCTACCCGAGGGAACAAAGGGCTCTGAACCTACAAACAGTGCTGTATTTTGGCCTAGGCCAACAAGGCCCAGGCCTAGGGCGGCACTTTGCAGGGGGGCACCAAAAAAGCCGCACCCCCCTCCACATGAGACTCTATTGGCCACTGGTTGCTATAGCCACCTCTCTCACCCCCTCTCTCTCACCCCCTCTCTCTCTCATCCCCCTCTCTCACTGCCTCCTCTCTCTCTCTCTCTCTCTCACCCCTCCTCTCTCTCACCTCCCTCTCTCACCCCCTCTCTCTTTCTCTCTCATCCCCCCTCTCTCTCTCTCTCTCTCTCTCTCACATCCCCCTTTCTCATCCCCCCTCTCTCTCTCATCCCCCCTCTCTCTCTCATCCCCCCTCTCTCTCTGTCTCTCTCTCTCTCATCCCCCTCTCTCTCACTCTCATCCCCTTCTCTCCCCCCCCCTCTCTCATCCCCCTCTCTCTCTTTGATCACCCCCTCTCTCTCTCTTCCCCCCTCTCTCTCTCATCCCCTCTCTCTCTATTTGATCACCCCCTCTCTCTCTCACCCCCTCTCTCTCTCTTCCCCCCCTCTCTCACCCCCCTCTCTCTCCCTCACCCCCTCCCTCACCCACCCCCCTCTCTCTCTCCCACACCCTCTCACCCCCCCTCTCGTGAGAATCTCAGGGGTTCATGCTGGGACTTGTAGTCCCTCAATTTTGGAGGGAGTTACATTGGATAAAAAAGGAATGGGCAAATTTACATAGGAGGGGGGGCGCCCAATTTTAGTCTTGCCTAGGGCAGCACAAAACCAAAATACACCACTGCCTACAGCCTTTACTAAAACTCTGCTGTGGTCTCTGCTCCCAGTTTCTCAGTTGTTCAACCACTTTGTGGTATAATAAACCCATAGGATGCCTGTGAAATTTGGGCTCCCACACCCAACAACTGCACTTTATTCTACAGGAGAGGAGGACTGCCGGGGAACTTCCAAAATTAAAAAAAAAAAAAAAAACATTTTAGATATCCCATCACTTTCTGTTCCAGCAAGAAATAAAATGAGGGAATCATCCCAGCAGAGGTACAGGCAGCAATAAAAAAAATCTTAAGTAAGAAATGCAAGGAGAAAGGTACCAAGTCAGGTTCCTATATCATTAAAATCCAATATTTTTCAGGGGGTTAAAGGTTTCACCTTTTAGGGATTGGTATTAGTGAACAAAGCATGTACTTTGTATGAATTAATTATTGAATCACAATCAGTGCAACTTGTATATCACACTCAATACACGAATAAAATAAAACTAAATTAAAATATTACAAAATGCAAAACACACAATATTGTTGATAGCTAGGCACTGCGTGGTGATTCCACAACACCCCCTCTAAAGAATTAATATGTAAAAATTAGTGCAGCGCAACAATTTTCTGTGATAGAATTGAGAGTGGGGGAAAAAGAGATTGGACTTTATAGGCACCAATGTAAAATGATATGTTCTTTATTAGAACCAGGTAGTACCCCAATTGTGGGGTCTGTCTAGCTTCTGGAACCACTGATCATCTTGCCACGTAGGTCTGTAACTAATGAGTCTAAACATGGAATTTGTAGGCAATTCGTGGACAGGATACATGGCGGAGATCCAATTAAGTTGCAATACCTCTGTCAGAAATGACATAGGATTGAATCAGTACATTAGTACTGCTAGGAGACTATTGAAACGCAAATCCAATCTCTATTGGCACATAGAGTTCTTTTTGAAATATATCAAAGAGGGGATTTGTCCATTGGGACTTAGGATCCAACTTTTCCCCTCCTTTGATAATGCTTCTAACGTTTTCAAAACCCAGTGGGAGAATGCCCTTACTAGATGCAGTCTGGAGCTATGTCAACTCTTAGTTGCACAATACCAGTCAGACCTCTTGGCCCTCGATTCTGAACTGGCCACACTCTATACCAAGAATGAGGCTATCAAAACTCACGAGTCCTATGCAAAAAAGTGGGACGAGGTGAAACAATATCTTACTAAATTAAACAAGGACATTGTCAACAAAAAGCAAACGAAATTCCTCAAAGACCAACTTGCCTTCTCAGAAGGGTTTGCCTATCGTTGGCAGGGCCCGCCACGCTCCCGTAGACCCCGTTACCCACATGGCCAAACTGACTCAACCTTAGCATCGGATCAGAGAGAGACTGAATGGGAATCAGACTCGTCATCAGTATCAAACACTTCACATCAATCAACACATTCTAATATCATTATGACACGCTCCAAAACTAGGGGCGGCCCACGTGCACGTACACCTCGTGGGGGCCACCATACCTCACACCCTAAAAGGGGACAGGATCCAGCTGCTAAATCAAATACGTCCTCTAATCCAAGGGACACAGATACCCATACACAAGGTACATATTTGGGGAATGTGGCCCTACAGGCCCTGCAGATGATGCAACCTGGGTCAGTCACAACCCAAGTGAGAGCATCCAATACCAATGGATTAGGACAGGGTGCTTATGTAGCACCGAGCACCTTATCATCCATACAGGGTACATTAACATCTTTGGCACCCATATCCTCCAATGTAGGTACCAAACAGACCACTCTCGATACACATTTCAACCCTGCCCCATCACAGCCCACAAATTTTCCGTTGAGTCAAACTCTAACATTACCGACTTGAATTTATCAATTATCAACTTGACTCCATACAAACTGTCAAGTGAGGAAGACGAAGTCCTTAAATTAGGCCTAACTTTTTGTCCCACAGCCCCCCTGGATAGATACGACGTCATCAAAGACTTATACCTGTTCTGCAGGAACTTGACGTATAGGTACATTCTTGATCCTTCTAACGTTAGGGCTAACCAAGAACGCCAAATCTCTGAACGAGTTAAAAGTTTTACAATGAAGGAATTTCGCGCACTCCGTGATCTAATCCTCCTTCTGGAGGAAAATGATCAGGAAGGATGCAGCTCCTCAACTTATGGGACCTCCGCCAATGTACTGTCGACGACACAGCCTTTGCCATATATACCTAAAAGGAAATTCAAACCTAAATCTACCCAGTTCCCGGACCTCACTACTAATCCTAAGATTTGGGCATTCCTCAATGCATGCGCCAGCGAATTGAAACGCTGCCCTCTACCTTCTTCTCGCTCTAACCTCTCTTCAGAACGGAAACGTATCATTGATAGGCTACAAAACCATCCTGACCTGATCATCAAGGCATCAGATAAGGGTGGGAACATAGTCTTAATGACCAGGGAATACTATGAGAAAATGTGCATGGACATACTGAGCAATGAATCATGGTACAAGAAAATCCAGCCCTCGCAAACGGCCAAATTCAAGTCGGCCTACAAAGACTTGATTGGACAGGCTTTTCAATTGGGTCTCATTGACCAAGACACTTATAATTTTCTTAATACCCGCTTCCCTAGGGAGGCTACGTTTTATGCTTTGCCCAAAACCCATAAAAATTTAATTTCTCCCCCTGGCCGCCCTATTATCTCTGGTATTGGCAATCTTACCGAGAATGCGAGCCGATTCATTGACTTCTTTTTAATGCCCCATGTACAGGCCCTCCCATCGTACATTAAGGATACCGTTGATTTTTTGAAAACTTTAGATGGTTTGGTTCTCCCTCCCGACGCCCTGCTCGTGACACTGGATGTGGAAGCTCTCTACTCCAGCATCCCTCACGAGCAGGGTGTCGGGATGGTTAAAACCTTCCTTCAGCAAAAAGATGACCGGACATGGCCGCTCAATGACTTCCTCCTCAAGTTGTTATCCTTCATTCTCACTAATAATTGGTTTTCGTTCAATGGTTCCCACTACCTCCAGGTACAGGGCGTGGCAATGGGCACTTGTTGTGCCCCTGCCTACGCCAACCTGTACCTGGGGGGGTGGGAACACTACATCTTTTCCGATGAAACTTTATCTCAATATACTCAATATGTTGAGATTTGGTTAAGATATATCGACGACGTATTTGTGGTGTGGACGGGTCCTCGCCAACTTTTGACGGACTTTGTCCAACACCTAAACATCAACCACTTCAACCTACAATTCACGTTCTCTGTAGATGAACATGAAGTAAATTTCTTAGATTTGACGGTGAGGAAAGACTTGAGCGGCCATGTCACCACGGATCTCTTCCGTAAAACCTCGGCAGGAAACACTATCCTGCATGCCACCAGTGCACACCCGCCAGCACTGATCCGCAGCATTCCATATGCTCAGTATATCAGATTACGGCGGAACTGTACATCACTTACAAACTACAAGAGACAGTCCGGTTTTTTGCGGACGCGTTTACTGAAGAGAGGTTACAGCAAAAGCACCCTTCGCAAGGCCTACAATTCAGCCCTGTCAAAGGATAGACACTCCCTTCTCTATGGTACCAAACCTACGACTTCAAACCATCCAGTTAAGTTTATTACGAAATTTTCTAGTCACCATGGCACATTACGTAATATCCTTACTAAACACTGGCACCTATTGCACGAAGACCCTACAGTGGGCAAACATGTCAATGCAGTACCTCAGATCACCTATAGGCGGACAACCTCTTTGCGAGACCGCCTAACCCGCAGCTTTTACAGCCGTAAGAAAACCATAGCCTCTGGGCCACGAGGCATTTACAAATGCCGCCACTGTGACATGTGCCCCTGGGTGGCCGAGGGCAACAGATTTACCCTACCCAATGGCGAAACTTTTGTTCCGACCTTCAGAGCCGACTGTGGCACTGAGGGGGTGGTCTATCTCATGTCATGCAAATGTAATATGTTTTATGTGGGGAAGACCTTTCGTCAATTCCGACGACGGATAAACGACCACATCTACTACTCATCAGGTGGCAAGATGATCACCCCGGTAAGCAGGCACCTGGACCTGTACCATAAGTTCAATACTATGAATGTCAATTTTATTGTCTTGGAGATCATACCCCGTGACCCCAGGGGCGGCGATTGGAATCAGCGTATCCTCCAGAGGGAATCCCTCTGGATTGAACGTCTGAATGCCAACGTCCGCCCAGGGCTCAACGAGGCGCACTCCTACAAATGCTTTCTGTAAAGGATCAATGGCGCTGTTGTTTCGTGCGTAACTAGCAGCGCTATTTATCCCCTTTATATAGTTGTCTTTCTCCCTTTGCTCTTTCTCTGGCCCTTTCTTTCTTTTTTCTTTCCCCCCTTTCCCCCCCCCCCCCTCTTGTGTGTTTTTTCCCCCCCCCCTTTTTTCCCCCCCCCCCTCCCCTCTCAGTTCAACTGGTTCAAAGCTTCAGACATTACTGTTGGATACATCCAGCACTATTACCCAATATCATGTATTTTATTGCGATCATTATGAATGGTTATATGGATCGATCGCACCATACCCATGCGCCTATGACAGCACTGTCCAACACATGGTTGTATGGGCTCTCGATCCACTGTATGTGACATGTATCTAGCTAGGATTCATTGATACTATGCAAGTGCCCCGTTTCTCCCAGGTTAGATTAACGGCGCACTTGTCAGATATATTTTTGATTTTCACCACCTTTTTAGTTTTTGTCGGGGGCCCTCCTCCGCTTCTCTTCCCCCGGTCCCTATTTATGTTCATACTTTTCTTTATCTCCACTTTTTTGCTTTACCCCAGCATTCTCTCTTCATCTACTTTTTCTAGGAAGGCGCCGTGCGTGTGTGGGGGTGTGTACACCATCCCCGCTGACTGCTCGGAGCCGACGTACGGCCGGGTAACCACGCCCAGCGGCTGACTGCCTATGGGCGTTACCGCTGGCGTGGATAGGAGGAGGCGCTGTGGGTCAGCTGACCCACAAGAGCTTCCCTCCTCCCGTGTCATGACGCGGCCAGTTGTTTGCTGGGTCACCATGGTGACGCCTCTGGCCCGCGCATGCGCGGGAAACACCGGCCGGGGTTGATGATGTCACATGTCTGACTCATCACCCGGGACCACGGCCTTCAAATAGAGCGCGGTACTCGCTCTAAAAACATGGCGGTATCCCCATCCGGGGGGGTGCACATACGGTCGCTGCAGTATCAGGATCCTTTACTTCAACATACTATTGGTGAGACTTTATGATTTGGTGAATAACTACTCTCTTACATGGCGCTCTACTGTACTCATTACTCCTAATTTTTACAGGTCCTTTGGCATGTGAGCTTTCTGTCTCACTGGTCTGTGATTTGGGTCTATAGGCTGGGGCTTTTTCTCCCCACCTGGTCGCCACACATGATTTCTCTATGGGACCATACTCCCCATAGTAACAAGCCAATATTTTGCTCTATATGTATGTGAGTATTATTCATCAACTCCTTTATTTCTGCTTTATCACAGCTTGGTGTTTATGGCCACCCATCATAGTGGGGATGCCTAATTCTCATCTTAGGCACCTTAACCTCCATTTCTAGCTCATCGATGCATGCCATTATATTCTTTTGGAATCTTTCTTTCTTTACCTACCACCATTACTCTTATTAAGTAATATGTATAACATTAACTCTGGCATTAACTTGGGGTTCTTTTTCAAACTATATCCATCTAGTTGCACGGAGGTGAAGTGCTGGACAACTATCCCCATCCTAAATTTTCCCTTTAAAATGACTTATTTTCAAACATTGTATATCATACTTATTACACCATTTATTTTAGGCCACTCCAAGCTTTATATCTTATGATAGTTTGGACGTTTCTACCTGGCTCCTTTTTCTAACTGCAGCGTACCGATCCCCCTCGTTATTACCTTTCCCAGCCTTTATGGCAGGATTCATCAGAAAGTTCTTTCACCTGTAATATCTTTTTTCAGGTATGTACTTTGCTTAGTATATTGTTGCTGTTTTGCTCTTTTTTCCGGTTATACCCCAGTCTACTTCAATACCAAGCCCTGGTCCCTACGTCTGGCTCTATGTCTCTGGGCATGGCTAGCACTCCTAAGCGCTCAGGCTCCTTTCTTTTCTTTTCAACTCCCTTCTTTCTCTTCTCTCTCTCCTCATCCTTCTTACTTTCTCTGTTTCTCTCCTTTTCTCCTTTCCCCAGTTCACTTCCTTCTTCCCTTTTTTCCTTCTTTTCCACCCGGCTTTCTTATTCTCATTTTTTCCTACTCATTTTTCTCCTATTTCTCTGCTGTGACAAGGGTATGGCATGCAGCCTTAGAATGCAATTTTATGCCGACTGACTATTAGATCTACTCAGTCATGACTGTATAACAACTTGTCTTGTTTTGTGTTTGATTATAAATGTAAACGTTATGTCCTTACATAAGAATATTCATCGTTAATGCTTTGTCTCTATGCAGATGTTTGTCCTTACCATATGCTCCAGAAGAAGCTTAATAGGTTAAGCGAAACATGTAGAGCAGCTGGGATTCAACCTAACATCTGTGCCCACTACATACAGACGACCCTTTGGAGACGGTCATCCCTTCTCCAGGGCCGCCTCAGGAATATAGGTTTTCCTTGTATCACTTGTGAACACTGTACAATAATCAATATCTGATAAGGCTATGTGATTGGTACTCCTTTTTGTAGGCTCTGCCGCCATACTGCAATTATTAATGTATATGACATGTTGCTCTTTTTATATGTCCCCCCCTTTTTGTGGTTTATTATGTATGTGTTTTTGTAAAAAAAAAAAAAAAAAAAAAAAAAAAAAAAAAAATTTTTCTAATAAAGAACATATCATTTTACATTGGTGCCTATAAAGTCCAATCTCTTTTTCCCCCACTCTCAATTCTGTTAACTAGGATGTGGCACTTTTTTACCTTTTCTTTGATGCGCCTAGACATCCTGCGACCTAGGAGCGCACATATCTAATTTTTCCAATTTTCTGTGATAATTAATCAGTCCATGCATAAAAAATTATATAAAGAAAGTCAATCCTCTGTGATAATTAATCCATGTGTAACTCCCTCCTAGGAAGGAGCTAGCTAAAAGCATTTATTGCTCCTCCTGCTTATCAGGGGAGCCTGATCTAGTAGGTTGCCTGTTGCATGTGATTCACTGGGTCTGAGGGAGTGTCCCCACTGTATCCAATAAGGGAGCTTGTTGGGCAGTGGAGGAAACCTGACCAGTGACACATTGGCTTTTGTGGGAGTCCCAGTGGGTGGGCACTTTTGCAGTGCATCCTGGGATTGCTCATAAAAGCTGAGGGGACATGTGACAGGGCGTCTTTGGCTGGAAGCAGATTCCCAGGAGGGGGCTGACGGCTGTCTCTCCTCCTGCTGTGTGTGGAAAGTGGTCATAGGCGGTCGGCCTAGTGAACCAGGTGTGGACCTGTGCTGCAGAGGATCCAGTAAAGCTGACATTGGAGCTGCTGGCAGAGTCTTCCGGGAAAAACAGTGTCCGTGAGTACCAGGGGACTTGCCAAAGGGTCTACCCAGGAAGGGGGAGCACTCCAGTGAAGTCAGAGGATCAAGGGGTCAGCTCACACAGAGTGTTAGAGTAAAGGGGATGCCGTGTAGAACCCTGAGGAACAGGGATAAAGGGGGTGCAAGGTAGGACCCTGAAGAGTGATTCACAGTACAGTACAGTTCATCTAATTCTTCTTCACTTAGTGGCAAGGTGAAGCAGCGGCCTTGCCACACTCAGCTATATTCAGAAGTCCCAGCAATTGTGCATAGTTTATACAGTTGGAGTATCCCACTCATCCCTTCTCCCATCCCAGTTCTCAAATAAATCAACAAAAACCAAAACCCCTGGACTGTTTTCTGACTGAGCCAAGCACTTTGAACATGCTATATTGTCAAGTTGTTGCTATGGGTAACCCAGGGCAATCCGCAACCTGCAGCTCCCATGGGAGTAATGCTACACATGCATAAGGATAAATGCATACAAATTAAAAAGTAAAAAATCATGATTGAAATAAATAAAGAATATAGAAAGTCCAGCACACCCCAGTGCAATCAGTGACCAGTAGAGATGTATAGAACTGTTCGCCGGCGAACAGTTCCCGGCGAACTTAGCATGTTCGCGTTCGCCGCTGCCGGCGAACATATGCGATGTTCGGTCCGCTCCCCATAAGACATCATTGAGGCAAACTTTGACCCTGAACTTTACAGTCAGCAGACACATTTCCAGCCAATCAGCATACCTCCCTCCCACACCCTCCCACCTCCTATAAATAAGCAAGGGCAGCATCCATCTTAGATCATTCTGAAGCAGTGTGTGTAGTGAGAGTAGGGAGAGAGCTGCTGCTGCTGCTGCTGCTGCTGCTGCTGCTGTTAAGCTAGGGACAGTTAGTCAGTGTTCCTGGTCTTGCAGTGTTCTTGGTCCACTACTGCTGTAATATCAGCACCCCAAAAAGCCCTTCTAAGGGCTGGTATTTGTGTTTTTTTTTTTTATATATATATATATATATATATATATATATATATATATACCTAGCGTCCCCAAAAGCCCTTTTAAGGGCTGGTAATTGAGTTGTTTCTTCTTATATATATATATATATATATATATATATATATATATATCTATATATATCTATATATATCTATATCTATCTAGTGTCCCCAAAAGCCCTTTTAAGGGCTGGTAATTGAGGATTTTTTTTATTTATATATATATACATATATATATATATATATATATAGTGTCCCCAAAAGCCCTTTTAAGGGCTGGTAAGGTAATAGAGTTTTTTCTTTATATATATATCTATATATATCTATTGTACACTGCAGTTGCCTGCCCGCTGTGTGTGAGAGGCCACAGACCTACCACAGACTGTACTGTGTGCACACCACACTCATTTCGGGTGGCACAGGCACAGTACCTTGCATTTTAAAAAATATTTTTTTTTTCCTCTGTCATAATTGCAGTGAGTGCTGTGTCAGGTCCACAGAGTGCACTGTACCCACTGCAGTGCACTGCCCACCACTGATATATATACGGTGGCACAGCATCTTGTTGCAATAAATTGAAAAAAAAAAATATTTTTTATTATTGCAGTTGCCTGGGCTGCCAGTTACTGTCAGGTCCACAGAGTGTACTGTGCCCACTGCAGTGCCACTGTGTGCCCACCCACCACTGATATATAAGGTGGCACAGCAGCTTGCAAAGTAAAAAAAAAATATATATATTTTTTAATTGCAGTTGCCTGGGTGCCAGTGACTGCTGTCAGGTCCACAGAGAGTGTACTGTGCCACTGCCCACCCACCACTGATATATAAGGTGGCACAGCAGCTTGCAAAGTAAAATAAAATATATTTTTTTTAAATTGCAGTTGCCTGGGTGCCAGTGACTGCTGTCAGGTCCACAGAGAGTGTACTGTGCCACTGCCCACCCACCACTGATATATAAGGTGGCACAGCAGCTTGCAAAGTAAAATAAAATATATATTTTTTAAAATTGCAGTTGCCTGGGTGCCAGTGACTGCTGTCAGGTCCACAGAGAGTGTACTGTGCCACTGCCCACCCACCACTGATATATAAGGTGGCACAGCAGCTTGCAAAGTAAAAAAAAAGATATATTTTTTTAAATTGCAGTTGCCTGGGTGCCAGTGACTGCTGTCAGGTCCACAGAGAGTGTACTGTGCCACTGCCCACCCACCACTGATATATAAAGTGGCACAGCAGCTTGCAAAGTAAAAAAATATATATATATTTTTTAAATTGCAGTTGCCTGGGTGCCAGTGACTGCTGTCAGGTCCACAGAGAGTGTACTGTGCCACTGCCCACCCACCACTGATATATATGC
The DNA here is from genome assembly GCF_965119305.1 of Pelophylax lessonae. NCBI lineage: Eukaryota > Metazoa > Chordata > Amphibia > Anura > Ranidae > Pelophylax > Pelophylax lessonae. The sequence continues at coordinate 530,765,722 of NC_138772.1, read as the reverse complement.
CTGCAAGAGAAAAAGCCAGCCGCAGAGAAGCCGTATTCCTGAAAATATAAGGAAAATGCTGTTTTTTTAGGGGTTCTGGACATGCTACAGAGCTGAAACTTGACAGGTACACTTTTTAGACCCCCCAGACACTAAATACAAAAAATGACATGCCTGCCTAAAAAAATGCCCGCTAAATGCCTGCAAGAAAAAAAGCCAGCCGCAGAGAAGCCGTATTCCTGAAAATATAAGAAAAATGCTGTTTTTTAGGGGTTCTGGACATGCTACAGAGCTGAAACTTGACAGGTACACTTTTTAGACCCCCCAGACACTAAATACAAAAAATGACATGCCTGCCTAAAAAAATGCCCGCTAAATGCCTGCAAGAAAAAAAGCCAGCCGCAGAGAAGCCGTATTCCTGAAAATATAAGAAAAATGCTGTTTTTTAGGGGTTCTGGACATGCTACAGAGCTGAAACTTGACAGGTACACTTTTTAGACCCCCCAGACACTAAATACAAAAAATGACATGCCTGCCTAAAAAAATGCCCGCTAAATGCCTGCAAGAGAAAAAGCCAGCCGCAGAGAAGCCGTATTCCTGAAAATATAAGAAAAATGCTGTTTTTTAGGGGTTCTGGACATGCTACAGAGCTGAAACTTGACAGGTACACTTTTTAGACCCCCCAGACACTAAATACAAAAAATGACATGCCTGCCTAAAAAAATGCCCGATAAATGCCTGCAAGAGAAAAAGCCAGCCGCAGAGAAGCCATATTCCTGAAAATATAAGACAAATGCTGTTTTTTAGGGGTTCTGGACATGCTACAGAGCTGAAACTTCACAGGTACACTTTTTAGACCCCCCAGATGCTAAATCCAAAGAAATTTTTTATTTTTATTTTTTTTTTAATTTTTCCAATAATTGGCTCTCTATCAAAAAATTATAATTTTTAAGAACTTTTTTTTGCGTGATCCCTCTCCGGCATGCCACAGTCCAGGTGTTAGTCCCCTTGAAACAACTTTTCCATCACTATTGTGGCCAGAAAGAGTCCCTGTGTGTTTTAAAATTCGCCTGCCTATTGAAGTCTATGGCGGTTCGCCCGGTTCGCCGGTTCGCGAACATTTGCCGATGTTCGCGTTCGCCGTTCGCGAACGGCGAATTTTAGGTTCGCGACATCACTAGTGACCAGAAGTGAAGATACAGTAAATGGTCACTGATTGCACTGGGGTGTGCCGGACTTTCTATTCTCTTTATTCATTTTTATTTTGAATTTATGCTTTTTCATTTTTATGCATATATCCTTATGCATGGATTAATTATCACAGAAGATTGACTTTCTTTATCAAATTTTTTATGCGTGGACTGATTAATTATCACAGAAAATTGTTGCACTGTACAAATTTTTGCATATTATGTACTTTGTAGGTAGTTTCTTGCTCTTGATGATGGCCACTAAACAACCTTTGAATGGAATAATCAGTGGAGAACTGGGAATTTTGTAACCATGTGAGTGCCACTTTGGGAGATGAGTATTTGGTATATCAGCCCTTTTATTTCAATTTACTATAGTTTTGGATAAGCGGTTGATTTATTTTTCTTATTTCTGGAACTATTATTTTATGGTTCCCAGTCTGTACTGATTTTGTGTTCCTTATTTCAACTTTCCAATTCAATTACCTTTAAGGTTAATCTGGGTTTCTCCAAAAATCATATTTATTATATTTTGGTACATCTTTTACATTTTAGTTATCAAGCAGCAGTTTTCTGTCCATATGCAGTCTTGTTGCATTCCAAGATTTTCACTGGGGATGGATGAGGACCTGCATGGTGATTCATGAGGACATCTGGTATACAAATGGTTAAATATACATTTAAAGTACAGTCAATCAAAGACTTATTTTGATACTTTCGTTGAGAGAGAGTTTTTAATAACCATTTTTACATAGTATGGTGCACTTTCCCTGATAAAGAATTGTGTACCTTTTGAATTCGAAACGCGTTGAAATTTCCCAGGATCAGCTGTGAAGTGTATAACATAGTTACATAGTTAGTCAGGTTGAAAAAAAAACACAAGTCCATCTAGCTCAACCAATAAAAAGCAAAAAAGAAAACACAATCATACAATCCCATATACAGAATCCTATACCCACAGTTGATCCAGAGGAAGACCAAAAACCCCAGCAAAGCATTGCCCAATTTGCTCCAACAGGGGGAAAAAAAAACATTTTTGATCCCCTGAGAGGCAATTGGATATTCCCTGGATCAACTTTACCTATAAATATTAGTACCCAGTTATATTATGTACATTTAGAAAAGAATCCAGGCATTTTTTAAACCAATCTAGTGAGCTGGCAAGAGCCACCTCTGGAGGGAGTCTATTCCAAATTTTCACAGCTCTTACTGTGAAGAAACCTTTCCGCATTTGGAGACGAAATCTCTTTTCCTCTAGAGTGCCCCTTTGTCCTCTGTGTTAACCTTAAAGTGAATAACTCTATATAACTCACTATATGGACCCCTTATGTAGTTATAAATGTTGATCATATCCCCCCTTAATCTCCTCTTCTCAAGAGAGAATACATTCAGTTCCTCTAATCTTTTCTCATAGCTGAGCTCCTCCATGCCTCTTATCAATTTGGTTGCCCTTCTCTGCACTTTCTCCAGTTCCCCGATATCCTTTTCGTTAACTGGAGCCCAAAACTGAACTGCATATTCCAGATGAGGTCTTACTAATTATTGGTACAGGGGAAAAATGATAACAGCAGAAACCTGTCTTGGTACACTACATATATGTGTTCAACCTTGATCCTAAATATTGGACATGGTGATATAAATGTAAATAAGTGCCAATTTTATAAAATTGTTTTTGCTCTTAACATTTGTGATAAACTCAATTTTTTTTTTTATGGTAATGTTTGTACTTTGTTTGGTTACTCTTAAAATCCCATGAGAAGAAATTTGACATCGCTAAAGCCTGGAAAACTCCGCTCTTTAATATCACATAAACCAAAAATAGAATCACCAGAGCCATGGTTCCTGCCAAAGTTGAAGCGTTTTATTTTTAGACATAGTAAAAACACTTTTGGAAAAAAGTATGAACGCTTTTGGAAACCCTGGGTGGACCACTTTCTCCCAGCCGATTTAGATGAATCGTTACTATCCCCCTGACCACCCCGACTATGAGCCCTCTGAGTTCCTCTGCTGATGACTTCTGACCCTCTCCACTCCCCCCCCCCCCAGGATATGTTTTTGCCCCTCTTTTTCTACCTCCCCCCCTTTATTTATCCAGTCTTCGCTCTCTTCCTCCCCCCTCTTCATCTGGTTCAACATCTCTCTTTCTTGCCTCCCTCTTTTTTTTCTCCCTTTTCCTTTTCTTTGCATCAGATTGACTAGCTCTCTTTGTCTGAGAACACCACTGTGTTAGATTAAAAAATGTAATATTTAGATAATACGTGAAATATCAAAGTGTCATTAATAAAAAAAAAAAAAATATATATATATATATATATACAGTATTTCACATAAGTGAGTACACCCCTCACATTTTTGTAAATATTTTATTATATATTTTCATGTGACAACACTGAAGAAATGACACTTTGCTACAATATAAAGTAGTAAGTGCACAGCTTGTATAACAGTGTAAATTTGCTGTCCCCTCAAAATAACTCAACACACAGCCATTAATGTCTAAACCACTGGCAACAAAAGTGAGTACACCCCTAAGTGAAAATGTCCAAATTGGGCCCAAAGTGTCAATATTTTGTGTGGCCACCATCAGGGCCGCTGATAGAAATCATGGGGCCCCGTACAGCCTACCTGACGGGGCCCCCTTCAGTCCCACCCTCAACCCCGCCCCCTGGCCCCTCCCAAGACCCCGCCTTGAAGAAAAGTGCAGGAACAGGCTGGATGAAGTACAAGTATGCAATCCAGCCTGCTGTGCCAACCTGCTGCAGTAAATTGACTGAGGGTGGGCGGCAAGCAGTTCGGGGGAAAAGGTTGGGGGTGGGTCCACATGACAGGACTGATCAGATACGCCTGTCCGTTCTACAGGTGGACCTAATCTGACCCTCTATACTTGTGTCCATTTAAACCCACCTACCTCCAATCCGATCCGCTTAACAAAATGGAAAGGAATCTGTTCCCCTTCGTCTAGCCACTAGCAGATCAAATTGGGGGGGGGCAGTCGGGTATAAACGAACATCTGTTTTTTTACACCAGCCATCCTTAGAGCAGAGTGGGCTGTGTCCATGTCCACTATACATAAGCTGAGTGGTCACAGACCTGTCATCTGCCCACTCCGATCAGTGGACAGATCCCCCTCTGAACAAACAGATTCCACTCTGTGTGAAAGCCTTGATAACAAACATCAACACAGGGAGCTAAGATCATCAGAATTTTAACACACAGGCAGCAGCCAGCAGGTGCTCTATCATGGCTGGCACTCTCAAAATTATATAAAGTTGGCATAGTCTCTCATATATACTACAGTGCACTGTACATTTCTATAATGTCACCATCCATATTACCATCTACAACACACGGGGAGCAGTCAGCAGAGGTTCTCTGTCACAGTGTGTCACATAGCATGGCTGGCACTGTCGCAGTGTCACAGGACATGGCTGTTTGGTGCTGACCTTGTTAACTTATGACCAATGAGTTAACAAAATCAGCACCCAACAGCCATTCTATGTGACACACTGCAACAGTGCCAGCCATGCTATGTGACACACTGTGACAGAGAACCTCTGCTGACTGCTCCCCGTGTGTTGTAGATGGTAATATGGATGGTGACATTATAGAAATGTACAGTGCACTGTAGTATATATGAGAGACTATGCCAACTTTATATAATTTTGAGAGTGCACAATACTCCTACCCAGGGCAGCCATCAGGGGGGGACAGCCCATACACATGTGGGGGGCCCGGGCATTCCAAGGGGCCCAGGCCCCAACCAACGAGGCCGAGTTGTTGCTGCTGTAGTAATTAGCAGTTGCTAAAGCAGGGCAGCTGCAGAGTAAGCCGATGCAGCTGAAGGGATGTCTCTTTGCTGGATTGCGCTGTCTCTTTGCTAAAAATATAAGGCTGTCTCTTTACTGGATTGGGATGTCTCTTTGCTGACTATATGAGGCTGTCTCTTTACTGGATTGGGATGTCTCTTTGCTGAATATATGAGGCTGTCTCTTTACTGGATTGGGATGTCTCTTTGCTGACTATATGAGGCTGTCTCTTTACTGGATTGGGATGTCTCTTTGCTGAATATATGAGGCTGTCTCTTTACTGGATTGGGATGTCTCTTTGCTGAATATATGGGGATGTCTCTTTGCTGGCTTGGATTTATTTTCATTTACTAAGTTGTAAGAGAGTGTTAAAATAGAAGTGGGTGCACTGAAGGACTCGATTGGATGGCCAGTGGGTGGATTCTGTGGGACGGCCAGAGGGCGGGCCCTGCGAAATGTTGGTGGTCAGGCCCGGAGGGGCCCAGGCCTAAAGCTGTGTAAGGGTGGCCCTGCTCCTACCAAGCTCCATCATATGGGAGTTAATGCAGACCCTGTTTGTTATAGATGTCAAAGGGGCCGAGGTGACCTCATCCATCAACTCAAATCGCCACAACACACATCACACTAGTGTGAACCATGCCTAAGTGCTGGACAAATACCCTGCTAAAACAGCCGGGTAAAAAAATCTGTATCCTCTTCCTGCGGAAATTATATGCATCTTTAACAGGGGGAACTCTCATTTAGAAAACATTGCATGCTTACAGGCTGTGTGCACATAATGCTGGAGGTTTGCAGTGAGTTAGGACAGTAGTCTTTGCTTAAAATAAAGTTCAGTGACGCGCAGATCTTGAAGCCCTCAAATCCCCCATAAGATCTATCTGCTCTTAGTAGACATAAAGCTGACAATGTAAGGGTTCACATTGTCACACAATAGTAATGTTTTCCCCTATGCAGACCCCATATCACTACAGCTTCCCCTTACAATTCTATGCAGCCACCCCCCATCCCCTTCACATTAGGCATCTGCACTACAAAACAGGAAAACAGACCTTGTAAACTTCAGTGCAAGCTCTGCATTCTCTGCTACACACAGGGAGGGGGTGTGGCTGAGCCGGGGACATGGACAGCAGACAGCCCACAAGAGGGACATACTAAAACATTTAATGTGAAAATGGCTTAATGTAGCTTAATGTGTAATAAAGTGCCTAAACCATAATCAATTGCCCTGAAACTTTGCACAGACTAAGTTTTTAACTTTCCTAATATATCCTAGAAGTTTCATGTAGTTTGGTCTTCCAGGAGGCAAACAAGGGACATTAAGCTTGTTTTTTGGGGAGCTTAATGTGGCTTAACGTACAAAAAAGAGCTTAGATGTTAACCAATTTCCCCCAAACTTCACACAATAGAAGACTCTATTGATGCTAAGATAGTCTGAAAATTTTAGCTCATTTGGTAAATCACACCAAAAGTTATTCACATTAAGCTATTTTTTTACAATACTAAAACGTTTAATGTCCACGGCTTAATGTAAAAAGAGCTTAATGTACCAAAATGTGCCTTAACCTCAACCAATTGTCCTGAAACTTTGCACAGCCCAAGTTCTGCACTTCCCAAAGCTATCCTGAAGGTTTCATCGATTTTGGTCTCCCACGTGGAAAACTGGGAACATTAAGCTCTTTTTTTGGGGAGCTTAATGTGGCTTAACGTACAAAAAAGAGCTTAGATGTGAACCAATTTCCCCCAAACTTGGCACAATAGAAGAGTCTATCTATTCCAACATATTCTGAAAACTTCAGATCATTTGGTAAATCACACCAAAAGTTATTCACATTAAGCTCTTTTTGTACAATACTAAAACGTTTAATGTCCTTAGCTTAATGTGAAAAGAGCTTAATGTACCAAAATGTGCCTAAACCTCAACCAATTGTCTTGAAACTTTGCACAGCCCAAGTTCTGCACTTCCCAAAGCTATCCTGGAGGTTTCATCGATTTTGGTCTCCCACACTGAAAACTGGGGACATTAAGCTCTTTTTTTGGGGCGCTTAATGTGGCTTAACGTACAAAAAAGAGCCTATATGTGAACCAATTTCCCTCAAACTTGGCACAATAGAAGAGTCTGTCTATTCCAACATATTCTGAAAATTTCAGATCATTTGGTAAATCACACCAAAAGTTATTCACATTAAGCTCTATTTTGCAATGATAAAAACGCATAGCTTAATGTGAAAAGAGCTTAACGTACCAAAATGTGCCTAAACCTCAACCAATTGTCTTGAAACTTTGCACAACCCAAGTTCTGCACTTCCCAAAGCTATCCTGGTGGTTTCATCGATTTTGGTCTCCCACACGGAAAACTGGGGACATTAAGCTCTTTTTTTGGGGCGCTTAATGTGGCTTAATGTACAAAAAAGAGCCTAGATGTGAACCAATTTCCCCCCAACTTGGCACAATAGAAGAGTCTGTCTATTCCAACATATTCTGAAAATTTCAGATCCTTTGGTAATTCACACCAAAAGTTATTCACATTAAGCTCGTTTTTGCAATCATAAAAACGCATAGCTTAATGTGAAAGGAGCTTAACGTACCAAAATGTGCCTAAACCTCAACCAATTGTCTTGAAACTTTGCACAGCCCAAGTTCTGCACTTCCCAAAGCTATCCTGGAGGTTTCATCGATTTTGGTCTCCCACGTGGAAAACTGGGGACATTAAGCTCTTTTTTTGGGGAGCTTAATGTGGCTTAACGTACAAAAAAGAGCCTAGATGTGAACCAATTTCCCCCAAACTTGGCACAATAGAAGAGTCTATCTATTCCAACATATTCTGAAAATTTCAGATCATTTGGTAAATCACACCAAAAGTTATTCACATTAAGCTCGTTTTTGCAATCATAAAAACGCATAGCTTAATGTGAAAAGAGCTTAACGTACCAAAATGTGCCTAAACCTCAACCAATTGTCTTGAAACTTTGCACAACCCAAGTTCTGCACTTCCCAAAGCTATCCTGGAGGTTTCATCTATTTTGGTCTCCCACGTGAAAAATGGGGACATTAAGCTCTTTTTTTGGGGAGCTTAATGTGGCTTAACGTACAAAAAAGAGCTTAGATGTGAACCAATTTCCCCCAAACTTGGCGCAATAAAAGAGCCTATCAATTCCAACATATTCTGAAAATTTCATATCATTTGGTAAATCACACCAAAAGTTATTCACATTAAACTCTTTTTTGCAATCATAAAAACGCATAGCTTAATGTGAAAAGAGCTTAACGTACCAAAATGAGCCTAAACCTCAACCAATTGTCTTGAAACTTTGCACAGCCCAAGTTCTGCACTTCCCAAAGCTATCCTGGAGGTTTCATCGATTTTGGTCTCCCACACTGAAAACTGGGGACATTAAGCTCTTTTTTTGGGGCGCTTAATGTGGCTTAACGTACAAAAAAGAGCCTAGATGTGAACCAATTTCCCTCAAACTTGGCACAATAGAAGAGTCTGTCTATTCCAACATATTCTGAAAATTCCAGATCATTTGGTAATTCACACCAAAAGTTATTCACATTAAGCTCGTTTTTGCAATCATAAAAACGCATAGCTTAATGTGAAAAGAGCTTAACGTACCAAAATGTGCCTAAACCTCAACCAATTGTCTTGAAACTTTGCACAGCCCAAGTTCTGCACTTCCCAAAGCTATCCTGGAGGTTTTATCGATTTTGGTCTCCCACACTGAAAACTGGGGACATTAAGCTCTTTTTTTGGGGCGCTTAATGTGGCTTAACGTACAAAAAAGAGCCTAGATGTGAACCAATTTCCGTGTGGGAGACCAAAATCGATGAAACCTCCAGGATAGCTTTGGGAAGTGCAGAACTTGGGCTGTGCAAAGTTTCAAGACAATTGGTTGAGGTTTAGGCACATTTTGGTACGTTAAGCTCTTTTCACATTAAGCTATGCATTTTTATCATTGCAAAATAGAGCTTAATGTGAATAACTTTTGGTGTGATTTACCAAATGATCTGAAATTTTCAGAATATGTTGGAATAGATAGACTCTTCTATTGTGCCAAGTTTGGGGGAAATTGGTTCACATCTAGGCTCTTTTTTGTACGTTAAGCCACATTAAGCGCCCCAAAAAAAGAGCTTAATGTCCCCAGTTTTCCGTGTGGGAGACCAAAAGCGATGAAACCTCCAGGATAGCTTATGGAAGTGCAGAACTTGGGCTGTGCAAAGTTTTAAGACAATTGGTTGAGGTTTAGGCACATTTTGGTACGTTAAGCTCTTTTCACATTAAGCTATGCGTTTTTATGATTGCAAAAACGAGCTTAATGTGAATAACTTTTGGTGTGAATTACCAAATGATCTGAAATTTTCAGAATATGTTGGAATAGACAGACTCTTTTATTGTGCCAAGTTTGGGGGAAATTGGTTCACATCTAGGCTCTTTTTTGTACGTTAAGCCACATTAAGCGCCCCAAAAAAAGAGCTTAATGTCCCCAGTTTTCCGTGTGGGAGACCAAAATCGATGAAACCACCAGGATAGCTTTGGGAAGTGCAGAACTTGGGTTGTGCAAAGTTTCAAGACAATTGGTTGAGGTTTAGGCACATTTTGGTACGTTAAGCTCTTTTCACATTAAGCTATGCGTTTTTATCATTGCAAAATAGAGCTTAATGTGAATAACTTTTGGTGTGATTTACCAAATGATCTGAAATTTTCAGAATATGTTGGAATAGACAGACTCTTCTATTGTGCCAAGTTTGAGGGAAATTGGTTCACATCTAGGCTCTTTTTTGTACGTTAAGCCACATTAAGCGCCCCAAAAAAAGAGCTTAATGTCCCCAGTTTTCCACGTGGGAGACCAAAATCGATGAAACCTCCAGGATAGCTTTGGGAAGTGCAGAACTTGGGTTGTGCAAAGTTTCAAGACAATTGGTTGAGGTTTAGGCACATTTTGGTACGTTAAGCTCTTTTCACATTAAGCTATGCGTTTTTATGATTGCAAAAACGAGCTTAATGTGAATAACTTTTGGTGTGAATTACCAAATGATCTAAAATTTTCAGAATATGTTGGAATAGACAGACTCTTCTATTGTGCCAAGTTTGGGGGAAATTGGTTCACATCTAGGCTCTTTTTTGTACGTTAAGCCACATTAAGCGCCCCAAAAAAAGAGCTTAATGTCCCCAGTTTTCCACGTGGGAGACCAAAATGGATGAAACCTCCAGGATAGCTGAGGGAAGTGCAGAACTTGGGCTGTGCAATTTTTTAAGACAATTGGTTGAGGTTTAGGCAGATTTTGGTACGTTAAGCTCTTTTCACATTAAGCCACGTGTTTTTATGATTGCTAAAAACAGCTTAATGTGAATAACTTTTGGTGTGATTTACCAAATGATCTGAAATTTTCAGAATATGTTGGAATAGACAGACTCTTCTATTGTGCCAAGTTTGGGGGCAATTGGTTCACATCTAAGCTCTTTTTTGTACGTTAAGCCACATTAAGCGCCCCAAAAAAAGAGCTTAATGTCCCCAGTTTTCCACGTGGGAGACCAAAATCGATGAAACCTCCAGGATAGCTTTGGGAAGTGCAGAACTTGGGTTGTGCAAAGTTTCAAGACAATTGGTTGAGGTTTAGGCACATTTTGGTACGTTAAGCTCTTTTCACATTAAGCTATGCGTTTTTATGATTGCAAAAACGAGCTTAATGTGAATAACTTTTGGTGTGAATTACCAAATGATCTAAAATTTTCAGAATATGTTGGAATAGACAGACTCTTCTATTGTGCCAAGTTTGGGGGAAATTGGTTCACATCTAGGCTCTTTTTTGTACGTTAAGCCACATTAAGCGCCCCAAAAAAAGAGCTTAATGTCCCCAGTTTTCCACGTGGGAGACCAAAATGGATGAAACCTCCAGGATAGCTGAGGGAAGTGCAGAACTTGGGCTGTGCAATTTTTTAAGACAATTGGTTGAGGTTTAGGCAGATTTTGGTACGTTAAGCTCTTTTCACATTAAGCCACGTGTTTTTATGATTGCTAAAAACAGCTTAATGTGAATAACTTTTGGTGTGATTTACCAAATGATCTGAAATTTTCAGAATATGTTGGAATAGACAGACTCTTCTATTGTGCCAAGTTTGGGGGCAATTGGTTCACATCTAAGCTCTTTTTTGTACGTTAAGCCACATTAAGCGCCCCAAAAAAAGAGCTTAATGTCCCCAGTTTTCCACGTGGGAGACCAAAATCGATGAAACCTCCAGGATAGCTTTGAGAAGTGCAGAACTTGGGCTGTGCAAAGTTTCAAGACAATTGGTTGAGGTTTAGGCACATTTTGGTACGTTAAGCTCTTTTCACATTAAGCTATGCGTTTTTATGATTGCAAAAACGAGCTTAATGTGAATAACTTTTGGTGTGATTTACCAAATGATCTGAAATTTTCAGAATATGTTGGAATAGATAGACTCTTCTATTGTGCCAAGTTTGGGGGAAATTGGTTCACATCTAGGCTCTTTTTTGTACGTTAAGCCACATTAAGCATCCCAAAAAAAGAGCTTAATGTCCCCAGTTTTCCGTGTGGGAGACCAAAATCGATGAAACCTCCAGAATAGCTTTGGGAAGTGCAGAACTTGGGCTGTGCAAAGTTTCAAGACAATTGGTTGAGGTTTAGGCACCTTTTGGTACATTAAGCTCTTTTCACATTAAGCTAAGGACATTAAACGTTTTAGTATTGTACAAAAAGAGCTTAATGTGAATAACTTTTGGTGCGATTTACCAAATGATCTAAAATTTTCAGAATATGTTGGAATAGATAGGCTCTTCTATTGTGCCAAGTTTGGGGGAAATTGGTTCACATCTAGGCTCTTTTTTGTACGTTAAGCCACATTAAGCACCCCAAAAAAAGAGCTTAATGTCCCCAGTTTTCAGTGTGGGAGACCAAAATCGATGAAACCTCCAGGATAGCTTTGGGAAGTGCAGAACTTGGGCTGTGCAAAGTTTCAAGACGATTGGTTGAGGTTTAGGCACATTTTGGTACGTTAAGCTCTTTTCACATTAAGCTATGCGTTTTTATGATTGCAAAAAAGAGCTTAATGTGAATAACTTTTGGTGTGATTTACCAAATGATATGAAATTTTCAGAATATGTTGGAATTGATAGGCTCTTTTATTGCGCCAAGTTTGGGGGAAATTGGTTTACATCTAAGCTCTTTTTTGTACGTTAAGCCACATTAAGCTCCCCAAAAAAAGAGCTTAATGTCCCCAGTTTTCCACGTGGGAGACCAAAATAGATGAAACCTCCAGGATAGCTCTGGGAAGTGCAGAACTTGGGTTGTGCAAAGTTTCAAGACAATTGGTTGAGGTTTAGGCACATTTTGGTACGTTAAGCTCTTTTCACATTAAGCTATGCGTTTTTATGATTGCAAAAACGAGCTTAATGTGAATAACTTTTGGTGTGAATTACCAAATGATCTGAAATTTTCAGAATATGTTGGAATAGACAGACTCTTCTATTGTGCCAAGTTTGGGGGAAATTGGTTCACATCTAGGCTCTTTTTTGTACGTTAAGCCACATTAAGCGCCCCAAAAAAAGAGCTTAATGTCCCCAGTTTTCCGTGTGGGAGACCAAAATCGATGAAACCACCAGGATAGCTTTGGGAAGTGCAGAACTTGGGTTGTGCAAAGTTTCAAGACAATTGGTTGAGGTTTAGGCACATTTTGGTACGTTAAGCTCTTTTCACATTAAGCTATGCTTTTTTATCATTGCAAAATAGAGCTTAATGTGAATAACTTTTGGTGTGATTTACCAAATGATCTGAAATTTTCTGAATATGTTGGAATAGACAGACTCTTCTATTGTGCCAAGTTTGAGGGAAATTGGTTCACATCTAGGCTCTTTTTTGTACGTTAAGCCACATTAAGCGCCCCAAAAAAAGAGCTTAATGTCCCCAGTTTTCCACGTGGGAGACCAAAATCGATGAAACCTCCAGGATAGCTTTGGGAAGTGCAGAACTTGGGTTGTGCAAAGTTTCAAGACAATTGGTTGAGGTTTAGGCACATTTTGGTACGTTAAGCTCTTTTCACATTAAGCTATGCGTTTTTATGATTGCAAAAACGAGCTTAATGTGAATAACTTTTGGTGTGAATTACCAAATGATCTGAAATTTTCAGAATATGTTGGAATAGACAGACTCTTCTATTGTGCCAAGTTTGGGGGAAATTGGTTCACATCTAGGCTCTTTTTTGTACGTTAAGCCACATTAAGCGCCCCAAAAAAAGAGCTTAATGTCCCCAGTTTTCCGTGTGGGAGACCAAAATCGATGAAACCACCAGGATAGCTTTGGGAAGTGCAGAACTTGGGTTGTGCAAAGTTTCAAGACAATTGGTTGAGGTTTAGGCACATTTTGGTACGTTAAGCTCTTTTCACATTAAGCTATGCTTTTTTATCATTGCAAAATAGAGCTTAATGTGAATAACTTTTGGTGTGATTTACCAAATGATCTGAAATTTTCAGAATATGTTGGAATAGACAGACTCTTCTATTGTGCCAAGTTTGAGGGAAATTGGTTCACATCTAGGCTCTTTTTTGTACGTTAAGCCACATTAAGCGCCCCAAAAAAAGAGCTTAATGTCCCCAGTTTTCCACGTGGGAGACCAAAATCGATGAAACCTCCAGGATAGCTTTGGGAAGTGCAGAACTTGGGTTGTGCAAAGTTTCAAGACAATTGGTTGAGGTTTAGGCACATTTTGGTACGTTAAGCTCTTTTCACATTAAGCTATGCGTTTTTATGATTGCAAAAACGAGCTTAATGTGAATAACTTTTGGTGTGAATTACCAAATGATCTGAAATTTTCAGAATATGTTGGAATAGACAGACTCTTCTATTGTGCCAAGTTTGGGGGAAATTGGTTCACATCTAGGCTCTTTTTTGTACGTTAAGCCACATTAAGCGCCCCAAAAAAAGAGCTTAATGTCCCCAGTTTTCCACGTGGGAGACCAAAATGGATGAAACCTCCAGGATAGCTGAAGGAAGTGCAGAACTTGGGCTGTGCAATTTTTTAAGACAATTGGTTGAGGTTTAGGCAGATTTTGGTACGTTAAGCTCTTTTCACATTAAGCCACGTGTTTTTATGATTGCTAAAAACAGCTTAATGTGAATAACTTTTGGTGTGATTTACCAAATGATCTGAAATTTTCAGAATATGTTGGAATAGATAGACTCTTCTATTGTGCCAAGTTTGAGGATAATTGGTTCACATATAGGCTCTTTTTTGTACGTTAAGCCACATTAAGCGCCCCAAAAAAAGAGCTTAATGTCCCCAGTTTTCCACGTGGGAGACCAAAATCGATGAAACCTCCAGGATAGCTTTGGGAAGTGCAGAACTTGGGCTGTGCAAAGTTTCAAGACAATTGGTTGAGGTTTAGGCACATTTTGGTACGTTAAGCTCTTTTCACATTAAGCTATGCGTTTTTATGATTGCAAAATAGAGCTTAATGTGAATAACTTTTGGTGTGATTTACCAAATGATCTGAAATTTTCAGAATATGTTGGAATTGATAAACTCTTCTATTGTGCCAAGATTGGGGGAAATTGGTTCACATCTAAGCTCTTTTTTGTACGTTAAGCCACATTAAGCTCCCCAAAAAAAGAGCTTAATGTCCCCAGTTTTCCACGTGGGAGACCAAAATCGATGAAACCTCCAGGATAGCTTTGGGAAGTGCAGAACTTGGGCTGTGCAAAGTTTCAAGACAATTGGTTGAGGTTAAGGCACATTTTGGTACGTTAAGCTATTTTCACATTAAGCTATGCGTTTTTATGATTGCAAAATAGAGCTAAATGTGAATAACTTTTGGTGTGATTTACCAAATGATCTGAAATTTTCAGAATATGTTGGAATTGATAAACTCTTCTATTGTGCCAAGTTTGGGGGAAATTGGTTCACATCTAAGCTCTTTTTTGTACGTTAAGCCACATTAAGCTCCCCAAAAAAAGAGCTTAATGTCCCCAGTTTTCTGTGTGGGAGACCAAAATCGATGAAACCTCCAGAATAGCTTTGGGAAGTGCAGAACTTGGGCTGTGCAAAGTTTCAAGACAATTGGTTGAGGTTTAGGCACATTTTGGTACATTAAGCTCTTTTCACATTAAGCTAAGGACATTAAACGTTTTAGTATTGTACAAAAAGAGCTTAATGTGAATAACTTTTGGTGCGATTTACCAAATGATCTGAAATTTTCAGAATATGTTGGAATAGATAGACTCCTCTATTGTGCCAAGTTTGGGGGCAATTGGTTCACATCTAAGCTCTTTTTTGTACGTTAAGCCACATTAAGCTCCCCAAAAAAAGAGCTTAATGTCCCCAGTTTTCCACGTGGGAGACCAAAATCGATGAAACCTCCAGGATAGCTTTGGGAAGTGCAGAATTTGGGCTGTGCAAAGTTTCAAGACAATTGGTTGAGGTTTAGGCACATTTTGGTACGTTAAGCTCTTTTCACATTAAGCTATGCGTTTTTATGATTGCAAAATAGAGCTTAATGTGAATAACTTTTGGTGTGATTTACCAAATGATCTGAAATTTTCAGAATATGTTGGAATAGACAGACTCTTCTATTGTGCCAAGTTTGAGGATAATTGGTTCACATATAGGCTCTTTTTTGTACGTTAAGCCACATTAAGCGCCCCAAAAAAAGAGCTTAATGTGCCCAGTTTTCCACGCGGGAGATCAAAATCGATGAAACCTCCAGGATAGCTTTGGGAAGTGCAGAACTTGGGCTGTGCAAAGTTTCAAGACAATTGGTTGAGGTTTAGGCACATTTTGGTACATTAAGCTCTTTTCACATTAAGCTAAGGACATTAAACGTTTTAGTATTGTACAAAAAGAGCTTAATGTGAATAACTTTTGGTGTGATTTACCAAATGATCTGAAATTTTCAGAATATGTTGGAATAGATAGACTCTTCTATTGTGTCAAGTTTGGGGGAAATTGGTTCACATCTAAGCTCTTTTTTGTACGTTAAGCCACATTAAACTCCCCAAAAAAAGAGCTTAATGTCCCCAGTTTTCCACGTGGGAGACCAAAATCGATGAAACCTTCAGGATAGCTTTGGGAAGTGCAGAACTTGGGCTGTGCAAAGTTTCAGGACAATTGGTTGAGGTTAAGGCACATTTTGGTACATTAAGCTCTTTTTACATTAAGCCGTGGACATTAAACGTTTTAGTATTGTACAAAAATAGCTTAATGTGAATAACTTTTGGTGTGATTTACCAAATGAGCTAAAATTTTCAGACTATCTTAGCGTCAATAGAGTCTTGTATTGTGTGAAGTTTGGGGGAAATTGGTTAACATCTAAGCTCTTTTTTGTACGTTAAGCCACATTAAGCTCCCCAAAAAACAAGCTTAATGTCCCTTGTTTGCCTCCTGGAAGACCAAACTACATGAAACTTCTAGGATATATTAGGAAAGTTAAAAACTTAGTCTGTGCAAAGTTTCAGGGCAATTGGTTATGGTTTAGGCACTTTATTACACATTAAGCTACATTAAGCCATTTTCACATTAAATGTTTTAGTATGTCCCCCCACAAGATAAGGAACACAAAGGACAGTACATGAAATCAAAGGGCTGCTCCTCTGCACTCCAGCATCACTTGTCATTTATGGGCTGCAGATGGGGGTGGTAGGAGAAATTCTGGAGGTGTTGAAGCACCCACCTGGTGCTGCTCCTGCCTGCTCCCAATTGTCCCCCTTCAGGCATGCTGCCTGTCAGTGACTGTGTCACTTGCCTGTGCACCGCCACACCCACCTCTGGGATTGCCGATCTGCGCCCTCTCAGCCAACTCACAGAAGCTTCTCCCTCACTCCACGGCACCTGCTGACAGTGCTGAGGGAGCTGAGGTACAAAGAATCACTCCGCCAGGGAGGGCATAGCATAGGCAGTAGGCGGGCGGATGGCAGACCGGAACTATAATGTGCAGCAACTGCACTTCATGTACCTACGTCCGAAAATGAAAAAAAAGTTCCTGCTCTGTTCCAGCCTCCTGGGACCCTCATTTGACCTGATGGGGCCCAGGGAAACTTAATTTAACCCTGGGTAGTAAGTAAAAGCAGGAGTGTGAGCTAAATCAATTTATTATTATAGGCAGGAATGAACTGTCACGTACCTGATCCGAAGCCGGAGTGTAGAGAGGGCTCCCCTTGCGGCTAGGTGCAGAACACCCCTGGAGGTGAGACAGGGAGTGCTGTGCCCGAAGTAGCACGGGTTGCCGGCTGGGATGGCCAGATGGTGGCTGAGGCCAATGGATGGTAGGTCCAAGGTGGATCTGGAAGACTTGATAAGCCAGGCAGGTGTGCTGCAGGAACACGAGAAGCGGAGTCAAATAGCCAAGCCGGGTCAGACACTGGAGAAAACTTGGGAAAGTCCAGGGACAAGCCAAAGGGTCAAAAGCCAGAGGTATCAAGAAGAGACGATGGTCAAGCAATCCGGGTTGGCAACAGGAAATCCAAGGTAAAGGCAAACAAGGCTCAAGGGACACAGGGAGCTGAAGATCATCCAGCAACTAGTACCTGTCACTGCTGAGTTTAAATAGGCCGCTTGGCTCCGAGCGCCGTCACGTCCTGCGTGCGAATTTGTCGCACGCACGTTCTTAGCTGATCTTGCCCGGAGTTGGCCGCGCATGCGTATTCGCGCCAATGCGCGATTTCGCTGATTAGCCAAACTGTTTACCTGACAGTGCCCCCCCTGAGGGGCAGCCTCCGAATGCCCAAGAGGGCTTGTTTTCCAGGAAATCTTTTAAAAAAGTCCCGTAACAGCCTGGGAGCATGTATGCTTTGGGCAGGTTCCCAAGAACTTTCCTCCGGAGGGTAGCCTTTCCATTTTACCAGATATTGGGTTTGTCTCCCCCTTCTACGGCAATCCAGAATGGATTCAACCTCATACTCCGTTTCGCCATGAACTAGAACTGGAGGTGGAGGCAAATCGTCTCTATTTGGAAAGGGACCAGGATTGGCTGGTTTGAGCAGGGATACGTGGAACACTGGATGGATCTTGTATGTATTAGAGAGGCATAGTTCAAAGGCCACAGGGTTAATTATTTTCTTGATAGGGAAGGGACCAATGAACCTTGGCCCCAACTTCTTAGAAGGGCAGGGCAACTTGAGGTTAAGGGTGGACAGCCACACCTTATCTCCTACCTTCAAAGCAGGACTGTCCTTCTTCCTTTTGTCATAAAACTGTTTGTAGTCTTCTTGTGCCTTTTGCATAGTCCTTTGTAGGAGCAGGAAATTTTCTTGGAGGAATGTTATCCTATCTTGCACAGCAGGTACCGTAGATTCAGGCATCGGACTGGACAGAAAAGATGGATGAAACCCATAGTTCGCAAAAAACGGAGACTGATGTGTAGAAGCGTGAATGGAGTTATTGTATGCGAACTCGGCACACGGGAGCAAAGCTACCCAATTGTCCTGTGAGAATGTAGAGAAACAGCGGAGGTATTGTTCGAGGGTTTGATTTGTCCTCTCTGTCTGGCCTTTACTTTGCGGATGGTACGCTGATGATAGACAGACCTCGATATTGAAGATCTTGCAAAGAGCCCTCCAGAATCTGGAGGTAAATTGTACTCCTCGGTCGGACACGATGCTGCTGGGCAAACCATGTTACCTCACAATTTCCTTGATAAAGGTATGCGCCGTGTCTACGGCCGAAGGAGTGCCAACCATGGGCACAAAGTGAGCCATTTTAGATAGGCGATCTACTACCACCATAATTGTAGAAAATCCCTCTGGAGAAGGTAGATCCACTATAAAGTCCATGGATAGCATTTCCCAAGGTTGCTTAGGAACAGGAAGTGGTCTCAATAGACCCCAGGCTTGGACATGGCTGCCCTTACTCCGAAGGCAGGTTGTGCAGGAACTCACATACTCCTTACAGTCTTGTCTGACATTCGGCCACCAATAGGACCGTTGGATGAGTTCCAGGGTCTTACGGACCCCAAAGTGACCGGCTAATTGATGGTCATGGCATGCTTTAAGGACCGTGAGTCTGGCTTCCTGGGGAACAAATTTATTTTTATGTAAAAAAAAATTACCCTGTTTCTGGAGTGAAGAAGTCTCAGAGGCAGTGCATTGGGCAGAGGCCCGTTCAAGGGTAGTCCTGAGATCCGGCTGGATTAACAAAAAATTTTGGGCAGACAAGATTGTGCTAGGGGTGACATCGATAGGAGTTTCCGGGAACATCCGTGAGAGGGCGTCTGCTTTCCCGTTCTTGGATCCTGGCCGGTACGTAAGATGAAAATTGAATCTAGAAAAGAACAGGGCCCATCTGGCTTGTCGTGGTCTCAAGCGTCTGGCAGATCTGAGGTACTCGAGATTTTTATGATCGGTAAAGATCATAATTGGATGGGCTGCACCTTCCAACAAGTACCGCCACTCCTCAAGTGCTGCTTTGATGGCCAGCAGTTCTCGGTCCCCTACATCATAATTTCTTTCAGGCTGAGTGAGTTTTCGGGAGAAAAAAGCTACTGGGTGCAGCAGAGCTTTAGGTCCCTGGCGTTGCGAGAGGATTGCTCCCGTGGCTACTTCTGAGGCATCAACTTCAAGGACATAAGGCAAGGCCGGGTCCGGATGTTGTAGCACGGGGGCACTGGTGAATACAGCCTTAAGTCTGTCAAACGCTTCTTGAGCCTCTGAGGACCAGAGGAAGCGAGTGTGTTGCCGGGTCATCTGAGTAATGGGGGCAATGATGCGGGAAAAGTCTTTAATAAATCTGCGATAAAAATTCGCAAAACCCACAAACCTCTGGATACCCTTCTTGTCCGTGGGAGCAGGCCACTCCAGGATGGCAGACACTTTTTGAGGGTCCATAGCTATTCCATTCGTGGAAATGATCAGACCTAGAAACTGTATTGATGACTTCTCAAATTCACACTTTTCCGCTTTTGCATAAAGCCCGTGTTTTCTGAGAGTGGCCAATACTTTTTGCACGTGTATTCTGTGGGACTCCAAGTTGGCAGAAAAAATCAAAATATCATCTAAGTAAACAATAAGGAAATTGTCCAGGAATTCTCTGAAAATGTCATTTACTAGATGTTGGAAGGTGGCAGGGGCATTGCAGAGCCCAAAGGGCATAACCAGATACTTGAAGTGCCCGAAACGGGTTCGAAAAGCAGTCTTCCATTCGTCGCCTTCACGGATCCGTACCAAGTTATAAGCACCTCGTAGGTCTAATTTGGTGAAGACTTGAGCGGAGCGGAACCTCTGAAAAAGCTCAGGCACAAGAGAGAGTGGGTACCGGTTCTTTATAGTGATTTTATTTAAGTCTCTGTAATCCTCACAAGGCCTTAGGGTATGGTCCTTCTTCTCTACAAAAAAGATGCCGGCTCCTGCCGGAGAGGAAGAGGGACGAATGAACCCTTTTTTGAGGTTCTCGTCAATGTATTGCCGTAGGGCTTCAAGCTCAGTCTCTGAGAGCGGGAAGATACGGCCGAAAGGAATTTCGGCCCCAGGTAGCAGCTCTATTGGGCAATCGTAGGGACGATGAGGTGGTAATGAGTCCGCTTTCTTTTTATCAAAGACATCAAGGAAGTTGTGGTATACAGAAGGAACATCTTGGCTGGTATTGGAAACCGGCTGAATAGAGAAACAACCAGCAGGAGACGGGGTCTCAGGAGCCACACAATGTTGTAGGCAGTATGCTGACTTAAAGGATACTTCCCCTGTTGACCAGTCTATCAATGGTTTGTGTGCCCGGAGCCAGGGGATTCCCAAAATAACAGGGAACATGGGTGAAGGAAGAACGTCAAAGTGAAGAAGTTCGTGATGGCCAGGGCCGGTTGTGGCAAGAATAGGTAAGGTCTCCTGGATGATGGGCCCGGATCTGGGAGTTGTGCCATCTGCAAGGTGGATTTCAAGCTTACGGTTCTTGGTCTGGAGAGGTAAGTGATGTTCTCTTGCCAGTGAGATATCCAGGAAACAACTGCAGGCTCCAGAATCAATAATGGCTGGCAGCCTGATCTCCCCTCCTGCCACCTGCAACGAAACAAGGAGGACCAGGTGAGTGGGGGAAGACCCAGGGGTTTGAAGATGCATATGACGGGAAATGAAAGACTTACTTGGTCTGACTGGGCAGTCACAAAGGAAATGTCCATTGTCCCCACAGTACAGACATAAGTTCTGTTGCCTGCGACGAAGTCTTTCTGCAGGGGTTAAGGCTGAACGAACCACCCCGATCTGCATAGGCTCCTCGGGTGGCATTGGGCTGGCAGCAGTCGGTAGTGGTGTAGGAGGTGGTGGCACCCTGGGTAGCATCCAAGCAGGCCGAAAAGACTGAGCACGTTCAGATCGGCGTTCCCGAAAACGTCTGTCTAACTGGATGGCCAGTTGAATGAGCTCCTCTAAAGTAGTGGGGGTTTCAACCCGTGCTAACTCATCCTTGAGAGTTTCCGACAGGCCTAGTCGATATTGATGTTTGAGGGCGGCCTTGTTCCAGCCTGTGTCTGCGGACCACCTACGGAAGTCTACGGTGTAATCTTCCACGGGGCGTCGGCCTTGCTGTAACTTTTGAAGTGTTGCCTCGGCAGTGGCTGTGCATTGTGGGTCATCGTATAGCTGGGCCATTGCTTTAAAGAAGACCTCAACAGAGTCCAGAACAGGATCCTTCTGTTCCAGCAAATGGTGGGCCCAGGACTGGGGTTCATCAGACAGCAGGGAGATGATAAACCCTACTTTGACTGCTTCCAAGGAAAAAGTTCTGGGTTGCAGAGCCAGATATAATGAGCAGGCGTTTTTAAAGGATTTAAACTTCCTGCGATCACCAGAGAAACGTTCAGGCAGAGGTACTCTGGGTTCAGGAGAAGGAGCCATCATGGTGGGGATAGCAGCTGGTAGTCCCGAAGCTGAAGGAGCAGGGTCAGAGGCTGCAGTAGATGGATCTGCAGGGCCCGCCGGAGGCGGTGTAGACAGATACTGCAGGCGACCTTCCAGTTGGAAGTAGCCCTCCTGAAGATTCTTCACAGCCTGGGTTAAAGCTGCAACTTGCTGGCATAAGGCTTCCAGCGGGGAGGCACCTCTCTCGGCTTCTGACATGGCTGGATGATACTGTCACGTACCTGATCCAAAGCCGGAGTGTAGAGAGGGCTCCCCTTGCGGCTAGGTGCAGAACACCCCTGGAGGTGAGACAGGGAGTGCTGTGCCCAAAGTAGCACGGGTTGCCGGCTGGGATGGCCAGATGGTGGCTGAGGCCAATGGATGGTAGGTCCAAGGTGGATCTGGAAGACTTGATAAGCCAGGCAGGTGTGCTGCAGGAACACGGGAAGCGGAGTCAAATAGCCAAGCCGGGTCAGACACTGGAGAAAACTTGGGAAAGTCCAGGGACAAGCCAAAGGGTCAAAAGCCAGAGGTATCAAGAAGAGACGATGGTCAAGCAATCCGGGTTGGCAACAGGAAATCCAAGGTAAAGGCAAACAAGGCTCAAGGGACACAGGGAGCTGAAGATCATCCAGCAACTAGTACCTGTCACTGCTGAGTTTAAATAGGCCGCTTGGCGCCGAGCGCCGTCACGTCCTGCGTGCGTGTGTGCGAATTGGCGCACGCACGTTCTTAGCTGATCTTGCCCGGAGTTGGCCGCGCATGCGTATTCGCGCCAATGCGCGATTTCGCTGATTAGCCAAACTGTTTACCTGACATGAACCATAAAGCTGCCCGGGCCCCCCTGTCTTGCTGATGAAGCCGGGCCCGGTACAACAGGGCTGGTTGTACTGCCCTATCAGCAGCCCTGGCCACCATTATTTTCCAGCACTGCTTTAACCCTCTTGGGCATGGAGTTCACCAGAGCTTCACAAGTTGCCACTGGAGTCCTCTTCCACTTCTCCATGATGACATCACGGAGCTGGTGGATGTTAGAGACCTTGCGCTCCTCTACCTTCCGTTTGAGGATGCCCCACAGAGAGGATAGGTCTGGAGAAATGCTTGGCCAGTCCATCACCTTTACCCCCTCAGCTTCTACCAGGCAGTGGTCGTCTTGGAGGTGTGGGGCAGTTATCATGTTAGAATATTTCCCTGTGGCCCAGTCTCCGAAGGGAGAGGATCATGCTCTGCTTCAGTATGTCACAGTACATGTTGGCATTCATGGTTCCCTCAATGAACTGTAGCTCCCCAGTGCCAGCAGCACTCATGCAGCCCCAGACCATGACACTCCCACCACCATGCTTGACTGTAGGCAAGACACACTTGTCTTTGTACTCCTCACCTGGTTGCCACCACAAACGGGTGACATCATCTGAACAAAATAAGTTTGTCTTAGTCTCATCAGACCACAGCACATGGTTCCAGTAATCCATGTCCTTAGTCTGCTTGTCTTCAGCAAACTGTTTGCAGGCTTTCTTGTGCATCATCTTTAGAAGAGGCTTTCTTCTGGGACGACAGCCATGCAGACCAATTTGATGCAGTGTGCGGCGTATGGTCAGAGCACTGACAGGCTGACCCCCCACCCCTTCAACCTCTGCAGAAATGCTGTCAGCACTCATACATCTATTTCCCAAAGAAAACCCCTGGATATGACGCTGAGTACCTGCACTCAACTTCTTTGGTTGACCATAGTAAGGCCTGTTCTGAGTGGAACCTGTCCTGTTAAACTGCTGTTTGGACCTGACCACTGTGCTGCAGCTCAGTTTCAGGGTCTTGGCAACCTCCTTTAGCCTAGGCCATCTTTATGTAGAACAACAATTTTTTTTTTCCAGATCCTCAGAGAGTTCTTTGCCATAAGGTGCCATGTTAAACTTCCAGTGACCAGTATGAGAGAGTGAGAGCGATAACACCAAATTTAACACACCTGCTCCCCATTCACACCTGAGACCTTGTAACACTAATGAGTCACATGACACCGGGGAGGGAAAATGGCTGATTGGGCCCAATTTGGATATTTTCAATTAGGGGTGTACTCCCTTTTGTTGCCAGCAGTTTAGACATTAATGGCTGTGTGTTGAGTTATTTTGTGGGGATGGCAAATTTACACTGTTATACAAGCTGTACACTCACTACTTTACATTGTAGCAAAGTGTCATTTCTTCAGTGTTGCCACATGCAAGGATATAATAAAACATTTACAAAAAATGTGAGGGGTGTACTCACTTTTGTTAGATACTGTATATATACATATATGTGAATTTAAACAAATAAGGGAATAGCGGCACTTAAATATATTGCACATGACAAAAAAAAAATAACATGTATAGAAAGTATATGTGCTTATCCAAAACAACAGTGCTAAAAAATCATTAAAGGGTAACTCCACTTTCATGGGGAAAAAAATAGCAAATAAAGAAAAAACAATATGGCGTATACAATTGTGACACAAATCATATTGTAATTGAATGTTATTAAAAATGACCTTTCCTTTTCAATCTGCAGCTGTTGTAATTTTCTGAAAATGCAATGCAATATGGCCGCCTGGAGCTGTTCTGTACACAGAATGTATACTGACCACACCCCCAGAAACATCATTTTCTGCTTGTGTGATTGGCTCACCAATTTTCCCAGATGTCTGCCTAAGATACAAATCAGATTTCTGGCATCCCCTGCAACAAAAATGCAATTTTTTTGGTGAGATACTCCCAATAGGAACATGTCTAAAGGGATGCAGGCCCAGCAGATTTCCTCATTAGAGCCCTGCAGCTGCCACAGTTGATAGATAATTATGAAACTACTCGCATTAGATCCACTCAGCACAGAGGCACAGAGGAACAAACAATGATTTCTTCAGAATAACAAAAGGTAGGAATCTGCAACAAAGTTTGTTATAATCCGTGTAATGTACAGAGATCACCCAGAGGAGAATGTTTTTTTCTCAACAAAGGTGGAGTTACGCTTTAATAGCATCAATTATAAAAGGTTGTTTTTCACAAACAAGGTGAAATAATTAAACCGAAAGTGAGTCCATGGTTAAATAAATAGATGAAAAAAAATCCCATGCACAAGATAGTGTGATCAGGTATAGATTCCCAACAACCATTCACAGGTGATTCTTCCTGAATATATTTGTGATCCTATTTAACCACTTCAGCTCCAGAAGGTTTTTCCCACGTTAATGACCAGGCCATTTTTTGCGATTCGGCACTGCGTTACTTTAAGGCTCGGTTCACACTATTGCGATGCGGGAAGGCTGCGAATTCGCAGCCTGTTCCCGCATCGCACACGCACCCCCGGCAGTTCACACTGCCATATGCGATCCGCTGGGGGTGTCAATGTAATCTTAACGACACCCCCAGTTTGATCGCATATCGCAGTGCGATCGTGCAGTTCGCACAGGATCGGATCGCACAAGTGTGAACCGCTGTGCGATCCGATCCTGATGCGGCAGCAAAAATGCCTCCTGTGCGTCTTTGCTGCGGGTGCGGTGCGAATTTAGCCATACAAACTGTATGGCTAAACTCGCACCGCACAGCTGATCGCATGTCATGTCGGAGCAGTGCGCTCCGACATGACATGCGAACCCGGCACACGCAGTAGTGTGAACCGGGGCTAACTGAGAATTGCGCTGTTGTGCGACGCTGTACCCAAAGATAATTGATACCCTTTTTCCCCACAAATAGAGCTTTCTTTTGGTGGTATTTGATCACCTCTGCGCTTTTTAGATTTTGCGTTATGAACAAAAAAAGAGCGAATATTTTGAAAAAAATAAATAAAACAAATAATATTTTTTACTTTCTGCTATAAAACATTCCCAATAAAAACATTTAAAAAATCTAATCTTTTTTTTACCGGTTTAGGCCAATTTGTTTTCTGCTACATATTTTTGGTAAAAAAAAATCCCAAAAAGTGTATATTAATTGGTTTGCTCAAAAGTTATCGCGTCTACAAACTACGGGATAGATTTTTGGACTTTTATTTTTAATTTTTTGTTGTTTTTATTAGTAATAGTGGCGATCAGTGATTTTTAGAGGGATTGCGACATTGCGGTGGACAAATCTGACACCAAGTGACACTTTTTGGGAATCAGTGACACCAATACAGTGATCAGTGCTAAATAATATGCACTGTTACTGTATAAATGACACTGGCAGGGAAGGGGTTAATACTGGGGGTGATCAAGGGGTTAAGTGTGAGCCTAAATTGTTCTTACTAACTGTGGGGGGGGGGGGGTGAGGGCTCTGTGACAGGCACACAGAGATCAGTGTTTTAGCTTAGCTGAGACACACATTCTCTCTGTGCCTGTCTAACAGAAGAGCCGCCTGCTTTGTTTACATAGGCAGGCGGCTCTCCTGTCAGTTTCCCCAAAAATCATGGGATGCCGGCAGCGATCGAGCCCGCTCCTCCCGTGGTCTGGCTCCCGCTGTGTCTAATCCACGTGCGCATTAGATCTACGTGATAATGTGCAGCCGAGCCGCCCTGCCTCGGTAAATCTGCGTGGGGCGGTCAGCAAGTGGTTAAATACACCGTACTCCACTGCACACAAAAGAGGATTTGCCACTTACCAGGTGGATTGTCTTTATTTGTGTTAGAATAGTGCCTTTATGTGTAGTGATTGGACTGGACGTCATCCACATCCAAACAAGTACGAATCTGGCCCGAATTTCAACGGCTATGGGGAATCTTATTCCCTATTTCCCTAGGTTTTCCTTTATTACGAGGGCTACTATTCCTCGAATTGTGTACTCTAGGACTATACCTCATGTCATTAGCTACTAAGAGGATCCCTTCCCCTATTCCCCTATTCCCCTTTGCCCTCGCACAACTCAGCTGGGCTTATGGGGTTACTTATTTTTGTACGTATAATATTGTGTTTCAGTCATAAAAGTTTCACATCTTCCCTCCTGTAACCTTTCTTATCTCGCTTTTGAGGGCTGCGTTCCAACACATTTGATGCATATTGTGCGCCTTGCTTTACCCCCTTTTCCCTTGGGGTTACTTTGAAAATTGTTATTTTCTGTATGTTATTCTTCTTACTTTCCACGAAAATATTTGAACCAAGAAGAAATATGAATGTAGAATTATAGGTAAAAGGTGATGGTGGAAACCAGTGGCGGCCGGTCCATTAGGGGCGCCAGAGGCTCTAATAGGCTTCAAAAAAGGGTGGGCTCGGGGCCCAGAGCACTGCGCCCCGAGCCCCCCAGTTGTGTGACAATAGCAAATGAATATTCGCTATTGCCACACTGATTGTCCTCCTGGCCAATCAGGAAGGGGGTCCTGAGATCCATTTTCCGATTGGCCGAAAGGAAAAGCCATGCTATTGGCCAAGGAGCGGAGGAGGAAGAGGGAGGAGACTAAGGAGGGAGCTGCTGCCGCTGCCTGCCCAGGGTGAGTGAGCCGGCAACCGGGGTAGTGCGGGCTGGAGCTGGTGGGGGGCAGTGTGGTCTGGAGTTGGTGGGGGACAGTGTGGGCTGGAGCTGGTGGGGGACCGGCGACCGGGGGGGGGGCAGTGCAGGTTGGAGCTGGTGGGGGACAGTGCGGGCTGGAGCTGGTATGGTCGGAGGGGGGTATGGTGTGGTCCGTCTATCACCCCCCCCCCCGCCCCCCTCGGGCACATGGAGCACCAGCCGCCACTGGTTACATAGTTACATAGTAGTTGAGGTTGAATAAAGACAATAGTCCATCCAGTTCAACCTGTTTAGGTGTGTGTGGCCGTAATCATCTCTCATACCTCTGAATGTTCTGATCATTGAGATGTACATCCAAGAGTCTTTTGAAAGCAACCATACTTCCCACAGAAACCACCTCTCTTGTGGTAGAGAATTCCACAATCCTGTAGCCCTAACAGTAAAGAACCCCCTGCGTTGCCTGAGGTTAAAACGATTCTCCTCTAATCGCATCGTATGCCCTCGAGTCCTCATGCCATCTTTTCGACTGAATAGCTTTTTTTCTATGCTGAGATCACCATTGAGGTATTTATAAATTCCTATCATGTCCCCTCTCAGGCGTCTCTTCTCCAGGGAGAATTAATTTAAGCGATTGCAGACGCTCTTCATAATTAAGGTTCTCCAATCCCCTAATTAGTTTAGTTGCCCTTCTCTGGACTCTCTCCAGCTCCAACACATCCCTCCTGAGGACTGGCAACCAGAACTGGACAGAATACTCAAGATGCGGTCAGACCAGAGTTTTATAAAGTGGTAGAATTATAGTTTTATCTCTGGAATACATTTCTTTCTTTATGCATGCTATCTAGCTCACAGCTCACCTCCTCGTAGAATGTTAAGAGATTGGTTTGACAAGAATGCCCATTTGTAAACCCGTGCTGATTACTGCTGATGATGTTGTTGTCTTTAGCAAACTCTACAATATAGTCCCTTATCATCCCCTCCAGAAGTTTACATACTATCGATGTCAGACTGACAGGCCTATAATTTCCCGGGACATGCCTCTGCCCTTTTTTGAATATCGGTACCACATTAGCTTTCCTCCAATCCCCTGGTACATTTCCTGTCATAATACTGTCAGCAAAGATCAGGAACAATGGTCTAGATATAGTCTTTCTAAGTTCTTTGAGTACTCTCGGATGTGCGCCATCTAGGCCTGGTGATTTATTTGTGCTAATTTTATCCATCCTTTCCCTGATTTCACCCTCTGTTAGCCATAGCGGCAAGTCCTGTGTATTACTACTAACCATACAGTCATGGTCAGTGTAACCCTCCTTTCCTGTGTAAAGACTGAGGAAAAAAAAGCTTTCAGCACCGTTGCTTTTTCAGTGTCCTCTGTAACCATCCTCCCATCATCTTTAAATATTTGTGCAATATGCTCTGCCCTAGTTTTTTTGCCGTTGATATATTTAATGAATTTCTTTGGGTTATTTTTATTATTCTCCGCTATTTGTCTCTCAAAGTTGATTTTAGCCATTTTGATTTGGTATTTACTTTTCTTTTTGCCTCCTTGTATTGCTCGAAAGCCGATACTGTGCTCTCAGATTTATATTTCTTGAAGGCCATTTTTTTACCCCTAATAAGTTTTTTAACATTACGGTTTAGCCAGCCAGGTTTGGCTTTGTCTCTTATTTCCCATTGGAATGCACTGCGAGATGCATTTGTTTAATATGTTCCTAAAGCATTCCCATTTTTCCTCTGTGGTCAGTGTTCCTAAGGTTTGGTCCCAGTTTACCCTTTCCATCATTGAGCACAGCACAATTTGGGAAAGTTTGCCCTTCTGAAGTTTAGGGTTCATATGTTCCCCTCTTGCCTTGTTATATTGTTATTTACGCTAAATGTGATCATCCTGTGATCGCTAGAGCCCAGGTTGTCCTGGACTCCTACCTCCGAGATTAGGTCTGGGTCATTAGTGATCAATAGATCCAGCACTGCATTTTCTCTAGTAGGAAAATCCACCAACTGAGACATGTAGTTGTCCTGTAAGGTTTCCTGTGAGTGTGTAGTCCCCTCTTCCCAGTCAATGTCGGGATAATTGAAGTCCCCCAATATGATGACTGATCCCAGTTTTGCCACTTTACCCAACAGTGATATAAATTCCAGCTCTACCTCCTCCCTTTGGTTGGGTGGCCTATAGCAAACCCCCACAATTACTTTTCCCTTTACTTCTTCTCTATGGAGTTCTACCTACACGGATTCTAACTCCATACTCATCCCTTCCATAATATCACTCCTCTCTATCACCCTTACTTTATTCTTGACATAGAGACATACCCCTCCTCCTCTTTTTCCTACCCTGTCCTTCCGGTACACCGAATACCCTTGGATATTGGCCAGCCAGTCATGTGAGGGGTCGAGCCAAGTTTCCGTTATTCCCACAAGGTCTATGTCCTCCTTATGTACTAACATTTCCAACTCATCCATTTTATTAGCTAGGCTCCTGGCATTTGCGTATACCCCTCTTAGTTTTGTGGAAGTTGATAGTGAATGGTGATTATTTTTATTCCTGTTTGGTCTGAGGTTTTTCTGCACAGACCCCCCCAATTGACGTTATGGAACCACTGTCGCTGCTGACTCTAATACTGCCTTCTGTCCTTTGCTCCCTCCTGACTGACTCTACTTCTGAGCCCTCCCCCCCATCTCCTAGTTTAAAAGCCCCTCCAACTTGGTGGCCATCTTTCCCCCCAAAAGAGCTGTACCATCCCCATTAAGTTGCAGCCCATCCTTACTAAAGAGCCGGTAGCTGACTGAGAAGTTAGCCCAGTTCTCCAGGAACCCAAACCCATCCTTCCTACACCAGTTCCTCAGCCACTTGTTAAGTTTCCTAATCTCCTTCTGCCTCTCTGGTGTGGCTCGAGGTACCGGCAGTATTTCAGAGAAAACCACCTTGGAGGTCCTATTCCCTAAGTCCCTGAAATCGTTATTTAGGATCCTCCACCTTCCTCTTACTTGGTCATTAGTGCCCACATGCACCATGACCGTTGGGTCATCCCCAGCCCTGCCTAATAATCTGTCTATCTGATCCGCGATGTGCCGAACTCGAGCGCCCGGTAAACAACATACTCTTTGGCTACCGCAATCATTTTGACAGATTGCCCTCTCTGTCCTCTTGATAATTGAGTCCCCAACTACCACAACCTGTCTAACCTTTCCTGAATCTCGCCCCCCTCCCTCCTTCCTGGAGCCGCCACTCCCCTGGCAGCTGGGGGAGGGCGCCTGCTCCAGCACTGCCACCCCTGAGCTGATATCCCCACAAGGGGTGGGGGCATCAAACCCTACAAAGCAGAAATTAAGCCATCAACTCGATACCTCCTTGGTATTATCCTTTATTTGGGTACATCATAGCCAGGTCCGGCACAGTGAGCTGGACCTTCAGGGCGCATGCGCTGATGACATCATCGGCTGCATGCACTCAGAGTATCTCCTAAACTGTGCAAGTTTAGGAGATATTCACAGTACCTACAGGTAAGCCTTATTATAGGTTTACCTGTAGGTACAAATAAAAAATAAGACTTTACTTCCACTTTAATGAGTCAAGCAGAAAGGTGTTTGGCCAGGAACTAGAAAGTAGGATGCTTTCCTGTGCATTTGCTTATTCTAGTCTCTGCCTCACGTTTGTACAATGATACTTGTCAGGCCCAAAATAAAAAAAATAAATCTGCATCAGTTTATAGTATGTCACAAAAGTGAGTACACCCCTCACATTTTTGTAAATATTTTATTATATCTTTTCATGTGACAACACTGAAGAAATTACACTTTGCTACAATGTAAAGTAGTGAGTGTACAGCTTGTATAACACTGTAAATTTGCTGTCCCCTCAAAATAACTCAACACACAGCCATTAATGTGTAAACTGCTGGCAACAAAAGTGAGTACACCCCTAAGTGAAAATGTCCAAATTAGGCCCAAAGTTTCAATATTTTGTGTGGCCACCATTATTTTCCAGCACTGCCTTAACCCACTTGAGCATGGAGTTCACCAGAGCTTCACAGGTATCCACTGAAGTCCTCTTCCACTCCTCCATGACAACGTCACAGAGCTGGTGGATGTTAGAGACCTTGCGCTCCTCCACCTAACAAAAATGTGAGGGGTGTACTTACTTTTGTGAGATACTGTACATCCTCCTCTGCATACATGGAGGACACCATTGGCCTTTGCACCTGTGTATTGTGCACTGGCCACAGACAGGGTCGCTGTTCGAAATCACAAAGCCCCGTGCAGCCTACCTGAAGGCCCCCCCAAAGGGCCCCCACCCCAAACAATAATGCACATATTCCACCAACTCCTAATCCCAATTCCCCCTCCCAGCACAAATCTTCTTTCCTCAATCCCCCTCCTAGGACAAATTCCCACAAATCCCTCCTCATAGAACAACCCCCTCTAAATTACCCTTCCCAGCAAAAAATCTTCCTCCCTACACAAATCCCCCCAGCACTAATCCCCCCCCTCTTAGCTCAAACATCCCCTCTCCTGGTTCAACCACCCCCCCACACACACACACACACACACACCCACCCAAACCCACCTCCTAGCACTTATCCCCTCTCCCTAATTCTTCCTTCTAGCACATATCCCCCCTCCCCAAATCCCCATTACATTCCCAACACAGATAGCCTCCTCCCTCAACTTACAGAGGAAAGCCACTAAAAGCCAGGAGGAGGTGCACTGTGTTGTGCTCTCCCCCCCTGTCAGAAGAGCATTCATCATACAGCACATGAGACAGGATCGCTCTTACTGTAAATTGCATTGCACTGTACACACAGAACATAGGGGGCCTATCTCCTCCAGTAGGAAATATGAATAGGAGGCAGCAATATAACTGCGTGTGTGTACAGTCCAATGCGATCTCCAGTAAGAGCAATCCTGTCTCATGTGCTGTATAGATGAACGGTCTTATGACAGGAGGGAGAGCACAACACAGAGCACCTCCTCCTGGCTCCTTCCTCTATGCCTTTTCTCTCTTTGCTCCAGGCTGCTGTCTCCTTGTCCTGACTGAGTGTGGGCGGGAGCTGGGGCAGGGGGAAGGAGCTTAGCAGCGGCTGGCCAGGGGGGCAGAACTGAAATCTGGGTGGGCTCAACTCATCCCAGCACCCCCTAAATCTGGCCCTCGGTGTCTCTCACCCAGCAACTGAAAGCTGCCAGCAACTGAAAGCCGGTGGGAGGGAGAGAAGGTGAAACTGGCTTTCAGTTGCTGCCGGCTTTCAGTTGCTGGGTGAGAGACACAAAGGGCATTGTTCCATCTCTGCTCCACCAATCTTCCTGCTGTCCGGGCCCCCTGTGTGCTCAGTACCAGCCAGCATTTGCCACCAGCAGTAACCACCAACAGTACCAGCCTGAGCCAGCAGTACCCACAGCACAGTACAGCACAGTACCAACCTGAGCCAACAGTACCCACAGCAGTACCAGACAGCATTTCCCACCAGCTGTAACCACCAGCAGTACCAGCCAGCTGTACCCACCAGCAGTACCATCCAGCAGTAACCTACCAGCAGTAACCATCCAGCACTACCCGCCAGCAGTACCCACCAGCAGAACCAGCCAGCTGTACCCACCAGCAGTACCCGCCAGCAGTTCTTTTCAAAACTTACCACGCAAAGAGTCGACTGTGCTCCAGACTGACTGACACAAACCTGGAAAACCAGTTGCGAGTAGCAACTTCACCAATACCAGCTAACATCACACACCTCACCAAAGAGAAGCAGTTCCAGCCATCAAATTACCGGTGAGTTAATTAAATGTTTGACCAAATATAACAGCCTAATTTTTAGGTTGATAATTTTGTATGGCCCCCTTGCAGGTGCATGGAGTAGATACAAGAAAGCAGGGTAAGTCACCAATTGAGTTTTATGTGTGCAGCGATGTGCTGCTGCTATACTATTTGTGCTGTTGATTTGACCCACTTTATTTATTCTCCTGAGTCCTCAGATGGGACAAGCTGACAAGCTGGTATGAACGAGTTGCATTGTGAAAATGGATGAGGGGGTGAGAGTTGCATTGTGGACAGGCTCTTCACTCTGTAACTCTCATTCCCACCCAGGATCCCGAACCAGAATCATCCTCATCCATTTTTACAATACAACTCCTTCATCCTCATCCCTCTCCACAATGTATCCCCATCTTCGCCCAGAATTATCCATCCCTTTCCACAATGTATCCCCATCTTCGCCCAGAATTATCCATCCCTTTCCACAATGTATCCCAATCCTCGCCCAGAATTATCTATCCCTTTCCACAACATATCCCCCATCCTCGCCCAGAATTATCCATCCCTTTCCACAATGTATCCCGACCCTTGCCCACAATTATCCATCCGTTTCCACAATGTATCCCCATCCCCACTGAGAATTATCCATCCCTATCCACAATTTATCACCATCCCCACCCAGAATTATCCATCCCTCGCCACAATGTATCCCCATCCTCACCCAGAATTATCCATCCCTTTCCACAACAATCCCCATTCCCGCCCAGAAATATCCACCACTCTTCAGGGATGGGGATATATTGTAGAGGGGTATGGATAATTCTGGGTGGGGATGGGGATACATTGTGGAAAGGGATGGATTATTCTGGGCAGGGATGAGAATACATTGTGGGAAGGGATGGGTAATTCTGGGTGGGGATGGGGATGCATTGTGGAAAGGGATGGATAATTCTGTGCAGGTATGGAGAATAATACACTTTTCATTTTGATATATTACATGTTAAGAGTGTTAAAATAAAAGTGGGTGCACTGAAGGACTCGGTGGGATGGCCAGTGGGCAGATTTGGTGGGAGGGCCAGTGGGCAGGCCATGGACAATGTTGGTGGTCAGGCCCCGGGGGGCCCAGGCCTAAAGCTTTGTAAGGGGATCCAAAATTTCTGATGGCTGCCCTGGGCAAGAATATGATAAGGCTTACCTAAAGGTAGTGTAAATATCTCCTAAACATGCACAGTTTAGGAGATATTTACTTTGCATGCAGCCAGCGACATCACAGGCACATGTGCTGTGAAGGAATGGCTGCTAATGCCATTCCTTCAGAGCCCTGTGCTGCAAATGGTAGCTCCTGTGCGCATGCATGGGAGTGACTTCATCGTGGCCAATCAGATGGCCGGAGGACGCGAAACTGGAATGAAGATGGGTTAACATGTCGGCCGTGTAAGTGTTGTGCGGGGGCTTGATTTTTAGGTAAGTATTTCATAATGAGCTAGTATGCAATGCATACTAGCTCATTATGCCTTTGCCTTTCAGGTTTTTCTTTTTTACATTTTTTTTTGGAGGTTTACAACCTCTTTAATGTTGGCCTGGATGAAATGTCCTTTTTTCCCCCCACAACAAAACAAGAGTTTCACTTTATAAATATCTTCAGGACCAAAAAAAGATGGCTGCTGAAATGGATTCCAGCCATCACTCCCTGTTCTAATGAAGAAGACAGAGATAATAAATCTTTCCAGCTCCCTATAAAGTGATAACAGCCTGCTCTTGGCCTCGAACAAGCAGCTGGCCAGCTGAACATAATGATGAATATTCATGGCACTCCTCATGTAGGTCCTACCTCCCCTTCTAATGGCTGGGCAATAAAATCTGAATTTGTCTTATGACATCTGAGCAACAGCCAAGCAGGGGAAGCAGCGCCTGTCATTATCCGTGTCTCACTAACTTTATTTCAACATTGATTTATGAAAACTGCAAAACCTGCAGTAAACATTGTATCGAAAGAAGGGCAGAGTAACACCATGGTAAATCTTTATAAGTAACCCTTACCCTGCATAGTGTCCCCTGCCTCTATCAGTCAGGAACTAGAGTTGGGCAAACGGTTCAGCCCGAGCATTCGTTTGGGTCAAACATTGGCTGTTCACCTGTTCAGCAAACACCTGAATTATCAGGGGTCTTCGACTGTTTGTTCGGTCCACCAAACGACCACAATGCACTGCACCACCGCACAGTGCATTGGAAGCCCTGATTGGCTAAAGCAATCAAAGCTTTGCCCAATCAGGGCACATAGCACTGTCAGAGCCATGATTGGACACTGTGATCAGTACTCTATCCAATCATGGCTCACTGCTCTTAGTCCCGCCCCACACTATAAAATATTCTTCCCATAGCGGCCATTTGCAGTGTGATATTACATAGTTACATAGTTTGTGAGGTTGAAAAAAGACATCAGTCCATCCAGTTCAACCCATGATGTGTTTGTGTTTGCTGTTAACTGTATATTGTATACCCCTGTATGTTGTGGTCTTTAAGGTGCCCATCTAATAGTTTTTTGAAACTATCGATGCTCCCTGCTGATACGACTGCTTGTGGAAGAGAATTCCACATCCTTACTGCTCTTACAGTGAAGAACCCCTTACGTATTTTAAGGTTAAACCGTTTTTCCTCTAGTTTTAGTGAGTGGCCACGTGTCTTATTGTATTCCCTTTCTCTGAAAAGTTTGTTCCTTATGCTAGGGTCGCCAGTACAGTATTTGTACATTGATATCATATCCCCCCTCAATCGTCTCTTCTCCAGAGAGAATAAGTTCAGTGCTTGTAGTCTTTCCTCATAGCCGATGCCCTCCATTCCCCTAATTATTTTTGTTGCCCTTCTCTGGACTCTCTCCAGTTCCAGCACATCCTTCCTGAGGACCGGTGCCCAGAACTGGACAGCATACTCCAGATGTGGCCGGACCAGAGTCTTGTAGAGTGGGAGAATAATCTCTTTATTTTTGGAGTGAATCCCCTTTTTTATACATGCTAATATTCTGATGGCTTTGCTTGCAGCGGCTTGGCATTGCATGCCACTGCCAAGCCTGATGTCTACCAGTATCCCCAGGTCCTTTTCCATCCTAGACTCACCCAGAGGTCCCCCCCCCCCAGTGAGTAGCTTGCTTTCGTGTTTCTGACGCCCAAGTGCATTACTTTACATTTTTCAACATTAAACCTCATCTGCCATGTAGTTGCCCACCCCATTATTTTGTTCAGGTCCGCTTGTAAGGTTTCCACATGCTGCATAGAAGATATTGGCCTGCTTAGTTTAGTATCATCTGCAAATACTGAGATTGTACTAGATATCCCCTCCTCTAGATCATTTATGAATAAATTAAACAGGATTGGCCCCAGGACCGAACCCTGGGGGACCCCACTTTCCACACCCACCCAATCCGAGTACTCCCCATTAATCACCACCCTCTGGACTCTCCCCCGGAGCCAGTTCTCTATCCAGGTACTCACCCTATGGTCCATACCTACCTTCCTTAGTTTGTACAGTAAGCGTTTGTGGGGAACGGTGTCAAAGGCCTTTGCAGAGTCCAGATACACCACATCCAGAGGCTTACCTTTATCTAGGTGGCAGCTCACTTCATCATAGAATATTGGCATGGAGAGAGATAGAACAGGGCTCTGTTCAGTGCTGCAAGCGAGTTATTGTGCTATTGTGATTCTATTGTCAGTGTAGAGTATCAGTGTAGTGTGAATCCAGTGATAGTGCAATGTGAATGTAGTGCGACCGTTCATTTTTACTTTAGTGTCAGTTTAGTGTGAATCTAGTGATAGTTCAGTCAGTGTGAGTGTAGTGCGACCGTTCATTTTATTTTGTCAGGGCAGGGTAACTGCAATATATTTTAGTGCATTACTGCATGTTTACTGGATTATATTGCAGTGTGTTATTGGAGGTTTACCACAGTATATTTCATAGTGTTATTGCACATTTACTGCAGTATATTGCAGTGCGTTACTGCATGTTTAACGCAGTATATTTCAGTGTGTTATTGCAGGTATACGGCAGTATATTGCGGTGCGTTAGTGCATGTTTAATGCAGTATATTGCAGTGCTTTATTGCACGTTTAATGCAGTATATTTCAGTGCGTTAGTGCACGGTTACCGCAGTATATTGAAGCTCGTCAGTGCAGTTTTATTGCAGTATATTGTAGTTTGTCAGTGGACTGTGTCTGTGTAGTGAGTACTCAAGTTAGAGTGTACCAAACACCACTTTTTTATTGATTAAAGTGCATCCACGTACATCCATCTTTATTACATTTTTTTAATAAGCCCCCCCATCATGTCTGGGAGGCCAACAAGGAGAGGCAGATGTTCCCATGGCACTGTGAGATTGCCAGCACCATATGTGTCCACAGGCAAGGGTGGACATGGTTCATCCTCAGGCAGGGCACTATTTCCTCTGTTTAGTGATATTGACCATGCTATCTAGCCACAGCATGCAGAGGAGGTGGTGGACTGGCTTACTAAACCATCATCCTCCTCATCCTCCATCACCCAAGAAGGAACTAGTGTGCAGTCCACCGCAGCTGCCAGAGTGGCTAATTCTGCCTCCTTGTTCACCACCAACACCCAAAACCCAATTTAGCCACACCTGTTTGTCAGGTGCATATCATTTCAATTTTTACAGCAAGGCCAATTCTTGGTAAGAAAGATCTGCTGCTCCAGGTGAGATGAATGAGTCTTATGGAACCTCCACATGAGTGCCAGCCCCGACTCGCCTCCGTAAACAATATAAAGATAAGAAGAAACAGGCGCAAATCACTGGAGTTCCAAATGCCTTTATTAGGATATCCAAGGTGGCACCACAAAAACACCAAACCCAGTCCAGGTAGATGTGTTTCACACAGTACAAATGTGCTTGATTATTAATCATAATGATCAAGGCCAATTCTTGCTTTCATCAAAAGTACCTCAATAGGGTTATGGTGTGAAGGCACCTTTGACACCCAAAACACAATTTTTCCGCACCTGTTACTTCTATCCAAAGTCTGTGAAAGAGACCCAAGAAATTATCCAAAAAATCTCTAATCTTGTTCTGAGTGCACTCAATTGTGGCCCCTTTATACTGACTGGCTCTCCAAGCTGTTGTTTATAAAATAAAAAAAATGTGAATGAAAATGTCATTTTTTGGGCTTTATAATGTCATTATTGCTGCAGCATGTTCTATACATGGTACAGGTGTGCCACTTTACAGGTGGACTAAGGAGACCCTCCAGGCACTATATTTAAAGGAGTTTTATATTTTTATTGTTATTTCTAATTTTTATGGTTTCACTTTAGGTATCAGTACATCACTGCTCATTTAAAAATGATGTTTTATACAAACTTTGTGTTCATTGATACATGTCCCCCAGGGCAGTACCCGGACCCCCCATAACAATTGTATGCCCAATTACTTGCATTTAGGCCTTCAAAATGGGCACTTTTGATTTTTCTAGTTTGGGTCCCATAGACTTCAAAAGGGTTCCTTATTCAGTTTTGAACTTTTGCAATGGTCGAAAGTTCTGACGCAAACCGAACAGGTGGTCATTCGGCCCATGTCTATCATGAATGTGTGGACTCGACAGTAGGGATGACAGATTATGACTAGGTTGGGTTGGTAGGGGTTCTTTAAATCCTCATGAAGTCTGAAAATTCCATATCTAAAATCAAACCCCAGTGAATTCTATTGAGATGGGTAAACCTTAAAAATACAATCTGACCATTTTTATAGGCTAAAGTACACACTAAGAAAATCGAGCGAACGGTCAGCCGGTTTTCCTTGATGTTTCACAGCAATTTGGAACTGAGGATAGAAATAATGTAAGAAAATTCTCGCGTACAACAAAGGCATTTTTTTTTTTTTGCTGTCGTTTCTGATCATGTGCAGCCTTTCATATCTGATATTTCTCATACGAAAACGGTACACATTAAACGAAAATAATTTGTTCTTTTCACGTACAAGAAACATTTTGGAGTTTGTCACTTCAGAGATTTTCATTTGCAAAGTCGGAATCGGATATCAAAAGTTGTGTACACATAATACGAAAATCAAATAATCGTCCTCGTAAACAATTTTTCTATTGATTTTCTCATAGTGTGTACGGGCCATAATATACTAGGAATTGTGAAGGGAAAAAAAAATACAAAGAGGCATGGGGACCTAGGAGCTGCCAACTGGAACAGGTAGCAATGCA
The DNA here is from genome assembly GCF_965119305.1 of Pelophylax lessonae. NCBI lineage: Eukaryota > Metazoa > Chordata > Amphibia > Anura > Ranidae > Pelophylax > Pelophylax lessonae. The sequence goes on along the minus strand of NC_138772.1, from coordinate 530,726,518 downwards.
AAAGAATTTAACCACTTCAATACCGGGCACTTTCACCCCCCTTCTTGTCCAGACCAATTTTCATCTTTCAGTGCTGTCACACTTTGAATCACAATTGCGCGGTAATGCAACACTTTACACATATGACATTTTTATTATTTTGATCACACAAATAGAGCTTCCTTTTGGTGGTAATTAATCACCACTGTTTTTTTTTTTTTTTTTTGCTAAATAAATGAAAAAGACCAAAACTTTTGAAAAAAAATCCCCACATTTTTCTTCTATTTTGCACAGAAAAAAAATCTTTCTTCATAAATTTAGGCCAAGATGTATTTTGCTACATTTCTTTGGTGAAAATAACCCAAATCAATATATATTATTTAGTCTGTAAGAAAGTTATACAGTCCAAAAACTATGATCTATACAGTACACTATATTACCAAAAGTATTGGGACGCCTGCCTTTACACGCACATGAATTTTAACCACTTTCCGCCTGTGCTATATTCGAAAAAAGGCTACAGCACAGGCTTCCAGTGCCAGGAGGGCATCAACAGTGAGCAAGTGGTTAATTACATCCCAGTCTTAGCCTGAAGGGTTCAATATTGAGTTGGCCTATCCTTTGCAGCTATAACAGCTTCAACTCTTCTGGGAACCTGTCCACAAGGTTTAGGAGTGTGTCTATGGGAATGTTTGACCATTCTTCCAGAAGCTCATTTGTGAGGCCAGCCACTGATTTGGACAAGAAGGCCTGGCCCGCAATCTCCGCTGTTATTCATCCCAAAGCTGTTTTATCGGGTTGAGGTCAGGACTCTGTGCAGGCCAGTCAAGTTCCTCTACCCCAAACTCACTCATCCATCTTTATGGACCTTGCTTTGTGCACTGGTTTACACAAAAACACTTCAAAACCACAACCACATGTTCCTGAAACCCCCCTCAATTGTTCCCAATAATTCACTTTGGATAGAGTGGAGAGGGATTAGAACACCTGTCAGTTTTTATTGCTGTCTGTGCCCACGTTAAGGAGATACAACCACCCAATTTGTCCTATTTACTATTATCATTGAAAGTGAAAGTGAAAGAAAATCCCACATTTTGGGTTGTCCCCAGAAAAGTAACAGAGGGGACATTTTCCAATGGGGACACTAGCTCTGGTGACCTGGCTGTCCCCAAGGAATTCCCTTAATTTGCGGGGACTTCCTCTCACTTCCTGTTTGATTATGGGACAGGAAGTGAAAGTAAATCTCCGCAATGGGACACAGATGGTGAAAAATATCTAACAGGGGTTATAACCCTTCCTTTCAAATTGAAAAAAAAAAATGTGTTGCCTATAGTTCCATTTTAAAATTTAGACTTTAGGTATTTATTTAGTAGAAAATAGCTAGCATCAGGACATTACACAGGCCTTTGAATAAACAGCAAACAGAAAGAGCTCTGCAGTGTGGGCATCTGCTGCCAACAGCACCATTGTGGTCTGCAGCCTCTCTTTGCAGAATATTAGCCATAGTAGAAGAACTAATCATTTGGGTACCACATGCATGAGGAAACACGTATACAAAAATGTGATGCACTGTCTCTTTAAATTTACCACAATCCTATTACAGTCGTTCCCTCACAACGGGGAGTATATATATATATATATATATATATATAGCACAATTCCCAGCCGTTTTGCTGAATATGGGTCCGCCTGGGTTACCGCTAACAACAACAGCACATTTAAGCATGTTCTCCAAGTGTGAGCACTGAGACAATGACCAGTCCAGTATCTTTGGGTTTTTGTATTTATTTTATAACTTGGATGGGAGAAGGGATGAGTGGGATACTCCTTTGGCTCAACTATGCACAAATTGCTAGGGACAACTGCAAATTGCCAATTAACGCTGACCCGAGGCTGGCTGGATGCCGGTCAATGCCGGTTGACGCTGGTTAACGCTGGCTTGCTGCCTATTAACTCTAAACTGACTTTTGACTGCTTTCTTGTAAAACAAAGTCCTCTTTAAGCTCCCTTAAGCACTCCTTGCTAAGGTAGCTACTTGTATAACTGCTGCACTGCTGAACACTTCAGGGCCCACACCGGCGCCCTCTTTCACTCTCTTATCTTCAGGACTTAGACACTGGCACCCCCTTCCTAAGCCTTCTCTACTGGTTTGCTGGCTCCTGGATCCCTTTGACCTTCTGGAGTGGTACCCTCTCCTAGGCAGACCTCTGGGCAGTTTCAAGTACTCACAACACCAAGCAGCTCCACTCGGTCCACAGCACACTAGATCCCTCTCTGCAGCTCAGCTCAACCTTTGTCCTCTAGGCCGACTGCCCAGGACACCTTCACTAGCACTGACAGGAGGAGAGACAGCCGTCACCCTCCTCCTGGGACTCTGCTCCCCGCCAAAGACGCTCTGTCATGTGCTCCGCTCAGACTTATATCCCCTCCCAGGGTGCATTGCGGCAGGTTCTGCCCACTGAGACTGATATAAACCCTAGTGTGCTATTGGCCAGGTTCCCTCCACTGTCCAACAAGAGCCCTTATTGGATACAGTGGGGAGACTCCCCAAGCTCAACAGGCCCACCTGAAAACACATGACAGCCTAACTGAATGATCAGGCCATCATGATAATGCAAACAGGGCCAATATATGCTTTTCCTAGCAACTTCCTAGGAGGGTGCTACATCTATATACAGGTGTATCTCATAAAATTAAAATATCAATAATTTATTTCAGTAATTCAATTCCAAAAGTGAAACTCATATATTTTATATAGATGCATTACACACAGAGTGATATATTTCAAGCATTTATTTCTTTTCATTTTGATGATTATGGCTTACAGTTAAACCCAACATTTTTAATACAGAAATGTTGTCTTACTGAAAAGTATGTCCATGTACAGTATAGTATGCACTTAATACTTTGTCGGGGCTCCTTTTTCATTAATTACTGCATCAATGCGGTGTGGCATGGAGGCGATCAGCCTATGGGTAGGGATGAGCTTCGAGTTTGAGTCAAACGTAACTTTGACTTGAACATTGGCTGTTCACTCATTCGTCGAATGACAAACAAATAGGCTTCTTCGCGGGAACTTTGAGTCCAACTCTGACATCCACTGAATGAATCACTGGCTGGCCGGGGGAACCAAACTCACAGCTCTCTCATTGTAAGCCTGGTATTCTACCAACTACACGACCATTAAGCCTGCTTAAACTTAACCCACTAACACTAACTTTTATCTTATCCGCTGTGTGTGTAGGGTGAGATAAGAGTTAGTTAGTTAGACAGGGAAAGTTTGCTCAACCTAAGCATACTTGACGGTGGTGCAGCTGGTAGGACTACCAGACCTGCAATTGCAATGGTTGTGGGTTTGAATCCCTTGGCCAGTGTGTGATTTATAAGTGGAATTTTATAATTAATAATACATTGCTAGCAGGGAGGGAGATTTTTGCTTTTTACAGTTTGTTGAGATTAGATATTGCAGTGTATACCACAAAGTATATATATAGGCACTTCAGTTTATATCAGTATATGTCAGTATTACTGAAAAAAATGGCGTGGGCTCCCACCCAGTCCATACCAGGCCCCTCAGGTCTGGTATGAATTTTAAGGGAAACCTGTGCCAAATTATTTAAAAAAAAAATGCGTGGGGTTCCCCCTAAGATCCATACCAGACCCTTATTTGAGCACACAGCCTTGCTGGCCAGGATGGGTCGGGGGCGAGCGAGCACCCCCCATCCTGAACCATACCAGTCCACATGCCCTCAACATGGGCATGTTGCGCTCATTTTATTTGGGACAGGGGTCTCGTCCCCACAACCCTGGGCTGTGGTTGTGGGGGTCTGCGGGGGGAGGCTTATCGGAATCTGGAAGCCCCCTTTAACAAGGGGACCCTCAGATCCCGCCCCCCCTCCATGTGAATGGATATCAGCGATTTTGTCTCTGAGGAAGAGGGTCCACCCTTGAAACGCGTAAGCTACATCACGTTTGGAGGATGCCAGCAGTAGAGAAGTGTCCTAGAAGCAAGCGGTGCCCATTCCCTATATGCTTGTTCATATCCTACGTTTGTGATTATAGTGTAAGCTACCCTTCTTTGATTTTAATAAACTTTTAAGTGGTAATGCACAAGGTCGGTGTGCCCTTCTCTTTCCTCTGAATCAATAGTCTGCCCCTAGCTCCCCAGGACATATGTAATGTCTCAGGCTAAGCACCTTCCTGTGGTACTCCAAAAGGGCATATTTGAGAGGCTCTGGGATTTCATCACTTATTCATTTGGAGCAGTGAATGGAACAGAAACATTCAGGAAGCTTATAGGCTTTGGTGAGGCAGCTCACATGAGTCAAGGCTACCCTCCAATGATTATCCAGAATGACTAAAACATACTCAAAAAGGAGGAGCACCAGACCAAATGGTAAAAGAGTCCAAATCACCTAAATCAGCGGCCCCTAATCTTTTTGGCACACAATCACATTATTTATTTTACTACCTTGTAATATATAATGAAATAGTTCTAATCACCATAATGCAGAATCAGTGGGAGCCCTGAGCCTATCACTTGCCACCAAATGCAGCATGCCACCATCACCTGCCACCAAGTGCAGCATGTCACCTGCCACCAGGTGCAGCGTGTCACGTGCCACCATCACCTGCCTCTGGGTGTAGCGTGTCACTTGCCACCATCGCTTGCCACCAGATACAGCCTGTCACTTGCCACCTGTAGCCTGGCACCAAATGCAGCTTGTCACTTGCCACCATCACCTGCCACCAGGTTCAACTTGTCACTTGCCACTCTCTCCTACCACCAGGTGCAGCTTGTCACTTGCCATCATCACCTGGCACCAGGGGCAGTGTGTCACTTGCCACCATCACCTGCCACCAGGTACAGTGTGTCACTTGCCACTATTACCTGCCACCAAGTTTAGTGTGTCATTTGCCACTGTCGCCAGATGCAGAATGTCACTTGCCATCGTTGCCTGCCACCAGATACAGCTTGTCACTTGCCACCTATAGCCTGCCACTAAATGCAGCTCGTCACTTGCCACCATCACCTGCCAGGAGGAGGAAGCAGTGTCCTTGTGTGCAGTGTCTTGTGTGCAGGGCTGCAGGCAGTGCTTCTCTGTTGTGGTTTGTTCTCTGGAACCAACGGCTGGCTGCCAAAAGCTTCCTACATGTGTATGGGCTGTAAAGACATGGATGAGGGAGTTTGGGGTGGAGGAACTTGACTTGTCCTCACCTCAACCCTACAGAACACCTTTGGGATGAATTAGAGCGGCGACTGTGAGCCAGGCATTCTCATCCACATCACTGCCTGACCTTACAAATGCATTTCTGTAAGAATGGTCAAACATTCCCATAGACACTATCCTAAACCTTGTGGACAGCCTTCCCGGAAGAGTTGAAGCTGTTATACCTGCAAAATGTGGGCCAACTCAATATTGAACCCTACGGACTAAGACTGAGATGCCATTAAAGTGCATGTAAAGGCAGGTGTCCCAATACTTTAGACTCTATAAATATATATGTATGTATATATACAGTATATATATATATATATATATATATATATATATATATATATATATATTAGGGCTGCGCATCTTCACTTACCTCACGATTCAATTCGATTACGATTATTAGGCAGCGATTCGATACGATTCGATTCTGCAATGCATCACGATTACTGCCCAATGCCCATGCCCAGCCCATAGTGCACTGCAAACATATAGGAGGTCTCCTACAGGATGTGATAAATACATGGTGGTGTATAGAGGTGTCCTCGGGGTTGTGATAAATACATGGCGGTGTATGGAGGTCTCCTCAGGGATATCCGGGATGTGATATATACATGGCGGTGTATGGGGGTCTCCTCAGGGATATTCAGGATGTGATATATACTTGGAGGTGTATGGGGGTCTCCTCAGGGATGTGATATATACATGGCGGTGTATGGGGGGTCTCCTCAGGGATGTGATATATACATGGCGGTGTATGGGGGGTCTCCTCAGGGATGTGATATATATACATGGCGGTGTATGGGGGTCTCCACAGGGATGTGATATATACATGGCGGTGTATGGGGGGTCTCCTCAGGGATGTGATATATACATGGCGGTGTATGGGGGGTCTCCTCAGGGATGTGATATATATACATGGCGGTGTATGGGGGTCTCCACAGGGATGTGATATATACATGGTGGTGTATGGAGGTCTCCTCAGGGATGTGATATATATACATGGTGGTGTATGGAGGTCTCCTCAGGGATGTGATATATACATGGCGGTGTATGGGGGTCTCCTCAGGGATGTGATATATACATGGCGGTGTATGGGGGTCTCCTCAGGGATGTGATATATACATGGTGGTGTATGGGGGTCTCCACAGGGATGTGATATATACATGGTGGTGTATGGGGGTCTCCTCAGGGATGTGATATATACATGGTGGTGTTACACCACCATGTATATATCACATCCCTGAGGAGATCCCCATACACCGCCATGTATATATCACATCCCTGATATCCCTGAGGAGACCCCCATACACCGCCATGTATATATCACATCCTGAGGAGACCCCCATACACCACCATGTATATATCACATCCCTGATATCCCTGAGGAGACCCCCATACACTGCCATGTATATATCACATCCCTGATATCCCTGAGGAGACCTCCATACACTGCCATGTATATATCACATCCCTGAGGAGACCCCTATACACTGGTGTATGGAGGTCTCCTCAGGGATGTGATATATATTATATACATGGCATTGGATAGGGGTCTCCTCAGGGATATCCGGGTTGGAGAATCTGCGGTGCTGTGACCTAAACGGATAGTCCGGCTCCCCCTCTCCCTCAGTGTGCTCCCCTCACCTGGCTCTGCCACTCCCCCTGGCAGTGTCCTGTTAACAACATTTGTAATAGTATGAAGACTTAGATTAGAACCTGATCACTGATGATGAGAGTCACTGCAGACGCCTGAGCCAAGGAGGACTGGGAGTTGGGGTCCAGGACGCTGACTCGGGGTCTCCCTCTGCCCACAGAGGCCTGTGTGAGGAGGATGGACACATGGACACTTGCTGGAGGATGGTCAGGAGTCAGGACAGACACTCGCTGGAGGAGGAGGAGGAGGACCAGCACGCATGACTGAGTGTCGGAGAGTAGAGATGACAGTCCTCACGTGCCCGATCCCGCCAGGAAGCCGACACTACACTCTGGTAATCACAGGCAGTGAGACATTTCCCGATCTGTGCAGCTGCTGATCAGGAAGTGTCTCACTGCATGTGATAAGCGGAGTGCAGTGTCAGCTTACTGGAGGGATCAGGCATGTGTAAAGTGTAAACGTGAACACTGCACACCGTAGTCCATCTCATTCTCTCCTCTCCAACAGTCAGGGACACTCGCTCCTCGTGTCTCCTCTTGCAGCGACGCCGGGCGACTGGGGATGACGTCAGCGGAAGGCGGGAAAAGAGGGCGTGGCTACGAATTTTAACCACTTAACGACCAGCCACGTAGATCTACGTCGGCTGACTTTGAGTGGTTATACCGGGATGATGCCTCTAGCTAGAGGCATCATCCCGGTACCGTTGTTTGAAGCCGACGGTCGGCTTTCCGTCGGTAATGATCGATGCGGCTCGGGAGCCGCTCAATCGTTACCCGGGGGGACGTCACCTCCCGCCGCCTTCCGCGGCTTTGCTCGGGGGTCCCGTCCCACCGGGAGCCCCGAGCACCCAGCCGGCGCGTCCGCCGGCTGGATGGAGTCCCAATGAATGCCGGAAACGGCATCGATCGGGTCTCCGATGACGTAACCCGGAGGCGGCGTCCATGACGTCACTTCCGGGTTAGTGTGCTGCAAAAGGCGGCAGATTTGAAAAATGGCTGTATGCAAAAATGCCGTTTTCGGCGTTTTGCATACAGGGAAGTGTAGTGGAGGGGTCTAGGGTCTTTTAGACCCTCGATCCCTCCATAAAGTGTACCTGTCACATATATTGGTGTCACAAGGGATGTTTACATTGCTTGTGACAGCAATAAAAGTGATAAGATTTTTTTTTTTTAAACCGTTAGCTCGCGCACAAAAAAAAACGTATACGCAAGTCGAGCCACAAATGAAATCGCTGTTCAAACCACACATGTGAGGTATCGCCGCGATCGCCAGAGCGTGGGCAATAATTTAAAAAAAAAGAGCTACACTCTAACTCTAAACTGGTAACCGTTAAATAAATTTAAAGCGTCGCAGATTGAGATCTCTATTGACCGTAGTTTGTCGTTATCCCACGGGGGGGCGCAATTTTAAACCGTAACATGTTTGGTATCTATTTACTTGGCGTGACATCATCTTTCACAATATACAAAAAAAATGGGCTAACTTTACTGTTTAGTATTTTTTAAATGCAGTGAAATGTGATTTTTCAAATTTTTTCCAAAAAAATGGCGTTTTAAAGACCGCTGACAAAATTTTTTGCAATGACCGACGTTTTATTCTCCAGAGTCTTTGCTAAAAATATATATATAATGTTTGGGGGTTCTAAGTAGTTTTCTAGGAAAAAATACTGGTTTTAACTTGTGAACAAAAAGTGTCCGAAATAGGGCTGGGGGTAAAGTGGTTAAAGAGCCATCGCTGTGCGGAGAGGGAGGGGGCGGCGCTTCATGACGTCATTAGAACATCGATTAAAGCCGGTCGCAGCATCGATGCAGAATCGCGAAGGGTCGAATCGCGATGCATCGATCTTTCGATTATATTCAGCAGCCCTAATATATATATATATATATCAATCAGCCATAACATTATGAGCACCCACCTAATATTTAGTATGTCCCCTTTTGCTAAAACAGCCCTGATCCATTAAGGCATGGACACCGTAGTAATATCCACATGAAGGGAAGGACCCAAGGTTTCCCAGCAGAACATTGCCCAAAAGCATCACACTGCCTCTGCTGACTTGCCTTCTTATGCCGCATCCTGGCTAGGCGGGTGGTCATAATGTTATGGCTGATCGATATATATATATATATATATATATATATATATACATATATATACATACATATATATTTATAGAGTCTAAAGTATTGGGACGCCTGCCTTTACATGAGATACTGAGATACTATATATACAGTATTTATATATATATATATATATATATATATATATATATATATATTCAGAATCTCTGGTAAACTAGAAGTAACAAGCTCAAAGCTGAATGTTATCCATAACTGGACTAAAAGTGCTGTTAAAACACAAATCCAGTAGGGTACACTGTCATTAGAAGATCCGCTGTACTTGGAAAAATAGTGTTGTAATCATAAATAATAGGTCACTGTGACATAAAACACACTTCTGCCAGCTAGGAATAAATAATATAATATAATTCAGCCATAAAAAGAAACATAATGAAAGAACTGTGATGCCTAAACAACATTGTTCCAATTCTCAGAATTCTGTAGCGGCTCATTGGTAATATTGGCAGAAGTCAACTTTCCACTACATAATCATAATATTGAGGATTGAAACATTGTTTCTTAAGCACCACAATTCCTTCAATATGTATTTATTTTTGTCTGAAACATGTTTTATTATCGGTCCTAATGCTGGCAGAAGTTTGTTTTTGTCACAATGACCTATTATTTATTTGCAACACTGTTTTTTTTTTTTTTTTTTCCAAGTACGGCAGCTATTTTAGTATGTATCTAGTTATATTTATGTTTCAATAACCTTTTCAGTCCCATTCTAAGCTTCTTGGTTTTGAGAATCTGCTTTTATACAATACCCTAAAGAATATGTGGATCCTCACTTTGAAAAACAACCAATCAGTTTAAAATAGAAATTAAAGGAAAAACATTTGTGTATGCATATATAAAAAAATAAAAAATAAATCATAAATACCTTTTTTCCCCTCTTTTTTTGTTTTGTTTTGTGATTACATATCTCAGCTGCAGCAGGAGCTCAGAGAGCTTGGGGAGGAGAAACAGCAGCAAACTAATCTTCCCAGTAAATGACTGTGCGGGGGGGGGGGGACATATCTGGACAGGTCTGATCATTGGAGGAGAGCAGACTGAGTTCAGAGCACAGCCAGAAAACTGGCCATGCTGAGTTCTCCTGCTTAGTGTGGTCAGTTTTTAATAAAGAAAGCAGAGGGACTGGCAGGAACACAAAGGCAAAGAGAACAGGATACTTTTTCATACAAGTACATGGTACAGCAGGCAGGGCTGGTGCAAGGATTTTTGACACCCTATGGGAAACCTAATTTTACCACCCCCTATTGGCTCCGCCCCCGATTACCCTCCTAGGGTTGTATACGGACAGGCTAGGGTTGTAAATGTACAGGTTAGGGTAGTATATAAACACACTAGGGTAATAAATGAACAGGCTAGGGTAGTTAATAGACAGGCTAGGGTAGTATATTGACAGGTTAGGTAGTATATTGACAGGTTAGGGTAGTATATAGACAGGCTAGGTTAGTATATAGACAGGGTAGGGTAGTATATGGACAGGCTAAGGTAGTATATAGACAGGCTATGGTAGTATATAGACAGGCTAAGGTAGTTTATGGACAGGCTAGGGTACTATATGGACAGGCCAGGGTAGTATATAGACAGGCTAGGGTAGTATATAGACAGGCTAGTGTAGTATATAGACAGGCTAGGATAGTATATAGACAGGATAGGGTAGTATATAGACAGGATAGGGTAGTATAGAGCAGGCTAGGGTAGTATATAGACAGGCTAGGATAGTATTTAGACAGGATAGGGTAGTATATAGACAGGCTAGGGCAGTATAGGGGCAGGCTAGGGTAGTATATAGACAGGCTAGGATAGTATATAGACAGGATAGGGTGGTATATAGACAGACTAGGGTAATATATCGAAAGGCTAAGGTAGTATATAGACAGGCTAGTGTAGTGTATAGACAGGCTAAGGTATTATACAGACAGGCTAGTGTAGTATATAGACAGGCTAGGGTAGTATATAGTGATGAGCCGAACATCCCCTGTTCGGTTCGCACCAGAACATCTCGAACAGGGGAAATGTTCTACCGAACATGCAAACTCTATTAAAGTCTATGGGACACGAACATGAAAAATCAATAGTCCTAATTTTAAAGGCTTAAATGCAAGTTTTTGGCCCAAAAAGTGTATGGGGACCTGGGAATCAATGCAAAAAAGTTTTTTAAAACAATCTTTTTTACAGGAGCAGTGATTTTAATAATGCTTAAAGTGAAACAATAAAAATAAAAAAAATTCCTTTAAATATCCTGCCTGGGGGAGGCCCCCTTAATGTGCCTATAAAGTGGCGCATTTGTGCGATGTATGTAGCCCGCTACTGCAATACTGACATTTCTAAAGGGAAAAATTTAATCTAAACTTGTTTGTGGCTGTAATTTATTGTCAGCTCCGGCAATACAGATGAAAAAATTAAAAAAAAAAATAGCATGGGGTCCCCCCCCCAGTCCATTCCAGGCCCTTTGGGTCTGTGATGGATTTTAAGGGAAACCCCACGCCAAAATTTAAAAAAATAAACGGCGAGGGTTTGCCCCAGATAGCGATCCCCAGCGTCTACATATAAGGGCAAGGCGCATGCGTCATATGCCGTTGCGTCACTTCCGGTTACCAGGATATCAAACACCCGGGTAGCGGCAATGCAGTGGCGAGGCGCGCATGCCTCAAAAGACGTTACGCATTGCCGTGTCACCTCTGGTTCCCGTAATGTACACATCCGGGTAGTGGCCATGATGAAGACTGGAAACCGCCGACACAGGAAATTCTTCCAGCTGCCAAAGACCAGTAGGAGTATGGTCACCAGACAAGGCCGTGGTTGGAAGAAGGATAGCCCCGAACATATCCATGTGGAGGCTTTCCTGTGTCAGGTACAAGGTCCAAAGCCAATAACGGATGGGGACTCCACTCCAAGGACACATCCAAAATAATTGCATTATGGGAACCGGAGGTGACGCGGCGACGTGGGACGTCTTTTGACGCATGAGCGCCTCGCCACTACATTGCCGCGACCCGGATGTTTGATATCCTGGGAAGTGATGCAGCAGCACATGACAGCCTATGACGCATGCGCCCTGCCCTTATATGGAGACACCGGGGATCGCCTCTGACGCCATTTGTTCTCCCCTCGTGTAGAGGAGAGACAAATCCCATTGCTTTCTCTGACGACTCTTTAGTGGGTCTTCTATGCTTCCAGGCATCTTGTTGCTGTTTGGCCTTTTGAGCTATCTATGCTTGACTCGATCATTACCCAGTAAGTACTGTAGGACTTTAATGGTAGTCCTCTTTTGGTCTATTTAACATAGGATTAAGAATTATTTTTTGTTTTTGGTGCATAGATGCCCTTGCATTTGTTTGGGATATTTAATTTTCCCTTTTGGGCTTTGGGATGGAATTTTTATGTCCAGTGATCCGGTTTGCAATGTCCGGCTACACTAGGGGGAGCTCTCTCTCATTGATCCATACATACTAAATGGTTGTTACTAAGAATGTAAGTCAGCTCTCTATATCTTACCTTGAATGGTAAAGATATTTACATTTATGTAGCAATTTTTTCAATATATTATTGTTTTGCAGACAATGGCAAATATGCCCTGAGGAAGATTTAATATCAATTGATTTAACGAAACGCGTTGGATTTGTTCCTGTGCAATAATTTCATCAAAGCTGGTTATCAGACGTACCCGGGAATGCCTTTTTTGCCACTTGAGTATCTAAACATTTGTCAAATCTTTTATTATTAAATGTACACTGTGTGTCTGTTATGTTAATCATGACTGTGATTTGTTTTTAATCTTCTATAATAAAATGTATATTTCCTAGTAAATGAAAAGCTTTCCCTATGTTGATCTGTGATCAGAATATATTCCTGTGTTCAGGTGATTCCTCTGGTAAGAAGACACTAGTGTAGCTCATATTCTACATATAATAAACACACACAGTTCCATGTGGGACTGTTACAACAGTCAGTCAGGTGACTGCTTCCACCAATAAGGTTCCCTCTACCCTATTATCCCCAATACAGAGCCCAGGAGGTACTTGTCCCCTCTGCCCCCCCCCCATCAGGTCCCCTCCAGCCTAATCCCCCCAAAACAGGTCCCACTCACTTTCCATTGAGGAGGCTGCACCCTGAGGGCTTCTCTGCTCTATCGGGTGCTGACAGCACAAGGTAGCAGCAGCCCGGAACTCGGAACACTTCTGCCAGCTCTCACAGCCCCGCCCAATTAGGGAGCCACACTGCCAAACCCCGCCTCTACTACCTAGCAACACACGGCTCTGGCAGAGTTTTGGTGGCGGTGGGGCTTAGGAGCCATGTGTCTCAGGAAAGAGCAGCGACAGCCCACACCCAGCAGTCCTTCTGCCTGGGGGGGGACAGCTCCCCATATTGATGTGTACTCTAGGCCGGCACCTACCTGACCTATTGGTATCCCCGGCTATGACAGCAGGCTCATATCAGGAATATGAAATGTTGGGTTTACATATTCTTAAATTATTCTTTTCTAGTTCAATGAATTTTGTTTTTTTTAATGATGCATTTTAACTATATCTATTTACTTTTTTAATATATGCAAAATAATTTATATATATATATATATATATATATATATATATATATACACTATATTACCAAAAGTATTGGGACACCTGCCTTTACACGCACATGAACTTTAATGGCATCCCAGTCTTAGTCCTTAGGGTTCAATAAAAAATTGGCCGATCCTTTGCAGCTATAACAGCTTCAACTTTTCTGGGAAGGCTGTCCACAAGGATAGGAGTGTGTCTATGGGAATGTTTGACTATTCTTCCAGAAGCGCATTTGTGAAGTCAGGCACTGATGTTGGACGAGAGGGTATGGCTCGCAGTCTCCACTCTAATTCATCTAAAACGTGTTCTAACAGGTTAAGGCAAGGACTCTGTGCAGGACAGTCAAGTTCCCCCACCCCAAACTCCCTCATCCATGTCTTTATGAACCTTGCTTTGTGCACTGGTCCAAATCATTTGGTGGAAGGAGAATTATGGTGTGGAATTGTTTTTCAGGGGTTGGGCTTGGCCCCTTCGTTCCAGTGAAGGGAACTCTTAAGGCGTCAGCATACAAGGCATTTTGGACAATTTCATGCTCCCATCTTTGTGGGAACAGTTTGGGGATGAAACCTTACTTTTCCAACATGACTACGCACCATGCGATATACACTCACCAACAATATTTGCCTCACACTCTCATGCTCAGCAGTAAAGATTTGTACCCCTCGGGGTTGTGAAGAATCCAGCAACGTACTCCAATCTAGGGGTACATCTCAAACTCCAATGTATATGAAACAAAAAAGAAATACTCCACTCGTGCTATAACCTACGATAAATTTATTAATAAAAAGTAAAAAAAAAAACAACAGGTATTGCACTCACATAAAGTGAAAAAATGAATTGCAGTAAGGTATAATGAAGTCAACATATCAGGGCCGCAGCAGACCCAGTACACAAATCTCCATATCTCACCCAGCTCCTACTGCTTCCTACCGGAACGTCACTTCCGGTGCTATGTGTCTCGTCACTTCCGGTTGCCGTGCAGCCACGAAGTCCAAGGAATTGTCTGTAGACCTCTGTGACAGGATTGTATAGCACAGATCTGGGGAAGGGCACAGATGTATTTCTGCAGCATTGAAGGTCCCAATGAGCACAGTGACCTCCATCACTTGTAAATGGAAGAGGTTTGGAACCACCAGGACTCTTCCTAGAGTGGGCTGCCCATCCAAACTGAGCTAACGGGGGAGAAGTGCCTTAGTCAGGGAGGTGACCAAGAACCTGATGAGCTCCAGCATTTCTCTGTGGAGATGGGAGAACCTTTCAGAAGAACAACCATCTCTGCAGCACTCCACCAACCAGGCCTGTATGGTAGAGTGGCCAGATGGAAGCAACTCCTCAGTAAAAGGCACATGACAGCCCCCTGGAGTTTGCCAAAAGACCACTGAAGGACTCTCAGACCATAAGAAACAAGATTCTCTGGTGTGATGAAACAAAGATGGAGCTCTTTGGCCTGAATTGCAAGTGTCATGTCTGGAGGAAATCAGGCACCGCTCATCACCTTGCCAATACCATCCCTACAGTGAAGCATGGTGGTGGCAGCATCATGCTGTGAAGATGTTTTTCAGTGGCAGGAACTAAGAGATTAGTCAGGATCGAGGGAAAGATGAATGCAGCAAAGTACAGAGACATCCTTGATAAAAACCTGCTCTGGACCTCAGACTGGGGCTAATGTTCATCTTCCAACAAGGCAACGACCCTAAGCACACAGCCAAGATAACAAAGGAGTGGCTATGGGACAACTCTGTGAATGTCCTTGAGTGGGCCAGCCAGACCTCAGACTTGAATCCGATGTAACATCTCTGGAGAGATCTGAAAATGGCTGTGCACAGACCCTCCCCATCCAACCTGATGGAGCTTTAGAGGTCCTTCAAAGAAGAAAGGGAGAAACTGCCAAAAAATACATGTGCCAAGCTTGTAGCATCATACTCAAAGAGACTTGAGGCTGTAATTGGTGTCAAAAGTGCTTCAAAAAATATTGAGCAACAACTGTGAATACTTACAGTATTTACATAGGATTTTTTTCTTTTTTAATTAATTTGCAAAGGTTTCAAACAAACCTCTTTCACTGTGTGATTTTGTGGTATTGTTTGTAGAACTTTGAGGAAAATAATGAATTCATTCCATTTGATAATAAGTCTGTAACATAACAAAATGTGGAAAAAGCGAAGCGCTGTGAACACTTTCCGGATGCATTGTTTATGGTTTTGGTAAATCTAAAGGAAAATTGTACAAGAACATTTTATAATTTATGGCCAGCCTTAGTTGTGATTTCCTATGGGAGTATCTCACCAAAAATTACATTTTGTTGCAGGGGATGGCCAAATCTGACTGGTATCTTAGTGCAGACCTCTGGGAAAATCAGTGAGCCAATCAAATAAGCAGGGAATTATGTTTCTAAAAGGGCGTTCTGTACACATTTACAGAACACCTCCAGGTAGCCATATTGTATCTTACAGAAAATTACAGCGGCTGCAGATTGAAAAGAAAAGGTATTTTTTAATTCGATTACAATATGATGACTTGTATAGCAATTGTATATGCTATATAGTTTTTTTTATTTGTTTTTTTCCCACTAAAGTTACCCTATTATCATACAAAATCAAAAACTGTATTTTCACCGGGACTGTCCAGTCTACTGTTCTTTTTTTTTCTTTTTATCTATCATGAATCAGTCTTCATTTTAAAATATTGATATGAAAACAGCCTTCAGATGTCTTTCTTACTTCACTGGTATATTTTTATCTTTTATGATTCTTGAAAAAGGGGAAGTTAAATAAAACAATTTTAGTTTCTTGCAGCTCTACATCTGATTGACAGGAAATAAAATAACAGATGGAGAATTGCTGTTGTTCAATGTTCAGTTAATGTGGTAGGTTTCCTTTTCTTCTTCATTAAAAAAAAGGCAGTCAGGCCTAAAGTGAGAGGTAAGAGTTCTGCCCCAGTAGTCGTAGGTTTTTTTTTTGCTTTTTTTTTTACATTTTTTTAAGCTGTATTTATAAAATTTTTTATATTTTTACATTTTGTTTTACTTTTTTTTTATTGTTTGCAAGGCTGTCCCTGCCCTGTTGAACCAAACGCAGGCAGGGACAGCAATGCAAATTGGGTAGAACTTTCACAAAATAGAAGTCCCAATTCTTAAAGGCTAAGTTCAGAATTTCATTTTTCATAATAAATATAATTTTTTTAATATAATTTCTGTCCCAGCAATCCCAATGTTCATATCTCTCACCTACCTTATCCACAGTTTGACATTTCATGTTTCTGTTTGAGTTTTCAAACATTCCTTCTGGTTGCTTCCACTTCCTGTAGGTCAGCTTCCAACATTCTCTGTGTTCTTGCATCACAGAAAAGGGTGTGATAGGGCGTGTATTACCAGTCTGGACCATACCTCCCTAATTACTGTACAACCACCTACTTCTTGCTGACCGTAATACTTACACTATATTACTAAAAGTATTGGGATGCCGGCCTTTACACGCATATGAACTTTAATGGCATCCCATTCTTAGTCCGTAGGGTTCAATATTGAGTTGACCCACCCTTTGCAGCTATAACAGCTTCAACTCTTCTGTGAAGGCTGTTCACAAGGTTTAGGAGTGTGTCTATGGGAATGCTTGACCATTCTTCCAGAAGCGCATTTGTGAGGTTAGGCACTGATGTTGGACAAGAGGGCCTGGCTCGCAGTCTCCACTGTAATTCAACCCAAAGGTGTTCTGTTGGGTTGAGGTCAGGACTCTGTCGAGGCCAGTCAAGTTCCTCCACCCCAAACTCGCTCATCCATGTCTTTAGGGACCTTGATTTGATGAGCGAGTTTGGGGTGGAGGAAGTTGACTGGCCGGCACAGAGTCCTGACCTCAACCCCATAGAACACCTTTGGAATAAATTAGAGCAGAGACTGCGAGCCAGGCCTTTGCATTCAATATCAGTGCCTGACCTCCCAAATGTGCTTTTGGAAGAATGGTCAAACATTCCCATAGACACACTCCTAAACCTTGTGGACAGCCTTCCCAGAAGAGTTGAAGCTGTTATAGCTGCAAAGGGTGGGCCAACTCAATATTGAACCCTACGGGCTAAGACTAGGATGCCATTAAATTTCATGTGTGTGTGTAAATGCAGGCGTCCCAATACTTTTGGTAATATAGTGGTTTTAAAGATCGATTCGAATGTGAGCCTGTTGATAGAGCAGGAGGCAATTGTGGTCCAAATATGTACCCATTCTAAAACTTCCATGTTTCAAATGAGAATGTGAGCATTGCAGGCAAAGCTGTTCATTTTGTTATAGTAGCACTATTAATAATAGTTATCATTTTGAACAGAAGTTGCATTTAGACTTTATAGCCCAATTAAACTTTTTTTTTTTAAAGACATGTGTTGCTTTTAAACATGTTGGCAGGTGTAAGTGCCTTTTATTTATTACCCCTCTGGTGATGATGCAGTGCAGGAATATGCAAACGTTGCCCTCCAGCTGCGGCAAAACTACAAGTCCCATCATGCCTCTGCCTCTGAGTCTTGCTATGCCTCATTGAACTTGTAGTTCCGCAACATCTGGAGGGACAGAGTTTGGACATCCTTGGGGTAGTGGGTGGAGTATGTGCTCTTTTTATACCAGCTGTGGGCGTGGCCTTTCAGTTGGGGTATGGGAGCAGGACATTCCAGACCCACACCATGTAGGTCTGTGTCCTGTGTCGAGTAGGAATGAGGCCAAGCCCAACCCCCTGAAGGACAACCCCACACCATAATCCTCCCTCCACCCAATGATTTGGACCAGTGCACATAGCAAGGTCCATTGATGAGTAAGTTTGGGGGGGAGGAACTTGACTGGCCTGCACAACCCAACAGAACACCTTTGGGATAAATTAGAGCGGAGACAGCAAGCCAGGCCTTCTCCCCAACATCAGTGCCTGACCTTTACCAATGCGCTTCTGGAAGAATGGTCAAACATTCCCATGAATGAGAGTTGAAGCTGTTATAGCTGCAAAGAGTGGGCCAACTCAATACTGAACCCTACCGACTAAGACTGGGATGCCAATAAATTTCATGTGCGTGTAAAGGTAGGTGTCCCAATACTTTTTGGTAATATAAGTTTAGCTTATCTAGATTTTGCTAAAGCATTTAGAACTGTACCCCATAAACATTTAATCTATGAAATAAGGTCTGTCGGAGTTGATGGAATTGTATGTACGTGGAAAAGAAACTAGTTACATGAACGGGTCCAGAAAGTAGTGATAAAAGGACCCCAGGGTTCTGTCATGGGGCCAATGCTTTTCAATTTGTCGTTTAACGATATCGAGGTTGGAATCAAGACCTCTATTACAGTGTTTGCTGAGAATACCAAAATGATGCTGGGAAATATTGTTGGCACAGGATATAACATTGTTACAGGAAGACCTGGATAAAATAGAGGGTCTTGCAGCTACCCGGCAGATGAGGTTCAGGCTCCGATCACATTTAGGCGTTATTGGGTGATTTTCTGCTCCAAGCTTCAACTCTAAAAACCCCCAACAAGACAAATCCAATTAATTTCAACGGCCCTTTTCACATCTGAGCGTTCTGACGCCTAAAGCAAAACGCCCATCGCTCAAAAAAGTACATGAGCTTCTTTTTTTGGCAGATTACAGACGTTTTTATTTTTTTTGGTCACTTATCAACCTAAAAACGCCTGCACAAAAATGCTGCAAAAACACCTGTAAAACGCTTGTAAAACGCGCCAAAAAACGCCTGTAAAATAGCAACGGCTAAATGTGAACGTGGCCTCAATATTGATTAATGTAAAGTTATGCACATTAGGAGGGGCTCCCTTGGAAGAATCAGGGATAGAAAAGGATCTGGGGGTGTTTGTAGATCACAAACCTAGCAACAGCATGCAATGCCAGGCTAACAAAGCTAACAAAATGTGCTCATGCATTAAAGTGCTTGTAAATGAAAAAGGCAGAAGTTGGGACTTTAAATGGAGCACCGAATATAGAGCCCCCATCCCTGGTTACATGAATAAAGGAAAGGTTTGGGACTTTGAATGAGGTGGAGACCAGAACGCTGGGAGACATGGGTAATAAAAACATTTTATTACTGTACAACATCAATAGACACAGTACAACATGTAAAATGGCAATTCATGTATAAACAGCATATTACAAACATATTGGTCAGTCTGATGCATTTGCAGGTACACAAAATATGCATAAAGAGTATAAGGACTATGGCACTTCGTATTGGCCACACAGTCCAAGGGTGCAACATGGTAATGAATGTTGAATCAAAAACTTGCTGCAGCAGTCATGGACCTAATATATATCATGTGTTGAATCACACAGAATTGCAATAAACGTTCAATAGGTAAGTAACTGTTTAAATTAATTGAGTAGCGATTAATTTCTGTATAGTAGAAAAATTGATGACATCCTTGTAGCTCTATGCGTTTCATGGCTAAATACCACTCTTCAGGAGCGGATGCCAAAAACTAAGATGGCTGTTGTGACAGGAGTCACTTTGGGCATGGGGGTTGTGGACCCCAGATTCCTTTAAAGAGGTTGGGAGGCACCATGCCCAGCCTTATGGGGCTCTCTTATGTTTAAGTCACCCTGCGTCTGTTATGGATGCAGGGTGACCAAGAGGGTGGGGAATAATGAGAATATGGTTGGACTACTTCAAATGGGACAATAATATGCATTAACCATATCTCTCAGGAAACCACATCTCTCTCTATCCTATTTCTTTAGACTGTCAGGCACAGGAAGTGCAACTCCTAATATGGTCATTCCAGGAAGTTCAATGTGGAGACTGACTGTCTAACGATGATGCTTTTGTCTGAGGTGACTTTCCATTCACCTATTATCAAGTGTGCTAATGAGCTCACCTGTGTCTGCTAGGGGATTTAATTACACAGAGTAATGTGTATTGGGGATCGTATAGAAACCATTGTGTGATGTGGTGGGTCGATCTGTATAATTAAATCATGTTGTATTCTCAAAGTGTATATAAAAGTCTGAAAGTTGGTGAATAAACAGTTCATTCTGGTTTCACTCCAAAACTGGTACTGTCTAGTTCTCTGGGTAACTATAGCCGGAATCACGGATCCCGTGTTTCAGAGCTTAGGAAGCAGGTTACTGGCGGAGATACCCAGTCGGTGGTGTCCAGATTCCGTCACATTGGTGGCAATCGGTGGGATGCTTCCTGCAGTCTGGGACATCCAAACCTCCACCGGGATCCAAGATCGGGATAGCAGACTTTGGTGGCTACAACGGAGATATGGAGTTCGAGGGGGTGCTGCGGATCGCCCTTTCTGTATACCCCAGGACAGTATCTGCGGATCAATACCTGGAGCTCAGGCAGCAGATTCGGGTGGGGCTCTGGCTTGGAGCCCTCCAGCTTGCTGGTATATACCAGGGAAAGTGCTTTCCAACCCCAGGGGAACAGGCCAGTGATCAACGGAAGTTTCGGAAGGCATTCCTGGGAGAGCGGCCCCAGGAGCAATGGGTATCCGAGTTGGACAGGCTGGTCCAGCAGGAGATAGAGCTGGACAATCAGTATCGGGCTCTGCAATGGCACGCAGAGCAGAAATATTTAGGAGAGACATCAGAATGCTCTCCAGAGGACCCAGGATTTGAGAGACAACACATGTATACTACTATAACACGTGATGCAGTCATTTAAGCAACACAGCCGCAACTCACATTTTTTCATTACTCTGTACTTTGTTTTTATGGTGATGTGTGTGGTGCGTTGTGCGGGACTGCGGGGATGACCACCACAGCTCCCGGGGGAGGCGCATTCGATGCCCTGCGCCCACAGAGCCGCACTTTGTTAATGACAGCCATCTTAGTTTTTGGCATCCGCTCCTGAAGAGTGGTATTTAGCCATGAAACGCGTAGAGCTACAAGGATGTCATCAATTTTTCTACTATACAGAATTTAATCACTACTCAATTAATTTAAACAGTTACTTACCTATTGAAAGTTTATTGCAATTCTGTGTGATTCAACACATGATATATATTAGGTCCATGACTGCTGCAGCAAGTTTTTGATTCAACATTCATTACCATGGTGCACCCTGCAGACCGCCTACAGTATGGCAATAATGTAGTAACTTTGGACTGTGTGGCCAATACGAAGTGCCATAGTCCTTATACTCTTTATGCATATTTTGTGTACCTGCAAATGCATCAGACTGACCGATATGTTTGTAATATGCTGTTTATACATGAATTGCTATTTTACATGTTGTACTGTGTCTATTGATGTTGTACAGTAATAAAATGTTTTTATTACCCATGTCTCCCAGTGTTCTGGTCTCCACCTCATTCATAGTCCCAAACCTTTCCTTTATGCTTGTAAATGAAAAATTAAGAAAGCATTTCCTTCTATAATGTGTGCTTGCCCCTATCCAAAGCACAGAGTGTGATTTCTGTCTGCTCTCTCATTCCTCTGCTATCTGCATGAGCAAGACTGGCCCAGGAGATTGTGCTGCCTGGGTCCAAGGATTAAATTCTGCCCCCACCCAAAAAAAAAACGCCCAACAAAAGGTCCCCCACATCTATTATTTTATATGAATATAAAATGTAGAAAATATTATATATACTGTTATCTTCGTCCTTACCTCACCACTGGGCAGGTCTACCAAACATCCACTGTCTGTCCTCCTGTCACTCCTGTGTCTGCTGCGCCCACCGCCCTAGAAGATTCAGCCTGCCCTGCATGAGATGGAGTGCGCTGATGTCTGACGTCATTGCGCACACGACGTTCCCTGGAGGAGATGCCCCACCACTTCATACTCATCAGTTTGCACTACGAGCGGCAGTATGAGTTGGGGAAATGCCGCCCGTAACCTGCCGCAAATGGAGGGCCATAGTTTGAAGACCCTTGCTGTAGAGCATGGGTGCACAACCTGTGAGCCTCCATCTGTTTTGCAAAAGTACAAGCCCCATGAGGAATTTTAAGGCTGACAGTTACAAGCATGGCTCCCAAAGGCAGAGGCATGATGAGACTTGTAGTTTCACAATGGCTGGAGGACCACAGGTTGAGAGCCCATGCTGTAGAGCAGAGGTCTCCAAATTATGACCCTCCGTTGTACAGGAACTACAATTCATCATCATGCCTAGTCATGTCTGTGAATGTCGGAGTTTTACAATGCTTAATGGGACATGTAGTTCCGCAACAGTTGGAGGGCCGTAGTTTGGAGATCCCTGCTGTAGAGGAAATAGGGCTGCAGAAAAACAACTTATGTCGGAGGATTTTTTTAATCTCTGTGTATCACCTGAGGCCAGTCACTTCACTGGGTATATGGAAGGGTCAGAACCACTTTAACAACTTCAGCCCAGGAAGGTCTTACCCCCTAATGACCAGGCCATTTTTTGCGATTCGGCACTGAGTTATGTTAAAGGACAATTGCGCGGTCATGTCCTTTTTTGTCCTTTTTTTCCCTCACAAATAGAGCTTTCTTTTGGTGGTATTTGATCACCTGTGCAATTTTTATTTTTTGCGCTATAAACAAAAAAAGAGCAACAATTCAGAAAATAAAAAAACAATATTTTTCACATTCTGCTATATAACATTGCCAATAAAGAAAATGTAAAAATGTAAAAAACATTCCCATAGACACACTCCTAAACCTTGTGGACAGCCTTCCCAGAAGATTTGAAGCTGTTATAGCTGCAAAGGGTGGGCCAACTCAATATTGATCCCTACAGACTAAGACTGGGATGCCATTAAAGTTGATGTGTGTGTAAAGGCAGGCGTCCCAATACTTTTGGCAATATAGTGTATGTAGAGCCTGCAATGAGTTTCACCCCAAATTCTTACAGTGTATACTATTGGCCAAACCTGGAGTGTCGCTTTAAGCACTTTGTGCTCTTCTTCCTATTAGAAGGTTAGTATTATTTTTTGCTGTTCTTATTAGCTGTTCTAGGAGGTCATGTGTGCCTCGGTGATCCCAGATCACCTTTATATGCCAAACATTTTATTCCATTATTATGTGTGCACACAAACAATATCATTTAATTAGAATATGATTTGGTTAAGTCAAACACAGCAAAGCACTTTTCGAAATGAGCTCATTATTTTTCAATTCCACAATGACGTTCGGGAAGAAGCAAAGAAAATCCGTTCAGAATTGGTAAGGTGGACCTGCAGCGTTGAAGATAACCGTAGGCCCTAAGTGGGTCAGGTAGGGATGATTATCAGAGTTTGAAAGTATGTTGGAGGAAGATATTATAGGAAGTCTAAATTAAAGTCACTAAAATCTCATAAGCTTTAACCACTTCAGCTTTAAAATCTGTACACAGAAAATTTTCCATTTCTGCATGGGCCTGTTTTTAAACCCCAAAAAATATTAAATATTTATTATTATGCTTTAAAAAAAATGAAATATTTAATTAAAGATCAATCTTAATTAATGGATTAATATTAAAGTTATATTAAACTATTTGTATTAAAGTGCCATTAAAGCCAAAATGTAATTTTTCAACACTGGCTCCCGAGTCCCACATACATTTCACTGATTTTGTATGCTCATCTTATCCTCTAAAATCATTGCTATGAATTGATAATACCAATTTTCCTCAGGTCTGCATGGAAACAGGGCCCTTCAAAGCCCCAAAAGAGATCTTCTGGAGATACTGACAAGATGTAGGCATTTATGCTGCTGGACGGAGCCCCCAGCCGGCAGGGACCATTCGGGGCTCATTGAGGGACTGGGAGCCTGACGACTCTTAACTATCAATCTTGGACTTACTGCCCTTAAAGGAATTGTAAAGTCAGAAGGTTTTTTTTATATCTTAACCACTTCTGGACCGGAAGATTTGCCCCCTTAATGACCAGGCCATATTTTTCGATTCAGTACTGTGTTACTTTAATGGACAATTACGCGGTCGTGCGACGCTGTACCCAAATAAATATGATGTCCCTTTTTTCTCAAAAATAGAGCTTTTTTTTGGTGGTATTTGATCACCTCTGCAATTTTTATTTTTTGCGCTATAAACAAAAAAAGAGCGACAATTCTGAAAAAAAAAAAAAAAAAAACAATATTTTTCACATTCTGCTATATAACATTCTAAAAAAAAAATTAAAAATCAAATTTTTTTAACATTTTAGGCCAATCTATTTTCTGCTACATATTTTTTGGTAAAAAAAAATCACAATAAGCGTATTTTGATTGGTTTGCGCGAAAGTTATTGCGTCTACTAACTACGGGAAATATTGATTTTATTGTTTTTTTTTACTAGTAATGGCGGCGATCTGCGATTTTGTGACAATGACATTGTGACATTGCGGCGGACAAATCGGACCCCTAACTGACATTTTTGACACTTTTGGGGGGACCAGTGACATTACTACAGTAATCAGTGCTAAAAATATGCACTGTTACTGTAATAATGACACTGGCAGGGAAGGGATTAACACTGTGGGTGATCAAGGGGTTAAATGTGCCCCTGGGGGAGTGATTCAAACTGTGTGTGGGGGGGGGGTGTGGCTTGTGAAATGATCATAGAGACCTGTGTTCCTGTATAGAAGGATCACAGGCGCTCTGTGATCATTTCGAAGAGAAGAACGTTCTTCTCTCTTAGCGGGGAGCGATCGCGGGTGGTATGCGGCAATCGGAGCCGCCAGCCCCGTGCATCAGAGTCCCCACTGACAAGTGGGGGCGGGAGTATGCCGCCACCGGCACACGCTCGCCCCCTAAATGCAGGCACGTGACTGACGTAGACCTACGTCAGTTCGTGCAGGAGGGCCAGCCTGCCGCAGTAAATATGCGGTGGGCGGTCCAGAACCGGTTAACGCATGCTTAACATTAAGATAAAAAACATCCCTGGTGTAGCAGCCTCCCCCAGCACCCCCTAATACTTACATGAGGTCCTTCTTTGTCCAGCAATGACCACGATTTCCTCGGCCATCGGGATTGTAGAGGGGCCCCTGAGAGAGAGAGAGAGAGAGAGCACATAGTTACAGAGTGGGGTTCATTTATTGTATCCATTAGTAACTGTGGACATCTCACTGGGAGTGAGGTAACAGGTATTGCCGGGTTGGTGGATCCCAGCCTGGGAGTTGCTGGGGTAGTGTTTGTAGTGCTTAGTGTTAACAGTACAGTCAGTTATCCTGGGGTTGCTAGAGGGTTAACTGTGTTCATTGTGGCTCGCTTCTAGGTATGGGGTTATGCTTTACGCTGATTTTTGCATGAAAGCAAACTCCTGCCTAGAACCTAGACAATTAGTGAGTGTAGGTTTAGTGTACACCACTAGGGCACTTAAGCCCTGCCCACACCGACACTTTCCTGTTATGTGATAACAACTGTCTCCCAGGTTGCTAAAGTACTGTTTATCTTAAAAGTTGCCATGTTTTCTTTAAAAAAAAAAAAAAAAAAATACCTTCACATTTTTTTCATCTTCTTTTTCATCTTAGTGTTGCTGATCACCTTTAGCCTCATTCAACCACTTACTGTCTACATGTGTAGTGGGGTCCCTCTTTATCCAAATTCAGGTACAAATTCCTTTAACTCAACTCCCCACAATCCTCTGGGCTCCCAGCATTCCCTGAGCTCCTGGACACGCCCAGGGAGTATAAATGCCAGCTCCTCCTAGCTTCCTGGGCTCAGAGAGATCCTGCCTGATGGGACAGCAGTGACTGGACAAGTGAGCTGTCCCCAGGTGCTGGGTCCTCATCTGGTAAGTCTGGTGTGCGGGCCACCAGCAGTGAGCACAAGAACACGCAGCATCTGTCCAAGCCCCAGTCACTGGAGAGGACTCTGTTACAGTCTATTCAGAGAAGCTGTCCATGCAATGAGGTGGTCCTATCTACAGCCCCCGGAGCCTCCTGTCCAAGTCAGCACCAGCAGTGCCAATGTGAAGTCTGGGCCAGCAGGAAATCCCCTCAGCTCACAGTCTGTTGAATGAACGATTACTATCTTGGACACGTGAGATTTCTTTAGCTCTCTACTCTGTCAGTAAACAGTGAACTCAGAGCACTCTGCTGCCATCCAGTGGCCATTAGCAGAACTGCAGTAGAATTGTTTTCATATGTTCTGACCCTGCTTTCTTACTGTTCGTATTGTCGTTTTGTCCTGCAAACCCCTGTTCATATGATCTCCTGTGTAATCTAAGTTGATTTTCATTGTTAAGTAAAGTAGAATTTGCACATCACCACTGGTCTGATCATTTGGCTGATACTGTTATATTACACTTGCACTCTGTTCTTTGTCAACTGCACATCAATGCTCATCTGCAGCTTCTGCATATGGGGAAATGAAGTTGCAGCTCCGGAACAGGGGAAAGGTAAGAGAAAGGGACTGCTGGAGAAGTGAGCATAATATCTCTTCTTTTGCAGGAATCATTAAAAGCCAGCAGCTACAAACACTGTTTAAGAAACAGACTCTTACCACCCCATGAGGTTCTGCACTGTCTTTTGTGCAACTGATTTTTCTCAGGGCTTTGGATTTTCTGAGCCACCATCTTGGCTTTAGAAGTCAGCTGTCGCCTCTTGATGACTCACAGCTGCCCCCTCCTGCATATGCGCAAGACAGCAGACTATTGTGAGAATGGTCCCATAGCCTCCTGCGGTGTGTGATGTTATCTCAGGAGGCTGCAGGTGAGGGTCTAGGGGTGGGTCGATGTGACATCATCCTAGCCTAGGCAAGGAATGAGAAAATGGGAGCAGGGACCAATAAAATAAATACTTGCACACCCCTTCCTCCCTTCCAAAAAAAATACTGTGAGTTAGCCACATGTTAGAGGTTTAAAGGTGCACTTTCAGGTATGATTATTTTAAGGGACTGACAGGGTCTTTCTTGGGTGCCTTTAACCACCCTTTCCATCTCCTGGCTGTATTTCTGAAAAATACTGTTATTCATAGGCTTTTTACTGCAGTCTTCAAGGTTGAGTCCATAGGCGTGCGCATGGGGTATGCCAGATGTGTCATAGGGGGAATTAGCTGGGAATTAGCATTAGTGCCCTCCCCCGCCCCAGCAGTGCTTCCGGCTTCCCTCCTGTCCTTTCCTGCCGGCTCCTGCAGACACACAGGGGGATCTTCAGAATGGAACAGAAAGGCTGTGCAGAGCTCTTCTCATTCATTCTGTTCAGCTAAGGCTGCAGAAAGAAACTGGGGAATTTGTTTCCTCAGTCCCTTTCTCTGTCTCATTATTGAGACTTCAGGTGTGCTCCCCCACTGCTGACCCCAACATGTGGTGACTATTCTTCTGCCTGCCACTTACTGCATACCTGCCTGACTATTACTGACCCGGCTTGCCTGACTGGTTTGCCAAGTGCCTGACAGGTGCGCTACCTACCTGGCCTGGGCCAGCCTGCTCTGCATCTTTCATCAGCCAGCCCAGTGTCAGCCAACCTGCTGTCTGCTAGTTGAGGGTCTGCTGTATCTGCCTGCCATCAGCTGTTCCTGTCATCTGGCTCATCCGTGATGAAGAGCCGGCTACCTACCTGTACAGTCTGCTGGACAAGCTACAGGTGGTCAAACCTCACCGTGCTCTCCCGATCACTGTCTCACTACCAGTGGTCCCTGACCTGAAGCTGTAAGAGAGGCCCCCCTTTTCAGGTCAGGCTCTACAACCAGGTATGTGACAGGTGGGCTGTCCTTACCCCTGTTCAGCAGTGCTGACAAAATTACATGGTCCAGGAGTACTGTTAACCTAGACTGGTGTAAAGACACACCACCAAGGGATAACATGGCACCTTATGGTGCCTTCTTTACAGTGCTAGTCAACATAATAAATGGGATTGTAAAGGCTGAAGGTTTTTTATCTTAATGCAATCTTTACATTAAGATTAAAAAACCTATATGTGTACTGCAGCCCCCTCAGCCCCCCTAACACTTAGCTGAGCAAATATTTATCCAGTGATGTTGCAGGAGTGTCTCAGCTGCCGGGGACTCCCCTCCTCATTGACTAAGACAGAAGCGTGGCACGATTGGCTCCCGCTGCTGTCAATCAAAGTCAATCAGGAGAGAGAGGGGGGTGGGGCTGGGTTGCCGCTCCATGTCTGAATAGACACAGGGAGCCGTGACTCGGCTCTGGTGCCCCCATAGCAATCTGCTTGCTGTGGGGGCACTCATCAGGAGGGAGGGGCCAAGAGCACCGAAGAGGAACCCGAGAGGAGGATCCAGGCCACTCTGTGCAAAACCAGCTGCACAGAGGAGGTATCACATGTTTGTTATTTAAAAAAAAAAAAAGGAGACTTTGTAATCACTTTAAAGCTGAACTCCAGCTGGAATCTATGTTTTGCAAATGCTTTTAGGTGCGTTTAGGTGCGTTTAGGCACATCAAGTGCTTGGAAGTTCATTCCATTGACCAGAATATTAATTTATTCTGGGTATTGGATTGAATGAACATCCAAGCGCTTGACACGCCTAAACCCTCCTAGCACTAAAGCGTATTTACATGCATTTAGGTACGATGTGCATTTTTTTTTGCGGCGAGGCGCTACACCCCTGAATGCCCTGGCCCTGGGTTTATTAACGCATAAACTATCATTGAAGAGCAGTAAGAAAAGTGCAAGTCATTTTTATGGATGTGAAGGATAATATAAAAAGCAGTAAAATAGATGCCCTGCAGCCAGCAAATATAGGCCCCCCCAAGCAACAATAAATCCCTCCATAAATAATAGACCCCAAGCAACAACAGATCCCCACAGCAACAATAGACCCCCACAACAAAATACCCCCTAATGACAACAGATCCACCCCAGGAACAAAAGACCCCCAGCATCAACAATAGATGTCCTAACAGCCAGCATTAATAGACCCTCCAGCAGCCAGCAACAATAGACCCCTCCCTCAACAGTACATCCCTCCCAGCAACAATTGACCCACCAACAACATATGACCCAGGGGAGGATTGGGCCAGAGGGCAGGGGGGCAAATGCCCCCTGGGCCGCTTTAAAGCCCTGTAAAAAGGCTGCACTGCTTCTGCCACAGACATGCCTAAATGATTTCTTGTGGAGAGAAGTAAAAAGTCCCTGCTGTTAGCCTACTGAGTGCAAGATGAAGACAAGGACAGAGCGTAGCCCCCCCCCCCCCCAGAATGGATGGTGTACACCGTGTCTGAGCAGAAGTCGGTTCCATGCCCCACTGAAGACTCTCCCCCTGTCAGCCCCAACCGAGCTGTCCTAGCTCCCCCCAACCGCCCCCTGCTGGCCAGGTTGGGAACCTGGATTCGGACAGTGGTAGAGAGTACCTGGAGCAGAGCTTTAGCCTGGAATGGGGGTCAGAAGGAGGCCAGAAAGAGGGAGAGTGGGAGGGGCGCTGAGTGGCCGCACAATGGGCCACTGGATTGTACTTGCCCCCTAAACCGAAAGTTGCCAGTCTGCCCCTGATTTGACCCCCCCACCCAGCAACAATAGACCCTCCCCTTTAATATATTCCCCCCAAGTAACAATGGATCCTCCAGTAGCCAGCAGCAATGAACCCTCGATCACACCTCAGCACCCCTTGCCATTAGATACATTTAGTGCTAGAGGTGCTGGAGGTGCTAGAACTGCATTCTCACACATTCCTGCTGAAAAAAACCCCTGGGCATTTTTAACACGATGAGGCCTTACAGAACACCTTGACATCTTAAAATAAATGCAAGACATTCTCATACTGGATGACGTGGAGAGGTGGGGTGATGGCATCATGATCTCCACTTCATCCAATGAGAGAACACATTGTATTTAATGAAAAAATACAAAGTCTTCTATAAATGGCAGCGGTGCCAAGCTGGACCAATTTAAGAATGCAATATAGATCACACCTGGAGTTTAGCTTTATTTTTAACAAGAAAATAACTTTAAAGTTTCAAAAAAAAAAACATTAATAAATATGACAGTTAGAGCATCTCCAGACACAGAATAATTACGGTTACATCTGTAGGTTTCACCAACGCTTGATATACGATAGCTTGTTCTGTAGCAAGCACCGGCTGCGATCCCCTTTGTCTTTTAAATTACTCTTGAATGTCAGTCCAGACATCATAAAGATTTAAGTCGTGAGATTTATCACTGACCTTCAGCAATTTGTAACAGCCACTTGTGTGTGACTAATCACTATTACTCAGGAAGATCGCTTCCTCGACACATGAAGGACATACCTGTAAATGCGATATATCTTCTCCAGTAATGGCACTGCGGGTAGGTCTTCCAACAAACAAATAAGAAGAGCAAGAAATATGCAGAGTAAATCACATTACGGAGAACATTGTATACATACGCATCAAGAAGTCTTTACTGCATATATAAAATTCAGCGTACAATGCCCTATCCATCATGGCAGATTGGGTAATCTGGAGGGAGTAAAAGCTTGTTGACGATAAAATATAAAAAGTGTAGGAGGCTGCTTTTTATTTTCCAGAAGTTTATCTTAGTTTGTCCGCTAGATTCTAGGGAGAGAAAGAATCAGTTATTTGTGAAAAAGTTCATTTTTGGCTGGGCAAACTCATTTGTTGAGTTCGTTGAATACATACGGTCATTTTCCACTACCTTGTGGTGGACATAGTCAACATTCAGCAACCTAATTTAGGAATTTGGGACAAGCCCCCATGCAGAGTCAGAGCTAGAGGTTTCCAAATAGGGAGAATAAGATTTTACTGACCCAGTAGGAGGATTGATGCCCCAAAGCACCCACATGTTGATGTCATGTGGCCTGGGTACCCCCCCCCCCTTTTGTCCTAACCTGCCGGGTTCCATGCTTGGATAAGGGTCTAGTATGGATTTTGGGGGTTCCCTACACCATTTCTTTAAAAACTTTGGTGTGGGGTTATCCTTAAAATCAAGACCAGACCCAAATGGCCTGGTATGGATAGACAGGGGACCCCCCCACACTGTTTTTTTTTTTCACAATTTTTTTAATTGCTGGCAATTCTTCTGTTTACATTTAGCAGTCAGTAGGGAAACCCGCTGACAGCTGGAGAGTCATCAGTTGTTAAAGGATGCGGTGGTCGGCTTCCAGTCCAGCCCCTTAACAACCAGCTATTCTTCAGCCAGAATTCAGATTGGTTGATTGGAATTGTTCCAAATAATTTGAAATTCGTAAGAAAATTAATAAACAAAACGAAACTAAATGAACCTAAATTAATTCCGAATCGACTAAATGGAACAAAATTAAACACATTTTTCCATTCTGCGCATAGCTAGAAGAAACCTACCTGCCCTGAATCATATCCATTAAAGATAAACTCTTTCAACTCAAACTCTACCATCAGACATACTATGTTCCTATGCAGTTGTATAATATAAAACTTAAACATTTAAACTTAAACACTGTGTTTTGGCCTTTGTAGTCATGAAGTAAATTATTTTCATATTATGTAGTCATGTCCCAAAGATACAGTCTTGCTGGACATCAGGTAGGTGCGTGGTTTTATTGCATCTGCTTTAAGTCTCCCAAATTTAAAATGTCCCAAGGCATGTGTCCTTGGCTGGTGGAGGATCTCCCCATAAACTAACACTCCAAGAAACTTTAAATGGCGCTGTGATTTTATGCCAATAAAATCATACAACACATAGAAAAGACCCACTCCTCCAATTTTGTCAGAATGGAAGAAATTCATTAATTTCATTCTTCCCCTTGTACTAGCTCACCTACAAAACCAGAGGTTCCCCAAAGAGCTTTGATAAGATCTGGGGACCTGATTCCCTCTTATAACCTGAACCTGAAGGTTTCCTCAGGAGGCCACCTATCTGATCGCAATGCAACCACTGTACTGGTGTTATATACTGTTGACACTCTTGTAAGGACATGAAACTGTATTGGTTCTTTTATGTTTTCATGAGGAATGTTGTATGCTTTTTGCAACTGTTTGTATTACATATTTGTAAGGGTCCCTAATTGGGTGGTATTTCCTGCCAAGCAGTACATGGACCCACCTTCTTCTCCTGATGGGGTGGTCATGTACTTGACTTTCTGGAGATACTCCATCATCTTGTGACCTGACCTGAACCTCACCTCCTCCAAATTTCAGGCGACAGGTATGTCATTCGGAATAAAAGAATATCCATTCCAAGTGTATTTTAATGTTTTACCCAACAGTTCCAAGCAAACAGCAATCCTTCTCTCCTCATTACAGAATAACAGTGCCGAATACTTGTTTATATCACAGTTCCTTCGCAGACAGCCATCTTCCCAGATGTTACCAGAAGATTGCCCATGGGGGGTTCCATACATATGGTGCTCCTAAATCCTAGGCCCCAAGGCCTTCCTGAACCAAGCTATAGACATGCTAAGAGAAAGTTAGGGATGACAAAGCTCTTCCATCTTCACCCTAAAATGTCCACAGTAATCCCACCTGGCAGTTTAACCCATACAGGGCTCTTTCTTTCTTGACATAGGACACAGACCTACATGGTGTTGGTCTGGGGTGTTCTGTTTCCATACCCAAACTGAAAGGCCCCGCCCACATCAGGTATAAAAAGAGCGCATACTCCACCCACTACACCATTACAGGAGGGGTAATAATAACAATAAAAGGCACTTACGCCTGCCAACATGTTTAAAAGCAACACGTATGTAAAAAAAAAAGTTTATTTGGGCTATAAAGTCCAAATGTAACTTCTGTTCAAATTATAATTATTATTAATAGTGTTACTAAAACACAATTAGCAGCTTTGCCTGCAATGCTCACATTCTCCTTCAAAACATGGACATTTTAGAATGGGTATAAATTTGGACCACGATTACCTCCTGCTCTATCAAAAGGCTCACATTCAAATCGGCCAGATGGTATATGGTTCTGTAAGGGATGTCAGGTACCCCATAAAAATAACACATTTCCGTTTTATGGCATTTCTATTAATTTACCAGTAGATGGCAGCACAAAGCACAACTGCAAGCAAGGCATGGGAGGAACTAAAAAGTTAGACCTTTGTTCCTGGGGACAGAATAGCAGTTCCTGTCCCTCAGACTCATTATACCTCATGTCCTTATTGCAGGTAAGAGGGAGTATATTTATGGTTATTAACAGGGCAAAGTCGATTTAATTTACATCCCTGTGATCAGTAAAGGCTCCTGTCACTACTGTGTGATTGAATAACAGACTGCACAAATGTTAGTGGGTCACACTGTAGCATCACATGACTACAGTGTACCAGGAATGTGGGTATTATAGTGTTATGTTTTTATATCTTATATTGAATTGTACTATGAGACCACTGTGATGCAGGAGTAACAACATATCAGCACATGTTTAATTGGTTGTTATTTTCTATGAGGAAGTTATTCCTGTATATCAGAATGTTGATATTATTATATATATATATAGTTATGTAATACTGTAGTATGTATGAACAGAATAGCAGTTCCTGTCCCTCAGACTCATTATACCTCATGTCCTTATTGCAGAAACTTCTCAATAAAAATAATTCTGGTTTCACCCGGTCCGATCCCTTCGCACATTGGAATTATTGACCATACTTTAAGCATATGTGCAACAGTTCCAGCTCACTTAGCACATCTTTGCCTGAATTCCTCTGGCACCTGTTTTTGGGACTACTCACTCATTGGGGTACGTACTCCATTCATGGTGGTCATGCTCCATTGTTTGTAGATTTTGGATGAAGATCCTTAAACTGTTACAAACTTTGCTAACCTGCCCCTTCCCTATGGATCCTTGGTATGTCCTTTTGTTTTTGAAGCCCCAAGGTCTCACAAGTTCCCAATTTAAACTGTCTACATATTTCTTACTAGCAGCAAAACAAACTATCGCAAAAGCTTAGAAACAACAGTTTGTTTTTTTGGTGGAAGTTCTTTGCCGCACACTTTCTTCATCAACGGTAAACTTACTAACATTCTTTTAATTACACATAAGAATTTCCTAAAAATCTGGTCACCATGTATACAATACACTCACCCCTTCATGTCCTCAGCAAGCTATAAACTGCTATAGGCATTTGAAGCCCTAGATTTCTGCTCAGCGAGTCCTCAATGTCCTCCTCCTGTTCTTCTATTTTTTTTTCTATTTTGTTTTTTTTTTCTTTCTCTTATTTTTTCTCTTGGCCCCCTATTTTTTCTCTTGGTCAGGCTATTCTCTATACCTGACCATTACATTCAATTATTGAGTGTCTCCCATTTATGATTAATGCATGATTTACCCTTTCTCTCCCCCCCCCCCCACCTTTTTTTATATCCTCCTGCTGCTTATACAATGTGAATTGTCACTGTAGGTCCAGTATGCAAATTGCCATACTCATTGATCTTTGTTTTTATCCCCTTTATTGTCTCTAATAACCTACAGAAGAACTCTGGATTTTTTTTATATGTTGGTTACTTTTATACATTTGTATGGGTTATGCTATGTATCCTATAAAACTTTATTAAAAACTAATCGGAAGTAAAACATGAAAGTGATGAGGAAAAGGGAAGCAGCCATTTTGTTTATCAAATATTTACTTATGATTATCGGGCATGGATTTGTGATTAAGCAGATATATTGGATATATATTGTGTGAGAAGTCATATTTTAGAGCAGCTGTTGTGTTCAGCCCTTCATTTGCAAGATTGCTATATCAAGTCTTTAAAGATTTGTTCAAGGAACGAAACTGGAAGTCACACATCTATGTGAATGGCCGTCCGCATACCAAAAGACTCCAAAATGTCACCAGATGGGACTTCAAAAGAAATTAGATAGCTAGGTTCCACCCACTTTACTGTATAAAAGTGTATTAGAAACCCTAAGTCAGATAGAGCAATGTTCATTAAGCCAACAGAATGTAATGTGATTGAATTGCTCTCCAAACATGTCATTTTGTCTACATGTTTGTCTAAATAAACATAATTTTCAATCTGGCTTCAACAGTCAAAATGTTATTGAAACCCGTGAGTTTTGGGATTACCCTTACAAAAGTCTTTCTATCTTCAGGGCTGCGAGTCCTCTTTAAGGTTGATTGAAGTGAAGCATAATTGAATTCACTTCCTGTGAGTCTATGTATCAGGGCCTCCCCTGAGGCAAGTTATCAAGCCATGCAAGCTAAGCTTAGAGGAGAAAGCTGCAGAGCATGGTGTTTGGTCATTACATCACACCTTTCCTTGCAGGAGAATGGTGGCCAACTTGGAGTTGTTCTTAAAGGCGCTTAAAGCCGAACGTAACTCAAAAAAATAAAGTTTGATCTCTTCAAACCATTCCCCTAGAAATCAGTATTTTTTTTGTTTTGTTTTGCTCTGAATGACATGTCCTGCAGCCTTCTGCGATACCACGTTGTCTCTCCCAGGAGGTTGCAGGGATGGTGAAACAAAGCAGACCCATAACTGGCTGCATAAACCCAGAAGAGGCAACCAGCTAAAGAAGACTAAGATGACGGCACTGGACGCAGGCTATGTCACCCGAACTGTGGATTGAAGCAAGACAACTCTGGATTCACTGCACAGGAGTGTATGTATTTTGAAGATAACATACACTTTATTAGGTACACCTGTTCAATTGCTTGGTAACACAAATTGCTAATCAGCCAATCATATCATGGCAACTCAATGCATTTAGGCATGGTGAAGATGACTTGGTAAAGTTCAAACCGACCATCAGAATGGGGAAAAGGACGTAAGTCATTTTAAACGTGGTAAGGTTGTTGGTGCCAGACGGGCTGGTCTGAGTATTTCAAAAACGTTTGATTTATTAGGATTTTCACACACAATCATCTCTCGGGTTTACAGAGAATGGTGGGAAAAAAGAGAAAAAATCCAGTGAGCAGCAGTGTTGAGGAGGAAAATGCCTTGTTGATGTCAGAGGTCATAGAAGAATGGGCAGACTGGTTCGAGATGATAGAAAGGCAACAGTTACCCAAATGACCACTTGTTACAACCAAAGTATGCAGAGTACCATCTCTGAAAGCCCATCACATCAAGCCTTGAAGCAAATGGGCTACAACAGCAGAAGACCATACTGGGTGCCACTCCTGTCAGCAAAGAACAGGAAACTGAGGCTACAATTTGCACAGGCTCACCAAAATTGGACAATAGAAGATTGGAAAAATGTTGCCTGGTCTGATGAGACTCGATTTCAGCTGCAACATTCAGATGGTAGGGTCAGAATTTGGCGTAAAAATCATGAAAGCATCGATCCATCCTGCCTTGTGTCAACCGTTCAGGCTGGTGGGCGTGTAGGGGACATTTTCTTGGCACACTTTGGGCCCTTAGTATCAAATGAGCATCGCCTAAATGCCAACATCTTGTTGAATCTATGCCATGAAGAATTAAGGCAGTTGTGAAGGCAAAAGGGGTTCAACCAGGTATTAGCAAGGTGTATCTAATAAAGTGGCCGGTGAGTGTACATACAGGTAAGAGAGGTGAAAAAACATAAATGTGGGGGGAGTTTAGTACCTCCCAAGGTTGTAAAATATTATCCTCACTAAAATACCATGTTCAACAATGTGAACTGTCAACACAAGATAGGACAAACTCATGCTGTGTATGGCAGATTATAGTCTTTCATGTTGTAGCAGAAATTGAGACTTCTCAGGACTAAGAAATTTTTTTTAACCTTTAGCTATTTGGTTTTGATGACCCTGTGATCTCTATAGCCTAAGTTTCTTGTTCTTAGTTGGTAGACCCAAACCCAACTTGTCACACCTGGGGACCCTGATGTCATTCTATGTCACACCCAGGGACACTGATGTTTTTCCATGTCACATTCTGGGACCCCAATATTACTTCATGTCTTGCTGTCATACCCACTGACCCCGATGTTCCTCCATGTCACACCCAGGGAACCCCGTGTTCCTCCATGTCATTCTGTCATACCCAGTGACCCCAATGTTCCTAGATGTCACACCAGGGGTCCCTGATGTTCCTCCATGTCATACCCAGAGAGACCCTGATGTTTCCATGTCACATGTCACACCTGGGGACCCTGATGTTCCTTCATGTCACACCTGGGGACCCTGATGCTCCTCCATGTCACACCTGGGGACCTCAATCCCCCATGGCACACCCAGGAACCCCAATTCCTAATGGCACACCTGGTGACCCCGAATCCCTGTTACACCTGGTGACCCCTATCCCCCATGTCACACCTGGTGACTCAGATTCCTCATGACACACCTGGTGACCCCGATTCCCTTTCACACCAGGGATCCTCCATGTCACACCCAGGGACCCTGATCCCCTGTTCTGGGGACGCTCACTGAGCGGTATGAAGAGAGTGGCCCGCGCTCTGTCCTACTTCACTGTGATTCCTTTTCCTAGGACACTCCTCTCCTGGACCACAGTGCTCACCACAGCTCCAGCCGAAGAGGATCATCATGCAGGCAGCACTCTGGTGGGCTCCCTTCCTGCCTCTTGGGGCCCCCCACAACATTGGTGGAAAGCCAAGGCTTGGTAGTTCCGCCACTGCCCCAGACACCCAGGCATCTTCCTCTCCCCTTCTTCCTCCCCCACTGCTGCCCCTCCCCTCAGCTCAAAGGGATCATTAAAAAAGGAGAGTGCTGACTCGTGGCTGCGCCCCTAGGTGGCAATGCGCCCTAGGCGGCTGCCTAGTTTGCCTAGTGGAAGCACCGGCCCTGCCCATGCCCTTTCATTTTTAGTAGTGGGTGTTAAAAAAAAAAAAGATTCCTTGGTGACTGAGGAGCAGAGGCAAGAAACATTTGAAAGAAATACCAACCAGCGGGGAGAGGGTCTTTTATGTGGTTTTTGAGGGCAACATTGAAAATACATAAATCCTTTAAATAACATGTGTAGCACCCTCCTAGTGTAGAATGCTAGGTAAAATTCTTTTTTGGCTCCTTCTGTAATCAAGGAGCTGTGATTGTTTGGTCTGGTCTGTTCCGGGTTTCACAGGCTGGGAGTTTGATTGCTTCACCCTGCCTCTAGAATAAGTATCTAGACATTAGGGAGGGAGAATTCAAATATCCAGACTGAATATTGATCAGGGCCTAGCCAGTCTCTATGGAGGGATGCCCTAATGGTGGCTGGGAAGTTGATAAATAGTTTGAACCCTTAAGGAAAGAGTCTTTTTGCAGTATGGAGAGTTTAAAGCCTTTAGGGGGCTATTGCCCTGAGGCAGCCTGCAGACTGTTTAGCTGTGCTAGTAGATACATATTCGCCAGCACACCAAGGATCTTGCAAAAGCAGTTCAAAAAAAACTTTATTCAAGATAAGATCACATCAGAAAAATATAGTGCAACGTTTCGGAGCCGCACAGGACCCCTTCGTCAGGCATGGAGAGTTTAAAGCCTCAGGGGGCTATTGCCCTGAGGCAGCCTGCAGACTGTTTAGCTGTGCTGCAAGCTTAGTGTCAGAGTTGGGACCTAGAAGTGATCTACAACCAACTGCAGGACTTTACCAAAGGGATCAGGTCTAGAGAAGGGCTGTCTCCCATGTCTGGAAGAAACTGGAAGACACCTGTCCTAGAGACTTGTGACCCTAAATGTATTCCTGGTGACTGTGTGCTTTTGGGATATAAGTGCCAGAGATTGTTTTGACTGAGATGGTTCTCATAGGGCCTCTGATACTGGCCAATCCCAGTCCTCAGCAGTGTCCTGGACTGTGAGCTTAGAGAAGAGTGCCCTCCTGTATTGTTCAGTGTTCCTGAAAATGCACAGGGCACCAGTAGCTGTGCAGTGGTGCAGGGTAACCAGATGCCAAATGTACCCCAGCTGTGAGGACTAAGACTGTCTAATATTCACAATCGCTTAAGGAGACAGCACACTGGTCCAATGCTGGGATGTGTGACATTTATCATAGGAGCC
Source organism: Pelophylax lessonae (assembly GCF_965119305.1). Lineage (NCBI taxonomy): Eukaryota > Metazoa > Chordata > Amphibia > Anura > Ranidae > Pelophylax > Pelophylax lessonae. Next base: position 530,687,327 of record NC_138772.1, on the reverse strand, counting down.
GATCCAGGAGTTTGTGTGACTGTGAGCACCGGAAACACCGGGATATTCAAATTCAAATATTCAAAAAGTGTGATGATCTGGCCGGCTTCCCTCTTCCTCTCCTCTCTCTAATCCCCTGCACTGGTCAGGCTGAGCTAATGTGCACTGGTCTGGCTGCATTGATGAGCACTGGTCAGGATGCGCTGATGGGCAATGGTATGGCTGTATTGCTGGACATTGATGGGCACTGGTGAGGCTGCATTGATGGGCATTGATGGGCACTGGTGAGGCTGCATTCATGGGCACTGATGGGCACTAGTGAAGCTGCATTCATGGGCACCAATGAGGCTGCATTGATGGGCACTAGTGAGGCTTCATTGATGGGCAGTTGGGCACTGATGAGGCTGCAGTCATGGTCAAAGAAACATGATGAGGGGATGAGTTAGTAAGAGGGGATACGTTAATAAGATGACCACGTGCACCAAGGCGTCTGTGACCCTAGGATCGGCACTGCCCTGTTTATTGAAGCTGGAGTGAATGGACTGTTTCTTGGGTGGCTGGTGGCCTCTGTACTGTTTTAGGGAGAACCAGTTACAAGCAGCAACCCTTGCAGGGGTACCGCTACACATGTATGAGGAATGCCTTAAAGTTGTATATGGTTACAGAACAGTATGACTGAAAGCAATACCCATGTTAATACACACAATGCTGCAGTTGCCTTAATATTTTTACAACTGGTTGCAATCAGCAAGCAGAACCATCACCAAACATGTTGTCGCTGCATGTAAAGCACGGTGCAGCAAGTTGTCAATGGTTAACTCAAGCACTGAAAAGCCAACATATCTCCTCCAAACTGGCTCTCAAATGCCTCTAATCCACTGCGGATCCCTTTTTAGAGGGTCTGTAAATACCGCTGCACATTAACAAGGCCATTAAACTCTAATGCAATGGAAAGATTCTCTTGGCTAGCGTCATTAACCAAGCTCCAAAAACCATGCACAGACTGCTATGGCTGTAGTCTTTATAAGGTGTTTAGTATTAATACCAGTATACTAGTCCCATCACCCTACTTGAACTGGGTGTTTACTGCTGCCTGCAAAATACAGCACCACAGGATAGACCCATTCTCAGGGAACTGGTTTATCCACTTTAACCCCCGGAAGGTTTACCCACTTCATGAGCAGGCCATTTTTTAACTGACAACTGCACGGAAGTGCGACACTGTACCCAAAAAAAGATGATGTCCTTTATTTTCCCACAAATAGAGCTTTCTTTTGGTGGTATTTGATCACCTGTGCGATTTTTATTTACACCAGGGGCGATCAAAGGGTTAAATGTGTCCCTAGGGGTTGCTTTCTAACTGAGGGGGGGGATGGGCTTGCTGCATGAACACGGAGACTTGTGTTCCTAAATAAGAGGAACACAGGATCATAGCTCCCAACTGTCCCTGATTTCGAGGGACTGTCCCTGATTTGGAACAAAGTCCCTCTGTCCCTCTTTCCTCCTTATTTGTCCCTCATTGTAGTCTGATCTATATAGTTGTATATAAAATGCACTATTTATCTACCAAAAAATAGCTATTCAGTCGCAAGGATTGCATAAGGACGTGAGGGCATACAATGCAATTAGATGAGAAGCGTTTTAACCTCAGGCAACGCAGGGGTTTCTTTACTGTTAGGGCTACAAGATTGTGGAATTCTCTACCACAAGAGGTGGTTTCGGCGGGAAGTATGGTGGCTTTCAAAAGACTCTTGGACGTACATCTCAAGAATCAGAAAATTCAGGTGTATGAGAGATTATTACAGCCACACACACCTACACAGGTTGAACTGGATGGACTATTGTCTTTATTCAACCTCAACTACTATGTAACAGTGGTAAAACTTTCATCAATTCCCTAAATTGCTGCATTTGCAATATAAAGGAATAGTTTTGGTTTAAAAAAAAAAAAAAAAAGCCCTTGTGGGCTTAATCAATCATGTTTTTTGTATAGTTGTCCTTTAAGGGGGTGTGGTAAGGGGTGTGTCCTATGCCTACATACTTTTGCTAATAGATGTCCCTCATTCCCATCTCAGAAAGTTGGGAGGTATGTAAAGGATTCCGGTGTTCATAACTGACAGAACAGCGGTCTGCTGTGTTTACAACAGCAGACCGCCGTTCTGTCTCTACGGGAAGCGACCGTGGGTACCCAGCAGCACGTGCGGCTAACCTTACCCGCGAATTGGCTTCCCCTCTGGCGAATGGGCGTCGAAGGTACATCATTTCGTGAGACACAGCCAACCTGCTGCACTATATGTACTGCTGGCGGTCGGCAAGTGGTTAATGATTTTCTACAATCTCCCTCTAATTTTCACGCTCTTGTTTTTCTTGCAGCGGGTCTGCGCTCATCCTCCACCATTCCATATAAATAAAATCATTTGTCTGGTTATTCATTTTAATGTCAGATTTCCTATTAGCTGTCTTCCCAGGAGCGGAGCCTGAGGTCCTTTTATCGCAGCAGAAGCAGCAGCCACTTAGACCGCGCACACACGTTGCACGCTCCTACTGCAGCCTTATCCATAACAAGTGAAAGCTTTTAAAGAACCTCGACGCCTGCTAACAAAGCGCAGCATTTCATTAGAGCCCTGTTAAGTGATTGTTATCTCATGAACTAGCCGAATATTTATGGAAGGGTTTCATACCGAGTTGCCTGCTGCTTATGTCTCACTTTAGACTAATGAACAGCCGCCAAAAACAATTGACTGTATCAGCAGAAATGTCAGTGACATCGTGAAGGATGGATTCGGAGCAAAGTGCGGCCGTCTTCATAAAATGGATTTTCTTGGCGCATTGATGCTAAGCCTGATACGATTTTATAACGTCCTGAATTCAGATTTTATGGAGTCGGGGCAACTTTAAGAGTACCTATGGGCATAAAATGAATATCTATAATTATCTATGGCCTACCAATGATTTGCGGAGGGAGCTATCGCTCATTCCAAGTGACAGAACATTTGATCAATGATGGAGAAGGATCCGAGTGTCGCTGCAGATAACAGACTGAGCAGTGCCAGGACAAGGCAATCTAGAGCCCAGCGTGAACATGCAAAACTCCCCCCCCCCCCCTTCAAGATGTATGAGCGTTATCAGCAAAAAGTCAGCAAAGAGTCAAAAGAGTTAAAAAGAGTCAGAAAAAATCCCCCCCAAAAAATGAGCACTAATTTGCATACTTACTCCCTAAGCATAAATCCCCCAAGTACAAATCCACCCCTATGCTGAAACCACTTCAAAAAAGTCACCCCTCATAGCACAAAGCCTCTTCCCCCATCCCGCCCCCCAACACAAATCCCCCTAAATCAGCACTCCTACCAATTCTTACCCCGACACACACCCCCCTCCCTTCAAGATGTATGAGCATTACGAGTCAACAAAAATTCCTCCCCCCCCCCAAAAAAACCAAACAAATTGAGTACTAATTTGCATACTTACTCCCTAAGCATAAAACCCCCGAGTACAAATCCACCCCTATGCTGAAATCCCTCCAAAAAAGTCACCCCTCCTTGCACAAATCATCTAACCCTAAAATTTTGCCAACAAGTGCACACCACACCAAATCCCCCCCTTATAGCACAAATCCTCTTCCCCCATCCAGCCTCCCAACACAAATCCCCCTAAATCAGCACTACTACCAATTCTTACCCCCTGACGCCCCCCCCCTCAAGACGTATGAGCATTATTAATCAGCAAAATTCTTCCCCCCTGGAAAAAAAACAAAAACTAAGCACTAGTTTCCATACTTAGTCCCTTAGCATAAATCCCCCAAGTAAAAATTCACCCCGCTGCTAAAATCCCCCCCCCCCCAAAAAAAAAGTTATCCCTCCTAGCACAAATCCTCTACCCCTAAATTGTTGCCTCCAAGTGCACACCCACCACTCCAAACCTCCCTTTCTAGCACAAATCCACCCCTAAAATTTCCCCTTCTAGTCCCAACCCCCCCCCCCCAGCATAAATTTTCCCTCCTAGCAGAATTCTTCTCCCCCTTCACTGCATCACCTCTTCTAGCACAAACCCCCTAAATCCCCCCCCCCATAGCACAAAGCTGTATGAGCATTATGAGTCAGCAAAAAGCCACCCCCCGCCCAAAAAAAAAAAAAATGAGCACTAATTTGCATACTTACTCCCTAAGCATAAATCCTCGAGCACAAATCAACCCCCCCCCCCTGCTGAAATCCACCTAGCACAAGTCCACTACCCCTAAAATTTTGCCTCCAAGTGCACACTCCCCACTCCAAATCCGCCCTCCTAGCACAAATCCACCCCTCAAATTTTCCCTCCTAGCACAGTCCCCACCCCCCCTCCAAACATACATTTTCTCTCCTACTACAATTCTCCTCCCCCCTTCACCATATCACCTCTTCTAGGACAATCACCCTAAATACACAAATCCCCTAAATCAGCACTCCTACCGATTATTACCCCCTGACGCCCCCCCCAAATTGCCCCACCCAACAGAAATCCCCTCCCCCATAATCCCCCACCTCACATGAAACTACAGTGCCTCCTGTCCACTCCTAGTCCCAGCCCTGAGTATTAGCATGCAATGCCTCTAAAGTTAATAATAAGCTGTCTAGAACTAAAGCTGAAAGCGGAGTTCCGCACCCACCCCTTCAAAAATTAAAAGTCAGCAGCTTTAATATTAGGACACTTACCTGTCCTGGAGTCCAGCGATGTCGGCACCGCAGCCGATGTTCCCATCAGTTGTCGGGTGCTGCCGCCGCCATTGCCAGTGAGGGAACCCGGCAGTGAAGCCTTGCGGCTTCAGGGGCGGGTCCTTACTGCGCATGCGTGAAGTGCGCTGCGCATTCGGATTGGCTCGGCGGCGGGGGGAAGGAGGAATGGGCCAAACTTCAGTGGAAACGGCGCCGCGGAGCCGTCTCCCGGAAGTGGGGAAGGGTACCTGTCAAAAACAGGTACCCTTCCCCCCTCCCCCAAAAGGTGCCAAATGTGGCACCGGAGGGGGGGAGGAAGAAAATGAGCGGAAGTTCCACTTTTGGGTGGAACTCCACTTGAAGCTAAAATCCAGGAAAACATTTATGCAACTCTATACCAGACCATTATCCTAAATTAAGCTCTGGTGTAGATGTTAGTGGGGGACACCCACACAAAGAAAAAAAGGAGTGGGGGTTTCTATATTGTACAGATTTTAAGGGGAACTCCATGCACACATTAGGAAAATTAGGAAAAAAAGAGTGGGCCCCCCCAAACAAAGTCATACCATACCCTTATCCAAACAAGCAGCCTGTTATGCCAGCAAAGGATGGAAGAACAATGTGCCCCCCCCCCCAAATTATAGCAGCCACATGCCGTCAACATGGGGGGGTATCTTGCCAGGAGATCCTTATGACATCATTAACCAAATATGGTCATGTCCATATATGGTGAATGATGTCACTTGGGAGGCCCTTTGTTTATATCAGCTTTTATCTGCGGGAGCTGTCAGTAGCTGTCAGTAGTGGGCGTGCAGTCATTGGGGTCATTGGGACCAGGGGTGTGTCGGCAGTTGGTGTGTTTTCCTCTTTCAGTGGGCATCGGGTATCATGATTCACATGGATCTACATCATTGTATGATGTGATTGATGATGACCAATGTACTTTGTGGGACTTACAAATATACTGTATACCTACTGTATATATTATATATTTTGGTAATAAAAGAAGTATTTTTTCTTGCATTCTTTGTTGCTTCTCTTTGATTTTGTTGCAAATTTTGAGCTGTCCTGTGACCTATGTACAAAACATGTGTTACCTCAAAGAGATTGTTTAGCCCTCTCAGGTTTTATTTTGAGACTAAAAGCCAATTTTTGCATTTCCGGAAGATCAACGGCTATTTTTTGTACCCAGGCCCCATGCACACAGGGCGTTTTTGCAGCTGCTGTTAGGAGCATCCGACGTTTTTTTTTACAGCTTAAAAACGCCCCTCCATGTTATTCTATGGCCTCATGCACACACAGGCTCTTAGGAGCTCCAACTGGCATAGGCGTTTTCAAGCTGCAAAAAAACCCCCAGGGCCTGCGCATTCTGAGGACCAGCGTCAGAGCTGTAAAAACATGTGACGCTGCTAAAGGCTGATTAACGTTATACAGCCTTAAGCCACGTTATACGTTTTTTTTTTTTTTTATGTGAAAATCAATGGTTCCCTATGGGAGCCCATTGATTTGAATGGAAGTCGCATTACAAGTCGGATCAGGATGACCCAATTTGTGGTGCGACTTGCGGTCTGAGGATCTTGAGGGGGAACTCCACTCCAAAATGGGAAAAAAATGGTGTGGGGTTCACCCCAGGTTCCAACCCAGGCTCTTCGGGTCTGGTGTGGATTTTAAGGGGAGCCCCACACCGAAAAATCGGCGTGGGGTCCCCCCCCTAAATCCATACCAGACCCTTATCCGAGCATGCAGCCCGGCAGGTCAGGAAAAGGGGAGGGGACGAGCGAGCTGCCCCACCCCCCCTGGAACATACCAGGTCACACGCCCTCAACATGGGGGGGGGAGCTTTGGGGCAAGGGGAGCTTCGCACCCCCCACCCCAAAGCACCTTGCCCCCATGTTGATGAGGACAAGGGCCTCTTCCCGACAACCCTGGGAGGTGGTTGTGGGGGTATGCGGGCAGGGGGCTTCTCAGAATCTGGATGCCCCCTGTAACAAGGGGGCCCCCCAGATCCGGGACCCCCTCCCTATGTGAATGGGTATGGGGTACAATGTACCCCATACCCATTTACCCCATAAAAGGTTGTGTATGTAAATAATGACAGGAGACGTTTTCAGAAGTTTATTAAAAAGCTTCCTCCGGTCTCCTCCCCTCTGGTCTTCTCCCCTCCGGTCTTCTCCCCTCTGGTCTTCTCCCCACCGGTCTTCTCCCCTCTGGTCTTCTCCCCTCCGGTCTTCTCCCCTCCGGCCTTCTCCCCTCCGCTCTTCTTCCTCCTCTCTTCTTCCTCTGGTCTTCTTATTCCTCCGGTCCTCCTCCGATGATGTCTCAGGTGATTATGCCAGTTCCGGTCTATGCAGCTTGTTATATAGCCATTAGGGCGTGGCCTCCCTGTGACGTCATACGGAGACTCCTCCCACGTATGACGTCATTGTTACAGGGGGCGTTCAGATTCCGATAAGCCCCCAACTCGCACACCCCCACAACCACCGCCCAGGGGGTGTAGAGCTCCCCCTGCCCCAAAGCACCCACCCCCCCCATGTTGTGGCCTGGTATGTTCCAGGGGGGGTGGGGTCACTTTCTCATCCCCTCCCCTTTCCTGGCCCGCCGGGCTGCATGCTGGGATAAGGGTCTGGTATAGATTTTGGGGGGGCCCACGCGACTTCCATTCAAATCAATGGGCTGAAAGCCGTATCAAAGACGGTTCCTAGGCAACCACTGATTTTGAATGGAGGCAGAAAAACGCTGCTTAAAGCCAACGTGGCCAAATGTGCAATAACGCCAATGGAAAAAGCTACTAAAAGCACGTTTTTACAGCTGCTTTTTCCTGGTGTTAAAAGTGGCTCTGCAGCTCATTTTTTCTGACGCCCTGTGTGCATGAGCCCTTACTGTGTAGACGTGCTGAATATGGTTTTTTGTTTGTCTTGTAGTTTCCATTGGAGATTGTGTTACAACAACAATGACAGCGCAGCAGCACAACTCGGGGGCAGTTGTCACCCTATACCGGACCCTATACGAGGGCTTTCATGACAGGATCATCAGATATTATTTTAACAAAAGCTTCAACTTATATCTGATTTAGATTATTGGGTTTACATTTACTTTTGCACTTTAATCATATAAATGACAATTTACAAATTGCATTTTCCCAGAGCACTGGTAAACAAGCACATATCCTTGTTCTGATTGCTGTAGAGCTGGTGTCAAAAGGTAACTACAGCTTGCCTTCAGTTGCATTCAGCTTGCATTTGACATCACTTTGAGATGCTTTTGTGTTCATTCAGAGTTACCTGACAGGTGCATTTGATGTGTAGTTGACCTCCTTCTGATCTGTATTTCATCTGCAGATGACTTTCTTCTGATCTGTATTTGACCTGCAGTTGACCTCCTTCTGATATGCATTTCTCTTACGGCTGACCTGCTTCTGATTTTCATTTAACCTGCAGTTGACCTCCTTCCAACCTGTATTTGACCTGCAGTTGACCTCATTCCGATCTTTATTTGATCTACAGATGACCTCCTCCTAAACTGTTTTTGCCCTTCAGTTGACCTCTTTCTGATCACCATTTAACCTACAGTTGACCTACAGTTGACCTTTTTTTCATCTGCTCTATTTGAACTGCAATTGATCACCCTCTGTTTGACATTTGACTTACAGCTGACCTCCTTCTGATCTGTATTTAAACTACAATTAAATTCCTAATCTTCTTTTGACATGCACTTGATATTTTTCTTTGACCTTCAGATGATCTACTTTTAATTTTCATATTACCCATAGTTGACCTCCTTTTCATCTGTCATTAACCTTCAGTTGATCTGATTCTGATTGGCATTTGACCTGTAGTTGACCTACTTCTGATCTGAATTTAAAGTGGTACTAAACCCACAACAGTAAAATCAGTCTGTATATACAGTAAAGCATGCTTGTTATACTCACTGTGGAACCTAATGTATTAATCCTCCACATTCTGTAAAAAGGCTGCTTAGTTCTGTCTTCTCTGATCTTCCCCTTCTTTTACTGCCCCCAATCTATCGTCTGATAAGAAAGAGCCTTTGGAGACTGGTGTGTATTGCTAGAGTGTTTTTTTTTTTTTTTTTTTTTCTTGGGAGAGATGTGATTAGCACAGGGCCAATCAGCACTGTCCAGACAGAGGGTCAGGGGTCCTTCAGCCTCATAGGACAGTCAGAGGAGAATGAAAACTCCTCCTACAAGCTTTAACCAGACACTGATAGAAGTCACAAGACTGCTATTTTCTGCTGATGAGAAAAGGTATTTAGCAGTTTATATTTACTAAAATAATTTAATTTCCATGTTCTGTGACCCCCGATTTCTTCAATTCCGCCAATTGCTCCCGCAGATCTTCCAGGTCACTCAGAGGGATCCGCCGAGCTCTTTCTCAGAAGGGTTTATCTTCACTCAGCCGAATTCGGTGCTGTGCAAATCCCACATCAAAATCATTCTTCGAAAAGATTTTATCCTATAGGGCTAACTTATCTTTCACATGCTCCCCCCCCACTTGAGAGGGACTGCAGGGCGTCGGACTCCAGAATCTTAATTCAAACCATTTTCCTCATCCTTCTGAACCAAATCCTTTAGGGTCACTGGGGTTGCGACACTCACCCGCCCCAGCACCATTCAAGGCTTCAGGCTGACCGGCTGCCCAGTGATGTTCCGAATGCTGACAGGAACTTTCCCTCCGGTCCTCCACAGTATCTTAGTAGGCACTATCTCTGGAACCAGTGCTAGCCCTGTATCTTCTTCTAGTGGGTTCCCTTCCAACATTACAAAAGGACCCGGCTGGTCCCAAGACAGCTTGACTGTAGCCTTCATACATGTCCTCTCTCCAGGTTGTAACACCCGCTCCCGAGTGTCCAGTCGCCAAAACTTCCCTACCCCGTCCACTGGGGCCCTCTGCTCCTGAATCACTCGTTGGAAAACTTTCCTTAACTGGGGGAGTACTTCTTCAACAGCTAAGCCCCTCATAGCCAATGGAGTGAGCATTCTTCTCACCAGGTCGGTGTTTGTTCCCATTTTTAGGGAATTCTGCCTTGCTCCAGGAGGCCAGGAACACAACTGCCAAAGTATCAAAAACTTCCATCTTCCCCACCTCTGAAGGATCGAAAGCAATTTTAAAGGATATATACCCGTCATAGGGAAACTTCTGGGGCCCAAGCCCCCAAATCTCCAGCGCTTCCAATTCGCACAATGGAATGTGCTTTAGATGGTTGTCATAGAAGTCTCTGTATAACAGGGTCACTTGAGCCCCAGTGTCCAACAGGGCCTTGGTGTAAATCCCTTCCACTTGTAATGAGATTACCAGGGAGGGCCCCACCAGCTTCTTCATCATCCTCCTTTCCGGTGTCGTGAAAAGTTTCCACCGTGCAATCGGCACATGTTCTTCCAAACGCTGAGGCGTATTAGTCACAGGTGTCTCCAAATTTGTAAGTGGAGAAGAAGTCATTCCCACCTGCAGCCCAGTTGTATCCTTCCAAGGAGACTCAGCAGTCTGTACTGCTACTGATTTCATGATTGGAGACCAAGTCCTTTTCTTCTTCCTCGGAGGAGAAGATACATTGACCCCCTGTGTCTTTTTCCCCGACCTAGGCGGCCCTTTCTGTGAGCTAGGCATAGAGGCAGGGGACTGGATAGAGAACCCCACCCCATGCACTCGGCCAAAGACAGCAAACAAGGCATCAATATAGTCCATGGCCACACAATCCTTGTTACCCATTCTCAAGTTCCTAATCACTTCAGTGACTGGACCTCTCAAACTCTCACTAAGTCGTTGCCTCTTCCCTGCCTCTGGCACACTCCATTCTTCCAATGCCTGAGTGGCCTGACTCATCCAGTTCTCAAAATCCTTCTCTCCCGTAGGAGTTGGTGTCCGGCCGGAAAAAAAACAAGCAACCATCTATAACCTTGCCTGGCACCATTAGAACCATTCTTTACCAAATTCTCAACTAAACGGCTCATGTCTGTATAGAAGGAAGCAGAGGGAACCCCCAAGCCCACTGGCATCAGGACTCGCGGGGCCAGGGCTTCCTTTTTCTCCAATTGAGAGAACACTCTGGCCTGGATCCCCTCAGTCAGGGTTACCTCTTCTGCCTGGAAGCATGTGGGTACGTCTTCTTGCCATTCCAACAATACCTGCACGACATCCAGCTCCCCATCGGCCCAGGGCATCTAATAAGTAGGCCCTTTGTTTTGGCACTAGGGATCTCACCCACTTCCGGATCTCTCTTTCCATGCACTCACTCCCGGTGACTTCCAGGACTACGCTTCGCCCTAACCGGGCCCCTTGGGATATTCCCCAGACTCTTGCAGCAGCCAAGTTCATCGCCTTGCCTGTCATTGGCTCATAATGTGGTTGGGTAAGGGCTGGAGTAGCAAAGGATATGCCGGATGAGCCCCCAAATGTAGCACTGCCCCCTTGAGGACTGCTGGTTAACGGGTGTTCCTCAGCACTCACCTGACCCTGTGAACAATCCAACCCACCTGACACTCTAGGTTCTGACATGGCAAGTATATTCTATGAAAACACACTGACACAATTGAAATAACATTTTGTTTGTTTACTGAAAAGATAAACAGGTACAACTTAAAGGCAAAAAGGTATAACTTTATGATTCAAGAATATACTTACAGTATATCAGTCAGCTAAACCCCACCAAACTCGATGAGATTCAGCAGAATAATGACATCAATATAAATGCAAATAGTGAATAAAGATTATCAAAGATTATTGATAACACAATCAATTTGTATGGCAATATTATGACTATGGCCTAAAAGAATGACTTTTGGAGTTTTACCAAAAGTAGATTTAGTTCTAACTTATAGCAATTTAAAGTAATGTGAACCTGTTACCTTTAAAGCAGAGCTAATATTATGTCCCCTTCCCCTAGCAAGGCCTTGCTAAATCTTCGCCGGCAATTGGAGCTCTTATCACTGTCCAATGTGATATTTGTAATCCCAGAGTAGTGATATGTGCAATGCTGTCTGCAGTCAGTGTGTTGGTGAAATGAGAATTATACTTGTGATTAGGATTCCACTCGGGCATCCCTCCGTTCTCCGGTGTTCATAGGAGTGTATCCAGCAACACAGGCAATGGGCCCTCCCACGCTCCTGCGTCTGGGAGTGTTTGGCCCTCGGCCACCCCAGTCAGTCGGTTCAGCCTCCGCTTGTTCTCCGGTCAGCTCCACTGGAACAGCCACCTCTGTGAAGTCACCAGCATCCTCACAGCTGAAGCGAGCTCCGCACTCTCCAGGCCACATGCATTAGGCCTAAAACACTGGCAGTGTCCCGATACAGCACTCAGGCTGGTCTGTACTCACTGGAAGAAAGAGAGATAGAGAGAGCGCTGTGTTGCACATAGGTTTATAGGCTCTCCCATGATCTTTCACTACACTAATGCATCCCGGGAATATACTGTAGTTCCCTCTGTAAACCAAAGAGCAGTCTGCATCCAGTATCGAACTACATCTCCCACAATCCAGTTCTTCCACTTCCTGTAAGAAGCTGATCCTCCTTTGCTCTCAGCCTTAAAGGGGCACTCTAGCAACATCAACAATAACAGTAGGCCCAGATATAACTATATACACTTTATAAGACGGTAGTCGGGTCCCGGCTACATGTGCAAAAAGTACCCTGTACAGAAACAGGAAAAAGGAAGCTATATGGTAAACAAAAAAAATGATTGGCAAAGTCATACTCCAAAAAATTAACTAATTGAATTTATTAAATAAGTCTGATACAGATTATTTAGATGCCTGGCTGGAGCATAAATGATACTAACATATATAAAAGGTGACAAAACTACACACAAAAACAAAAGAACAAGACACAAGACAAACATGTATAACAACATGTCAGGACGCCAGGTGGTCCTTGCGTTCAAATGGAATTCCAACGGCTCAGCCGTATCAATCCCTTAACCAATTGGTGTATGTCTAAGAATTCCTCTGAAAGCATACCCCTGGGAGCTCGAGCTGTGGTAAAAAAAAGCTGGGAAACAGAGGGTAGCGGGGGGGGGGGGGAACGGGGACAGAATGAGGCCCACACATCAGAAAATGGCCACTAAGACTAACTGGACACCCGTAATGGACAAAGTCTGAAGTGGGGGTCACTATTATTATTGTATGAATTGGCCAGATCCAAAACAGTATATGAGGCTGAAGGTCTCCATTAAATATGGCTGAAAAGAGAGTTCACGTCATGCAGTAACCAGACATCAATCTCTTCAAGGGGTAAGTTTGTAAGACATAGCGTCATATGTAATTAGACTTTTTGTCCGTTTACACCCGCCTAACTCCAATTCGATCCACTTAAAAAAAACAGGAGATCTGTCTGGTCGGATGGGAGAGCCCATAGAGTAGAGCGGGCTGTGTCAGTGTCTGCTCTGCATATGCTGAGTGGACACGGACCTGTCATCTGCCCGCTTTGTTCATTGTGACACTCAACCGGTTACCAATACGCTCAAGTGGTCCTTGCTCCTCAAAAGCTATATATATATACAGTATATATATATATATATATACACACACACACACAAACGCAGTTGGGGGGGGGGTGTTTTGGGTGAGTTCCCATACTTTTTTTTCCCTGGACTTGACCCCTGCATACAGTAAATGTATTACTCCCTTTCCCCACAGCCTTACCTACACAGATGAATGAATAGGAAGCGCTCTGAGGCTTCTTCTTCATTTACAAAATTAAGCATAGCAAATACAGTTGACTATGCTTTGGTTATGAATGGACACAGGAGTGATTGGTACTGATAATTCACTGTGTTCACTCAGGAAACTAAAGGGCCAGTAAGGGTGTTTTCACACTTGGTGCGATTGCCTGGTCCAAACCCGAGTTCGATTGCTCCCCCCTCCCCCTGCCCCCGATGGACTGTGTTCACATTTGATTTTTGTATCCGAACCGTGGTACACTTGTGTCATCAAGCTGCAGCCGGCGCGTACTCATGTTGCTTGGCAACCGCTGTAAACGAGAAGGTGCCAAAATGGATAGAATTGCTTGCTTTGGTACGATTGCGTTCTCATCAGAAGCAAACCGTACTGGAGTTCACATGAACCGTACCCCAGACCACCCTTTTTAAGTGGACTCGGGTACGGTTCGCGGGTGCGCACCCCGAGTTCAAAGCAATCTTAAAGAACCGAATTCTGACGTCAATCGAACGCGGGTGCGCACCAAAAGTGCTAATGTGAAAACACCTGACATCCCCTTGTGTGCCTGCAGCAACTGCTGGTGGAAGAGGAGGGAAGCCAGCAGCAGCTTGGGGTAAAGTGGCATGCAGGGGGGCCCAGACAGCAGATGGAAGGGGTGCAGGTGTTAGAAGCAATCCCTTGCAGTGCATCGGGAGGGAGGGGCGCAAAATCTGGCAGTGCTGCAGGGGCAGACAGTAGAGGAAAGGTGGCTGCAATAAGACAGTACAGCAGGTGCTTGGGCCCCCCTTTTGAACTGATTGGGCTGGCTTGGGCCCAGTACAGGAGGGCTGGCTGTACTGCCTTATCAGCAGCCCCGGCGCTGAGAGCGCGGTCACTGCATGCACCCAGCAAAGAGACCGAGCTGTCAATTCTCTCTCCCGCTAATGATGTGTAACTGCCAGCACCAGCTCCCAATCATGTGACCACTGTGACAGCCAATCAGAGCAGTCACATGATCGCTGGTCCTTCCCTCCCTGGGCGTGTAGACCCTATTAAAGGGATTTAGGGGTTGGGTGGAAACGGGTCAAGTCTGAAGCTATCGGGAGAGATTTGCAGGAGTCTGAGTTCCTAAAGTGCAACCAGTTTGCACGAGTTTTGTAATCACATACTGAGCATCTTTATTACTCATTGCATTCACTTTATTAAATAAAACCAATTATTTTTTTTTTATTTCATCGTAAAAGCCCAGGTCAACCGGCAATGAAAAGCCTCACGTCAGCCCTTGTAACACTTATCAGCGAGAAAAAAACAGCTTGTTAATTTGACATTATTGGGCCATGAAGGAAAACATAGTTAAAATGCAGCATGAAGCCAGTTATGTAGAATAATAGTTTCATTATGGGTAGTGAAGAAGAGAAGCCGAGGATATTTCACTGAACCGGTATTATAGTCTGATAACATCACCAATTTCTTCATCCGGCGGCTTTAATGATGATCAGCAAAGCTCTGCAATGACATTGACCATCTAAGCTTGTGTTATTCTGAGACGCTTGCAGAAAAAAAAAAAAAAAAACACAACAATGTTAAAGCGATATTAAACACAAAAGCAAACATTTATTGTATTGCAGCTTACCAAGTCTTATATGCAATGGCTTCCTTAGTTTTCATTTTTAGGCTTTCTTTCTATTATTTTTATCTGGTGATCCAGCCAGTACATCTGTTGTATTTCAAATGCACAAGCTCTCCAGCAGAATGTATCATTCTACATTAGGGGTCTCCAGACTTTCAAAACAAAGAGCTAGTTTTCTGCCCTTCAAATTTAAGGGGGGCTGGACTGTGGCCAGCGGGAGCAAAAAAATTATCTGTCATCAGTGGGAGTAAACAATGCCATAGGCTTGCTGACCAGTGGGAATACAAAAATTACATTATTGGTGTCAGTGGGAGGAATAGTCCCCCATTTTTTTATTTTTAGGACGAATTGTGTCTTATCATTCATGTCAGTGGGAGGAATAGTTCCCTAATATTGGTATCAATGGGGGGCATAGTGCCCCATCATTGGTGTCAGTGGGAGGAACAGTGTCCCATCGTTGGTGCCTGTGGAAGGAATAGTGCCCCATCATTGGTGTCAGTGGGAAGGAATAGTGCCCCATCATTGGTGTCAGTTGAAGGAATAGTGCCCCATCATTGGTGTCAGTGGGAAGGAATAGTGCCCCATCATTGGTGTCAGTTGAAGGAATAGTGCCCCATCATTGGTGTCAGTTGAAGGAATAGTGCCCCATCAGTGGTGTCAGTTGAAGGAATAGTGCCCCATCAGTGGTGTCAGTTGAAGGAATAGTGCCCTATCATTGGTGAATGAATTCTCCATCTCAGGTGTCAGTGGTAGGAATGGTACCCTATTGTTTGTATTTTTTAAAGGAATAATGCCCAATCAATGGTATTAGTGAGAGGAATAGTGTCCCATCTTTCGTGTCAGTGTTAGGAATTATACCCTATCACTGGTGTCAGTGGGAGCAATAGTGCCCCATCATTTCTGTCAGTGGGATAAATAGTGCCCCATTGTTGGTAGCATGAGGTGATACCTGAACCCTTTAGAAGTTGCACAGGCAGTCCAACTCCTCCAGGATGGCACATCAATACGTGTCATTGCCAGAAGGTTTGTTGTGTCTCCCAGCACCGTCTCAAGAGCATGGAGGATATTCCAGGAGACCGGCATTTACTCTAGGAGAGCTGGACAGGGTGATAGAAGGTCCTTAACCCATCAGCAGGACCGGTATCTGCTCCTTTGTCCAAGGAGGAACAGGATGGACACTGCCAGAGCCCTACAAATGACCTCCAGCAGGCCACTGGTGTGAATGTCCAAACAATCAGAAACAGACTTCATGAAGGTGGCCTGATGGCCCGACGTCCTCCAGTGGGCTCTGTGATCACTGCCTGGTACCGTGGAGCTCGATTGGCATTTGCCATTGAACACCAGAATTGGCAGGTACGCAATTGAGTGCTTTTCCCAGATGAGAACCGGTTCACCCTGAGCACGTGACAGACGTGAAAGGGTCTGGAGAAGCCGTGGAGAACATTTTGCTGCCTGTAACATTGTTCAGCATGAATGGTTTAGTGGTGGGTCAGTGATGGTCTGGGGAGGCAAATCCATAGAGAGATGCACAGACCTCTACAGGCTAGACAATGGCACCCTGACTGCCATTAGTCATAAGAATGAAATCCTTGGACCCATTGTCAGACCCTACACTGGTGCAGTGGGTCCTGGTTTCCTCCTGGTGCACGACAATGCCCGGCCTCATGTGGCGAAAGTATGCAGCCAGTTTCTGGAAGATGAAGAAATTGATGCCATTGAATGGCCTCCACGCTCGTCTGACCTAAATCCAATAGAACATCTCTGGGACATTTTATTTCTGTCCATCTGATGCCACCAGGTTCCACCTCAGTCTGTTCAGGAGCTCAGTAATGAACTGGTCCAGATCTCGAAGGAATTTCCCAGGACACCATCTGTGGTCTCATTAGGAGCATGCCCCGACATTGTCAGACATGCATACAAACACATGGGGCCATACAAACTACTGAATACCGTTTTGAGTTGCTGCAATAAAAATTTCAGCAAAATGGACTAGCCTGCTGCATCATTTTTTCACTTTGATTTTCAGGGGGTGTCTTTAAATTCAGCCCTCTGTAGGGTGATAATTTTAATTTCCATCAAACAATGTGGCATCCTTTCCTTCCTAACACATTACCCAGTCCATACCAGTATAGACATCCAGCATGAGATTTTTCCCCATTGAGATCTGATGTGTTTTCTTTTCAAACAATTTTATTGAAGCAAAATGAAATGTGGTACAAGACAATGTCAAAACACATTTGTACATATCAAAAGTGAGCATGTCAAAAGAAAAGACCTAAGAAGCTGATAACAATCGCATAATATGCAATTTATGGTAAGAAAAAGAGTGTTCAGGGTGCCTCGTTAACCACTTAAGCCCCGGAAGATTTTACCCCCTTCCTGACCAGGGGGTTTTTTGCGATTTTTTTACTGCGTGATTTTAATGGACAATTGCGCGGTCGTGCGACGCTGTACCTAAACAAATTTCATGTCCTTTTTTTCCCACAAACAGAGCTTTCTTTTGGTGGTATTTGATCACCTGTGCGATTTTTTGATCACGCGCTATAAACAAAAAAAGAGCGTAAATTTTGCAAAAATAACAATATTTTTCACTTTTTTTTATATGAAATTCCCCCCAAAAAAATGTAAAAATCAAAATTTTTTAAAATTTTCGGCCAATTTGTTTTATGCTACATATGTTTGGTAAAAAAAAAATCGCAAAAAGCATATTTTGATTGGTTTGCGCAAAAGTTATCGCGTTTACTAACAAAGGGAAAGATTTTTGTCATTTTTGGTGTTTTTTTTTTAACGAGTAATGGCGGCGATCTGCAATTTTTTTTGCGGTACTGCGACATTGTGGCGGACAGATCGGACCCTTGACTGACATTTTTGACACTTTTGGGGGTACCAGTGACATTACTGCAGTAGTCAGTGCTATACATATGCACTGTTACTGTAAAAATTACACTGGCAGGAAAGGGGTTAGCTGTATTGGACAGGGAGGGGTTAAGTGTGTCCTAGGGGCGTGTTTCTAACTGTGATGGGACATGGCTATTGGTGTAAAAACAGAGATCAACGGTTCTACATAGTAGAACCGTCTGATCTCCATTTTTACACCGGGGAGAATGACAGGCGGCTTGTTTACATAAGCCGCCCGCCTTTCTCCCGCTCTACCGACGATCGTAGTGTGACCGGCAGACATCGGGTCCGCCGGTCACACGCCCGGACTCCTCTGTGAACGAGCCGAGACGGGCGCGCGCTCGCCCGCTATTGGCTCAAAACCCGGTGACAGGCTAGCGACGTAGATCTACGTCGCTCTGCCTGGCCGGGGCTGACTGCCGCAGTAAATATACTGTGCGCAGTCGGCAAGCGGTTAAATGGAAGTAGAATTCAGTCACAAGGTGCAGGGGCGGCCTGGACATGGCACAAAAATTAAGGCGTAAGAACAATTGTGGTTGGTTGCCCAGCCCTATTAGGCAGACATAGCAGATATAGGTATATCGGAGGCAATGTGGGGGGGGTAGAATAAGGGGGGTAAGGAGGAGAACTGGGAGAGTGGAAAGACAGAGGGGGGGGGGAGTGGGGGGAAAAGTGGGTGCCCGGAGAGAGTTCCAAGCCTGCACTGCTGGCCCAGAGTAGGATCTGATGTGTTTTCAAAGTGTCCCTTTAATTTTTTTGAGCAGTGTAAAATAAAATTGACCCAAATCTATTATAGATTCCTTTCAGATCTGATTGTATTCCTTCACTTGTTCTTCAAATCACCTTCTAGAATCTTCAAACTAATGAATATATATTTATATATTCTAAATGTTTGCAAACGTACAGTTATCTGTTTTACCTGTTTTATATGAAGAAAAAAAAATGCTAGGACACAAAAATGCTGTGAACATGTCTCAGCATTTGCACAGCCGTCAAAAAGAATCCCTCTGTATAATGTGTTTATTTCATATGATTGTTATCTCCATCTAGTGGCCATAATGTGGTATTTTTTCTGATTGCAGCATTTCAGGAAAATATAACATTATGGCCACTAGATGGAGGTGACGACCATAGGAAATACTTATCAGGCACATCGCTCCTGTGCTCCTGTATTGAATATTATTGTAACTGTACAGCCCTCATGTTTTAAAGCACTGCACAAACTGTTAGCACTGTATAAATCCTGTATAATAATACAGTAATCCCCCGCTCCATCGCGGTTCAGTTTTTGCGGTCCCGGTAATTTGCGTTTTTTTTGTAATGTTATTTTACTATATAAATCATTAAAAATGAAATATTTTTGTGTTTTCTATAGCTCTTGCTCTGTCTCTTAGTATCTTTTATGTGTTTAAATGAGTTTCTATTGTTTTAAAAGTGTGTTTAAAGACCTTAAAATGCTTTTACACGTACAGTGACAGTAAAAAAACATGCCTACAATGCATTTTAATAGGGTTTTTCTATTTCGCGGAATTTCACTTTTCGCGGCTGGGTCCGGAACGTAACCCCCGCAATGGAGGGGGGTTTACTGTATTAATAATAATTGCAAGGATTATTCAGGTTAGCTGTGTGAATGTGAGACATTCACACAGCAATTTTTTTCATAAATAGAACCCTTTGTGTGACTGTTGCCAAAAAAACCTCTTTCTTATTTATAATAAAGAATTTCTTTGTGTGCGTGTTTATGTATGTACACTGCCTGTGGTGCATGTGCAGTGCAGTGTACACTCTTGATCCATCCCCAACATCACTGAATGCAGCCTGGTGCCTGGATAACAATGTAGGTGTCAGCAATGGCAATAGGAGAACAGACTCACTGTGATGTCATACAAAGAAATGAACCACTTCTCACCCAGGCCGATTCTGACACTTCTCTCCTACATGTAAAAATCATCATTTTTTTTGCAACAAAATTACTCGGAACCCCCAACAATTATATATGATTTTTTAGCAGAGACCCTAGGGAATAAAATGGTGGTTGTTGCAACTTTTTAAATTATACAGTATTTGCTCAGCAATTTTTCAAACGCTTTTTCTTTAGAAAGAAAAAAAATATTTCATGAATTAAAAAAAAACCAAAACAATAAAGTTAGCCTGATTCTTTTGCATAATGTGAAAGATGATATTACGCCGAGTAAATCGATACCTAACATGTCATGCTTTAAAATTGCGCACACCCATGGAATGGCGCCAAACTTTGGTACCTAAAAATCTCATATCATAGGTGACGCTTTAAAATGTTTACAGGTTACCGGTTTAGAGTTACAGAGGAGGTCCTGGGCTAGAATTATTGCTCTCAGGGCCGGTTCACACTGGAGTGATGCGGGAACCCTGTGAATCCACTGCGGGTTCCTGCATCACCCCCAACTCGCAGGCAGTTCACACTGCCATATGCGAACTGCTGGGAGTGTCAATTCAAAGGTAATGACAGCCCAGATTAGTTTGCATATCGCAGTGCGAACTGTCAATTCAGACAGGAATCGGATCCTATAGGTGTGAACACCCATGCGATCTGATTCTGGTGTGGACCAAAAAAAAAGGGTCCTGCACGACTTTGGACCGAATGCAATCTGTATGGATGAATTCACATCGCACAAACATTGCATGTGATTTGCATAGCAGTGCGGTGCGAACCATATGCAATGTCTGACATCGCTGTAGTGTGAACCGGCACTCACTCATTCTTGGTGATACCTCATATGTGTGGTTTGAACGCCGTTTACATATGCAGATGTGACTTACATATGCGTTTGATTCTGAGAGCGAGCATGCGGAGACGGGGGGCACTTTAATTTTTTTTTTATTGTTTATTTTACTTTTATGTTTATATTTTGACACTTTCCTTTTACAATGTTTTTGATCACTTTTATTCCTATTACAAGGAATGTAAACATCCCTTGTAATAGGGATAGGGAATGACAAGTCCTCTTTAGAGCGAGATCTGGGATCTATAAGTCCCCACATCTCTCCTCTAGGCTGAAAAGCCTAAAATAAAAAAAAAATGATCTTGGCTTCCCAGCCACGGCAATGGCAGTGTTTACAACTGTTGAGGCTGGACGTGATGTCATAATGTCAAGCCTAGCCTGTGAAGGTCATAGAGACTGCCTGGGACCATCTGATCCCCTGTATTCTCTATGGTAAACTTCCGCCGGCGGTGGATTCCTTCTCCAGCTCACAGATCACAAAGGCGTGCTGGTAAAAGCACCAAAAGGTGGCAGGAAGGGAGGGTTGTCCCCTCCCGCCGCCAGCAAAAACAATCAAGTGGCTGAACAGCCGCTTTGATTGTTTTTACGGTGCAGAGAATCGCCAGCTGAAAAAGAAGATCAATGATGCATGTAGTTGCTCCCATCATTCAGATGCCCCCACTCAAAGTCTGCGACCTCATATGACGTCGTTGGGCGGGAAGTGGTTAAGGGTGCCACTTTAGGCTCTAGTGCAGACAGGGAAGGAGCTCGTCCCAGCTCCATAGAAGTCAATGAGGAAGGAAAATAAATCCCAGGAGCCGTACTGTCCAGGCCACACACCCAACATATTTTGTCCCACCCATGGGGCTTAGTCATGAGACTAAACATGTCGGGGGTAGGGATGATCGAACGGTTCAGGTCGACCATCGGTTCGACCTGAACATTGGGTGTTCGAAATTCGGCCGAATTCCGAACTTCTTGCTGAAAAAGTTCGGAATTCGGCAACCAGAACCGACCAAAATGCAATCTGACAGGAAATGGGCTTTAAAAGCTCGTGATTGGACCAGAACCATCCGTAAAAGCCAATTGAGGGGGCAGGAGAATGCTAGGAATGTGATTGGAGTGACTAGGGGGTCCAGAGGCCAATCATTAGTGAATACGCCCCCCAGTATATAAGATAGCCCCGCCAAATTCCTAGTATTGTAATACAGGGACGTGGAAGAGAGTGGAAGCAGTTCTGTTACTTCTGCTTCAAAAGTGTCATTTAGCAATTATTAGTGTGAGGAAAGGGATATCTAGTGTAGTTAGGGTGCTATTTTCCACTTTAGTTAGATTCAAAAATCTAGTTTCTGTAGGGAAAGTGTTAAGTGCCAGGGTGACCGTAGTGTAGTGTAGGGTTAACTGACTCTGACTGCTATGGCAGAGTGACAAAACCCTTTCATTTCAGGGTGACCACTATAGAGAAAAGATCGTTTCTCTTAGGTGACTTATAGAACAGCGATATGGCTTCTCTCCTGTCACCCTGCTTTTTGCTGCAGGCGTTTATAGGGCTTTTTTGAGGACATGTTTGGAGTCAGGCATGACATCTGAACTTGTGTATAGGGGTATATATACACACACAAGTCTGTATATATACACATACACATATAGGTGTGAAAATAGCAGAACACTATGCTTGCGCTAATGAAATAATAAACAGGCATATGTCTCCGCTCCTATGACACCTATATATGTGTATGTGTATAAATACATATAAGTGTGTGTGTATATATATACCCCTATACAGAAGTTCAGATGTTTTGCCTGCCTCCAAAGAACCCAAAAAAATGCCCCAAAAAACGCCTGCGCCAAAAAAAAAAACGCCCAGGTGTGTTATTGCAGGCGTTTTTTTTGGACTTCTGTATAGGGGTATATATACACACACACTTATATGTATTTATACACATACACATATAGGTGTGAAAGGAGAGAAGCCATATGGGTGTTAATTATTTCATTAGCGCAAGTATAGTGTTCTGCTACTTTTACACCTATATATGTGTATGTGTATACATACATATAAGTGTATGTGTGTATATATACCCCTACACAGAAGTTCTGATGTTATGCCTGCCTCCAATAACCCCCAAAAAATGCCCGAAAAAACGCTTGCTACAAAACCGGCAAGGTGTGAAAATAGCGGGGCCATATCCCTGTTCTATAAGTGACCTAAGAGAAACAATCTTTTTTTTTTCTGGTCCTGAACTTGCTACAGAGCTGAAAATTCACAGGTACACTTTTTAGACCCCCCCAGACACTAAATCCAAAGAAATCGAATTTTTTTTTCAATAATTTTTTCAATAATTGGCTCTCTATCAAAAATGACAATTTTTAAGAACTTTTTTTGTGTGATTAATAGTCCCTGGGGCATGACCCAGAACCCTAGGCACTTTTTAGGGGCATTTATTGGGTTTTAGGGCTTCAAAATGGGGTTTTTTGATTACCGAAGTTCGGGTCCCATTGATTTCAATGGGGTTCTGAAATCCGGGCCGAACTTTCGGGAAGTTCGGGTGTTCTGGTCGAACCGAACTTTTGAAAAGTTCGATCATCCCTAGTCGAGGGTGTGGCCTGGATGGAGTCCAAGCTGAGGCTGCTTCAACTCTTTAGATAAAGCCAACAAAATGCCGGCAACTCGGTGCTTCTTCTTAAAAGCTCCATTATTGATGCACAACAGCAAATACAATGTCCATTGATACTAACACGTTTCGGCCTCAGCCTTCCTCATAGCATGACACTTAGCATGAGGAAGGCTGAGGCCGAAAACGCGTTAGCATCAATGGACATTGTATTTGCTGTTGTGCAACAATAAAGGATCTTTTAAGAAGAAGCACTGAGTTGCCTGTTTTTTGTTGGATTTATCTACAGTGGACTGGTTGGCCTAAGCACCGGCACTCTGTCTTCACATCATTTATATGGCAGTAGAACTTGGGTGAGTTTTGTATATGCTTCCACTCTTTACATGAGGGTTTTGTATGATGTGCGATAGAGATCGACAAAGCAGATATATCGAGGGCCGATATGCACTTTCCCCGATATATATCGGAATCGGCCCCCGGAGGTTACCGATATTGCAGATATTTCGGAAAGTGCTTGTACCAGAGTGATGCCTGCAGCTAGAGGCATCACCCAGCCCATCCATAGCCAAAGGTCGGCTAACTTGCAATGACAACCGATGCGGCTGAGAAGCCACTCGGCTGTCATTACAAGGAGCGGGAGGGGACGTTCCTCCCCTCCCGCCGCCTTCCACGGCTCGCCCGGGTCTCCCATCCCAACCCGGAAGTGATGTCATGCAAAAACCCCGGAAGTGATGTCATGAGATCAATTCCAGGTACTGGCGCCAGATTAAAAAAACTTGGTGTTTTGAATGCTTTTAAGTGCAGAGGAGGGGTTTGGGTTATTTTAGACCCCCAGATCCCTCCACAAGAGTACCTGTCAAGTAAAAAAAAAATAAAAAATACATTTTTTTTTAATTGTTTGAAAATATCAGCCGATACCGATACGTGATGACCAAAATATCGGTATTGGTATCAGCAATGAAAAAACGATATTGGTCAATCACTAATGTGCGACTCCTGAGACTTATTTTCCTTTGTCAATAAAAGATGAGGCCCGTAAGTCCTGGAGGAGGGCAAACTAAGTGCTGAGCCCACCATAATGTACATATATATGCATTGCACATTTGAATCTTAAAAAAGTCTTTAGAGTAGAGCTTTGAAGATCTGCTGTACGAGTTTATGGTGTTTTTCCAAGCAGCTTGGTCTAGCAAATCATAGCAATATTTTGATGTATTTATTTCACATAGTTACATTGGGATTTATGTGGTTTGGCATCAAAGAGCTAGATGCTGCGTTTATGGATTCTATCAGTCTGCTGGTGCTCGAGTAATGCCGGAATAATTCATTGTGGCGAGAATTCAATACATCATCATGTAACGTTTGTATAAGAACAATGTATTTGAGCAAGTCGATCCTGCAGGCCTCGTAGTCATGCTGCATACACAATAATAACATAAAGAGCAGCATTGAGAAGAATAGACACCGCGCAGGCTGAAATAAAAAGCACTGGAAATGGTACAGAATATCTACATTAAAAGAAAAGAACAGCTTGTCCATGTAGGAACATTGTAACGCTGATGGATTCAAAAAAATAAAACCATCCTAATAATCACATATAAATATTCTATACATAACGCAAATTACTCTCCCATACCTGTAGATACCTATAAAAAAAAAAAATAATCTACACCTACTGTTAATATTATTAAAGTGATCTGAATAAATAAAAACTTCCATCCTCACCTTCTCCCTTTTTGTTCTTCCTAAACAGCATTTCACTTCAGGCTGATACCATCATCAGTAACACCACCGTGCAGATCGCTTTAACCACTTGCTGACTGCCTAACGACGATTTACATCGGCGGTCAGCCCCTCACAGGCAAAGTGACATAGGTCTACGTCGCTAGCCTGTGAGGCTCTAGGGAGCGAGCGCGCACCACTGGAGTTGTGCTCCTGCTCGCTCACGGACCCCCCCGCACGTGTGCCCGGAGGACCCGATGTCCGCCGGGCACTCGCGATTGTCCGTTACACCGGGAGAAAGGCAGGCGGCTAATGTAAACACAGCCGCCTGTCATTCTCCCCTGTGTAAGAATAGTGATTATACGTTTCTGCTATGTAGGACTGTTGATCTCTGTTCTTACACCTCAAGCCACATCCAATCACAGTTAGAAGCACGCCCCTAGGGACACACTTAACCCCTCCCTCTAAAAAAAAGTTAACCCCTTCCCTGCCAGTGTCATTTTTACAGTAACAGTGCATATGTATAGCACTGATTACTGTAGTAATGTCACTGGTAACCCCAAAAGTGTCAAAAATGTCATTTAAGGGTCCGATCTGTCCGCCGCAATGTCGCAGTCCCGCAAAAAAAAAACGCAGATCGCTGCCATTACTCGTTAAAAAAAAAAAACAACAAAAATTACAAAAATCTTTCCCTTAGTTAGTAAACGCAATAACTTTTGCGCAAACCAATCAAAATACGCTTTTTGCGATTTTTTTTTTACCAAAAATATGTAGCATAAAACAAATTGGCCTAAAATGTTAAAAAATGTTGATTTTTACATTTTTTTGGGGGAATTTCATATAAAAAAATGTGAAAAATGTGAAAAGTATTGTTATTTTTGCAAAATTGACGCTCTTTTTTTGTTTATAGCGCATGATCAAAAAATCGCACAGGTGATCAAATACCACCAAAAGAAAACTCTGTTTGTGGGGAAAAAAGGACGTCAAATTCGTTTAGGTACAGCATCGCACGACCGCGCAATTGTCTGTTAAAATAACGCAGTGCCGAATCGCAAAATAGGCCCTGGTCAGGAAGGGGGTAAAATCTTCAGGGGCTTAAGTGGTTAAAAGCAACTCCAGCTTTTTCTTTTTTTCAAAAAAATATATTACTTTGTTATTTTGGACACTCAAATAAAGGATAACCCGAAATGTGATGTCTCATGGTGTTGGATAGAATATAAAAGTGATATATCACAGATATCTGTGAAATAATAATGAAATTAATATAGACATAGTATTCATGTGGATCGAAATATGAAACCAAAAAGAATTTAAAATAAAAATATAAGAATTTCCCCCCTTTTTTAGTGTTTTCTCCCACATGGTTCTTTTATGACTGGAATACTGCCAAGGGTCCTGCATGCTCAGGGTGTCCAAGACCCACCCCCTCAGGGTGCATCATCAATCCACCCTGAAATTACAGGAGAGTCCATGTTCTCTGCACTATGTGCAATCTACCCACCACTGAGGACAGAAGAGGAGGGTGATATTAAGATAAAGTAAGTGTAGCGCTACCCCTGCATGAGCCACTTGGTAGATTTGGTTCTCTGTTATTCTGCTTCAACTTTAAGTACGACCTCAGCCCCACTGACACACCAGGTTAAGCAAATAGATAATGCACTGCTAATCGGAGCATAAATATAGATACCATGCACACAACTAAGGTTCTGTATCAAAAAGCAAACAGACTGGTTAGTGGTAAATTAACACAATATATTGTCACGGTTTGCAGTATAAACATAAATGTGCAAGTAAAAGATTAGGTCAATCGCAGTTCACTAGACAATATGTTCACTAGGCTATAGCAGCATAGAATGGAGTTCTATGCAGCTAAATTAGAGTAAAGCTGGTAATCTACAAAATCAGCAATCTGTAATGTCATTAGAAAACAGTAGCAGCAATGATAATCAATACTGCGCAACTCCTTTGTACTCTATATCCACTTTAGAATGCTCTCTATATAAATTGCAGTAATGAAATTGATGATTCCCTAAGAAGGTACCTCTTACTATGGACAATAGGCAAAGTTCTTGTGAAGCAACTATCTTGTGAGCAGTCCTTAGCCCTAGTTCTTTAGCCGGCTAGCATTGGGGCCCAGTCTTTACAGTGGTGCACATGAGAACAGTCCAAATAAAATCTGCATGCAATAAATAATGCTACTAGTTGAGTTACTAGTTAGATGGCCAGACCCTATGTGCTCAGTTTCTGCTAGCAGCAACAGGTTAATGGCAGCAATGCCCTGTCACCAGTCTAAGTGATACAACAACTGGGGTCCCACTGTTCAGATGTCAGCTCACTTCTGGGTCTTACACAAGCAATAGTGTGCTGTAAATAATCACATTATAGAAACATATCACATGAATGAAAATCTGTGCAAATCTAGTGCAAAAAACACAGAATTACAAAGCATATAAAAATAATTCACAAAACATGGGTCCTTATCCAAAAATTGTAAAGTGCTATAATGGTCCATTATAGATAAATGGTGAAACAAAGTGCTTGATGTGCAATCACTTTCCAAAAGTGAAGAGTGCTCAAAGGTACCCCTTAACCACTTGCCGTACATATACATATACTGCGGCAGGTTGGCTCTGTCCAGCGAATCTACGTAACTGTATGTCACTTCGCGGGACCATGAGTGGGGGCCCATTCGCCACAGGGGAAGCTGATCTACGAACACCCGCGATCGCTCCCCATGGAGACAGAACAGCGGTCTGCCTTTGTAATTATGGGAGACTGCTGTTCTGTCAGCAATGAACACAGGGCTCCTGTGTTCCTCCTATTTAGGAACACAGGTCCCTGTGTTCATTCCATAAGTCCATCCCCCACACAGTTAGAAAGCACCTCCTATGATTTGTTTTGAAGCACTACAGCACTTTTTTATCTTTAAGCACTGTAGCACATCTTGTGGACAATTTGGAGCACTTTAGCACTTGAATCAGCAATTTATGATTTTTTTTTGGAACACTTGAGCACTTTATTGAGATTTTATGAATATGTTTTATATTTTTGCACATGAATACTTTATTGTATACATTTTATGATTGCTATTTTGTCAATCAAAGTTGATAAACCAATGAGGAGAGAGAGGGGCGGGGCCAAGCCACGTGTCTGAATAGGCACACAGAGTAGCGGTTCGGCTTGGGTGCCCCCATAGCCAGCTGCTTGCTGTGGGGGCACTTGTCAGGAGGGAGGGGCCAGGAGCGCCGACACAGGGACCCAAGAAGAGGAGGATCTGTGTTGCTCTGTGCAAAACCAACTGCACAGAGCAGGTAAGTATAACATGTTTGTTATTTTTAACCACTTGCTGACCGGTACATCACTAGCCTGTCACTCGCTTGTGAGCCAATAGCGGGCGAGCGCGCGCCCGCTGAGGCGCGCGCCCGCCCCGGCTCGTTCCCTAACAAGTCAGTGCGTGTGCCCGGGGGACCCGATGTCCGCAGGTCACTCGCGATCATTCGCAGGGAAGGGAGAAAGGCAGGCGGCTAATGTAAACAAGCCGCCTGTCATTCTCCCCTGTGTAAAAATGGAGATCAGACGGTTCTACTATGTGGGACCGTTGATCTCTGTTTTTACACTAGTAGCCATGTCCAATCACAGTTAGAAACACACACCTAGGACACACTTAACCCCTCCCTCTCCAATACAGTTAACTCCTTCCCTGCCAGTGTCATTTTTACAGTAACAGTGCATATGTATAGCACTGATTACTGCAGTAATGTCACTGGTAACCCCAAAACTGTCAAAAATGTCAGTCAAGGGTCCGATCTGTCCGCCGCAATGTCGCAGTCCCGCAAAAAAAATCACAGATCGCCGCCATTACTCGTTAAAAAAAAAAAACAACAAAAATCTTTCCCTTTGTTAGTAAACGCGATAACTTTTGCGCAAACCAATCAAAATACACTTTTTGCGATTTTTTTTTTTTTTACCAAACATATGTAGCATAAAACAAATTGGCCGAAAATGTTAAAAAATTTTGATTTGTACATGGTTTTTTTTGGGAATTTCATATAAAAAAATGTGAAAAATATTGTTATTTTTGCAAAATTGTTGCTCTTTTTTTGTTTATAGCGCATGATCAAAAAATCGCACAGGTGATCAAATACCACAAAAAGAAAGCTCTGTTTGTGGGAAAAAAGGACGTCAAATTTGTTTAGGTACAGCGTCGCACGACTGCGCAATTGTCTGTTAAAGTCACGCAGTGCCGAATCACAAAATACCCCCTGGTCAGGAAGGGGGTAAAATCTTCCGGGGCTTAAGAGACTTTAATATCACTTTAATCCGGAAGTAGAACATTCATGCTATGAAAAGGGAGACAATGACACAGTACTCAGACAAAAGGTTGTTTGAAATTTGTTCAGTTCATGAAGGCACCATCAAATGACCAAATGAGCGTTTTTTTAAACTTTCTTGAAAGTTCAAAAAAAATTCTACAGGTATAAGGTCAGAATTAGTCCATTCAAAATACCTGGTTTTAGGTAGACTTTGAATTTACAAAAATAAAACTATTTGTTAGTGAATTATTAAACACTTCCTTATCTTTTTTATCACCCTAGGCGTAATTCCCTAAATTATAATCAACATTATTTGTAGGAGTAAGAATCAATGTCAGCTGAAAATCCAGGTCACGCTCATGGAGATGGCTGCAGCAAATAACATGTGTGTTATAGCTTAGTGAATTGAGCCCTACATCTATTACTAACTGGCAGGAACCCAGTAACCGGTCCGTCTTGGTTTCTTGGATTCTGCTAAATAATTCTTTGAAAGCATGTGCCTTTCTCTACTGGGCATTCTACTCACTTTCCTGGGTCATGTTCCAAAACAAAGCCAATTGCCAAATTACATTATAAACTAGTTCATTACTTCAGCCATACTTATGTTACCTCTACCAGCTTCTTATTTGTCTCACCCTGTTCTTCTATTGGAATTATTTACTGTGTTACATGAGAGTGGAAGCTCAGGTTGTCTCAATGGACGGCTCTCATTTCCCTCAATCTTATTCATGCAATACTAATGACCGTTCCTGTATAGGATCACTACAGCTGGATACAAGGCCCTTCTTTTAAAGCAACCCTTGTAAAAAAAATATATGGTAATGTGAGTAGTCCTGTAAAAGAAGAAACTTTATGGATGGTCACACTGCGTAGTTGGGGTGCAATAAAACCCAAATGAGCTTTCAATTTAATAGGTGTGTAAATGTCTTATTTTTCTGTAGCACCCTCCTAGATAGGTGCTAGGAAAAAGCATTGTATGCTTCATCTGCTTCTCAGGGGAGCCTGATCTTTTTTGCATGTTGCATGTTCCCATGTGTGATTCACTGGGTCTGAGGGAGTGTCACCACTGTATCCAATAGGGGAGCCTATTGGACAGTGGAGGAAACCCAGCCAGTGACACATAGGCTTTTGTGAGAGTCCCAGTGGGAAGGCACAATCGCTGTGAATCCTGGGATTGCTCATAAAAGCCAGGGGGACATGTGACAGGGCCTCTTTGGTGGGAAGCAGAGTCCCAGGAGGAGGCTGATGGCTGTCTCTCCTCCTGCTGTCTGAGCAAAGTGGTCATAGGCAGTCCGCCTAGTGAACCAGGTGTGGAGCTGAGGCAAAAAAGGATCCTGCAAAGCTGACAGTAGAGCTGCTGGCAGAGCCTTCAGGGAAAAACAGTGTCTGTGAGTACCAGGGGGCTTGCCAAGGGGTCTGCCCAGGAAGGGGGACCACTCCAGAGAAGTCAGAGCATAGAGGTTAGAGTAAAGGGGGTGCCAAGTAGAACCCTGAAGAGTAGGGGTAAAGGGGGTGCCAAGCAGGGCCCTTAAGAGTTATTCACTTTACAGTTCGCTTAGTTACTACTACACTACAGTGGCAAGGTGAAGCAGCAGCCTTGTTGCATTCAGCTACAGCTAGAAGTCCCAAAACTGTGCATAGTTTATTCAGCAACAGAACATCAATGGGGTGTCAATCTATGTTCTGGTGCAACAATGCATAAATTTATTCTCCCCTTTTTTAGACACTCTTCCTGTACCCAATGCTCCTGATGAATGGACGGAGGTCCAAGAAACGTGTCAAGCCTACAAATAACTCAGATGCTTTATCCTATTCATTTTTATCTAGTTATCAATGAATTAACAAACAAACAGTTTTTATATTGACACTATTATGTTTAGAGATCCTATGTGAGATCCTATTTTTATGTATTTATGTTTTCAATATAAAACTGTATACCGTGTATCATGTTGGTTTGTTTTACAAATTCTGTAATTGTTTACAATTACATGTATTTATATATATTCATCCATTATACAATAACTTTCCCCTTTCTTTCTACTTAAATGCCTATATACGGCGGCAGTCAGCTCCTCACAGGCAAAGTTACGTATGGGTACGTCACTAGCCTGTGAGGCTCTAGGGAACGAGCGTGTGCCACCGGAGGTGCGCTCCGGCCCGCTCACGAACCCCCCCCCCGCGCACGTGAGCGGCGGACCCGATGTCCGTCGGTCACTCGCGATCGTCGGTTACACCGGGACAAAGGCAAGCGGCTAATGTAAACACAGCCGCCTGTCATTCTCCCCTGTGTAACAGCACAGATCATACAGTCCTGCTATGTAGGACCATTGATCTCTGCTGTTACACACACAGCCACATGCAATCACAGTTAGAAGCACACCCCTAGGGACACACTTAACCCCTCCCTCTCCAATAAAGTTAACCCCTTCCCTCCCAGTGTCATTTTTACAGTAACAGTGCATATGTATAGCACTGATTACTGTAGTAATGTCACTGGTACCCCCAAAAGTGTCAAAAATGTCAGTCAAGGGTCCGATCTGTCCGCCGCAATGTCGCAGTCCCGCAAAAAAATCGCAGATCGCCGGCATTACTCGTTAAAAAAAAAACAATAAAAATGACAAAAATCTTTCCCTTAGTTAGTAAACGCAATAACTTTTGCACAAACCAATCAAAATACGCTTTTTGCGATGTTTTTTTTTACCAAACATATGTAGCAGAAAACAAATTGGTCTAAAATGTTAAAAAATTTAGATTTTTCAATTTTTTGGGGGGAATTTCATATAAAAAAATGTGAAAAATATTGTTATTTTTGCAAAATTGTCGCTCTTTTTTTGTTTATAGCGCATGATCAAAAAATCGCACCGGTGATCAAATACCACAAAAAGAAAGCTCTGTTTGTGGGAAAAAAAGGACGTCAATTTCATTTGGGTACAGC
Source organism: Pelophylax lessonae (assembly GCF_965119305.1). Taxonomy (NCBI): domain Eukaryota; kingdom Metazoa; phylum Chordata; class Amphibia; order Anura; family Ranidae; genus Pelophylax; species Pelophylax lessonae. Next base: position 530,655,166 of record NC_138772.1, on the reverse strand, counting down.
GTCGCACAACCGCGCAATTGTCCGTTAAAGTCACGCAGTGCTGAATCGCAAAATAGGCCCTGGTCAGGAAGGGGGTAAAATCTTCCGGGACTTAAGTGGTTAATGAGTGGACCTTGCTTTCTAGTGCACAATCCTCTTTAATTCCAGTGCAAGGTCCTCTTTAATTCCAGTGCAAGGTTCTGTTTAATTCCAGTCCAAGGTCCTGTTTAATTTTAGTGCAAAGTCCTCATTAATTCTAGTGCAAGGATCTATTTAGTTCTTATGTAAGTATCTGTTATTTTCTCATGCAAGGATCTCTTTAATTCGGGTGCAAGGTTTTCTTTAACACTAGTGCAGGGATCTCTTTAATTCTAGTGTGGGGTTCTATTTAATTCTAGTGCAAGGATCTCTTTAATACCAGTGCAGGGATCTCTTTAATTCTAGTGCGAGGTTCTCTTTAATTCTAGTCTGATGTTCTCTTTAATGCTAGTGTGAGGTTCTCTTTAATTCTAATGCAAGGATCTCTTTAATTCTAGTGTGAGGTTCTCTTTAATGCTAGTGTGAGGTTCTCTTTAATTTTAGTGAAAGGTTCTCTTTAATTCTAGTGCATAGTTCTCTTTAATTCTAGTGCAAGGATCTCTTTAATTCTAGTGTGAAGTTCTCCTTAATTCTATTGCAAGGATCTCTTTAATTCTAGTGCAAGGATCTCTTTAATTCAATTGTGAGGTTTACCTTAATTCTAGTGCAAGGTTCTCTTTAATTCTAGTGTGAGGCTCTCTTTATTCTAGTGCAAGGATCTTTTTAGTTCTAGTGCAAGGATCTCTTTAATTCTAATGCAGGGGTCTCTTTAATACCAGTGTGAGGTTCTCTTTAACTCTAGTTTAAGGATCTCTTAAATTCTAGTGCAAGGTTCTCTTTAATCCTTAAGCAAGGATCTCTTTAATACCAGTGCAGGGATCGCTTTAATTAAATTGTGAGTTCCTCCTTAATTCTAGCGCAAGGATCTCTTTAATTCTAGTGCGAGGTTCTCTTTAATTCTAGTGTGAGGTTCTCTTTAATTCTAGTGCGAGGATCTCTTTAATTCTAGTGCAAGGATCTCTTAAATTCTAGTGCAGGGATCTCTTTAATTAAATTTTGAGGTACTCCCTAATTCTAGTGCAAGGATCTCTTTAATTCTAGTGTGAGGTTCTCTGTATTCTAGTGTGAGTTTCTATTTAATTCTAGATCAACGTCTGATTTAATCCTACTGTAAGGTTCTCTTTAATTCTAGTGCAAAATTCTCTTTAATTCTAGTGCAAGGATCTCTTGAATTCTTGTGTGAGGTTCTCTTTAATTCTAGCGCTAGGTTCTCTTTAATACCAGTGCAGGGATTTCTTTAAATAAATTGTGAGTTCCTCCTTAATTCTAGTGCAAGGATCTCTTTAATTCTAGTGCAAGGTTCTCTTTAAAACCAGTGCAAAGTTCTCTTTAATTCTAGTGCAAGGTCTTCTTTAACCATGAGCTCTTTTCTGGCTTCTAGAAAAGTTGGTGAGCCAACTACATGAACAGGGTGGTGGCGACAAAACTTAATACTATTAGAAAAGTTAGAGGTATAAGTTTTAGAAAATTATGGCTCTTTGCCGACTGAGTGGGAAAGCTATTTTTGATAATATAACAATATGAAATGGATTAGAAATTACATAAATTAAATATAATATTCCATTCGGGGTCCTGCAGAGGTAAAATTGCAGATTAGTGGGGAAGGATGGCATTTCTTAGACGTTAAAAATAAAAATGGGAAGACGGCAGAACCTAGGCTAACAACTCAGCAGCACCTAGCATGTATATTTATTACTTAGCGGTGTGATTATGTCATGTAATGGCATATTGGGTTCATTCTTGTTCCAGTCATTTGGTGATTTAACCTTGAGCCTCATCCTTGTCCTACTTCTAAATGCCAAAAAAGAAAGCACATCTCTGCATACATTTCCAAGAGACATTCATAATCTATAATCGTGCTGACCTCCTCTGACATACTGAAAAGTGACCAGAGTATAACCGCAGGCACAATCACTGAAAAAAAATTGTAGTTAGATCTGAAGTGAATAGATAGAATAACATGAGTGCAGGCGCTGGCTAGTGGGAAGAAGGGAAAAGTCTGCATATTCAGCTCCAACCTAATAAAGTATCAATACTATGCAGCTCCGCACTATTACTTTAAGAAGTTTCATTGCAAAACAGGGCTTCTTGCTAACTAAATACTTAGAGTACAGGTACACTTTAATCATCTGCAGTTGAACATTAATTATCATTTTTTTTTAATATTTTAAATAATATGATTATTATATAATAACATGGTTGCTAACCCCAGAAAAGAAAAATTAACAAAACATATCCTTCTATAGTGTGTACTTGCCTCAACCCAAAGCATCTAGTGTGATTTTTGTCTGATCTCTCGTCTTCTTAGACGAAACGTGTCAGTCTACTGCCAATGCCGTCTTTTATTTACTTGTACAAGCGCTATACCATCAAGTCTGTGTAAGTGTGTTTCTTCTTTTTTACAATTAAATGTTTTAAAAAAATACACACAAATGTGAGCTTTTTTATTTTTTGAGCGGATTTCTTGCTGCTCTTACTGCTAGTGGCTATAATATTCTATATAAGTGGATGACGTTGAAGGATTGAGCCATTGATCTTTGATATAATTCTGGTATAAAGTCCATCTATTTCTTAGAAGCCTGAATAACCCAAAAGGTGTATACTTTATTGGGTCCACTACATCTGGTAAGCCTTCATTACAGTTGTCCTGTTGGTGGTGGTCAAGCACTTGAATTCACAATAGAAGACTTATCAGCACCTTTGCACATCTGTGGTGAAATTTGTTGACTTTATGCTATGATGAGCATTTCACATTAACAGCATCAGCCACTTTATCACTTATGCACTTTTATATATTTTATATATATATATGTTTTTATGATTTTGTGGTCCATATCTAATTTTGCACTTTATTGCCTAGTACTGCAGTCATTTTGTGGTTATTATGCAATTTTGCACTTTATGTATTGAAGTATTTATATACTTTATAAGTTGCACATTTCAGCACTGTAATTACGTGATTTTGCACATAGTTTATGCACTTTATTTTTTGGTTAGCATATATTTATATGCATTAGCACCATTGCACTTTATAACACAATCTAACAGCGCTGCAAATTTTTGCTTTTGCATGAGTTACTTCTGACAGTCTATGCTTACACCAAGCAATCCTGGGAGATGTCCCAGCCCCACCTCCAGTACACAGCAGGTGGTTGACAGTCTCAGTTAGGCCTGTTTACCTATGAGACTGTGTTACATCATCCCATCCCATGCCTTTTGAAGCTGAGAAATGCTATGTAAGTGCTGTACTTTGGATGGATGGATGTAGAGGAGAAAGGACTGCAGATAAATGAGTACAACTTATGAAGGAGCATTTTCACAAGTGTATGTTTTGCTTTCTTTTTTAGCCTTCGGTCACACCGGTTACAATTTAATGTAGTGTGATTTAAAGCCCAATTTCAACCACTACTTCAGTCAGGGGCTGACTAGCAACTTTCGGCCCAGGGGGCAAGTACAAACCAGAGGCCCATGGTGCAGCAACTCGGCCCCCCTCCCACTCTACCTCTTCTTGGCCTCCTCCTGCCCCCATTCCAGGCTGAAGCTTCGCTCTAGTGGTACTCTCTACTCAGTGGCTGAATATGGGTTCCAAACCAGGCTACCAGGGGGGGTTGTGGGGAGCTGGGACAGTTTGGTTCCGGGGTCGATAGGAGAGTCTCCAGTGGGGCATGGAACCGGCCTCTGCTCATCCATCCATGCTGGGGGGGGGGGGCTGTGCTCTGTCCTTGTCTTCATCCCGCACTCAGTAGGTCAGCGATGGGGACTTTTTACTTCTCATCACAAGGAATCCTTTAGGCATGTCTGTGGCAGAAATGGTGCAGCCTTTTTACTGGGCACCAAAGGAACATGGGGGGCAATTGACCCCCTGGCCCAGTCCTCCCCTGACTTTAGCACTACCTCTGTAAGATTTGTAACGATTTGATAAGACTTCAGGGCTACATCAGTGAGAGGGGCTTTCCATGTCACAGAGAGGAACAGATATGTTATGAACAAAAGTGCTGATATGGACACAGGTACAATTTGCAGAACGATTTACATTATAGTCTATGGCAATGAAATTGTGCTGAAGTCCTGAAAAAGTAATACATGAATTACTTCTCAAATTGGTATATATAACAGATTTAAGACGTGACTCAGAAATATGTGGCACCGCATCCAAAAGAAATAGAAAAAAAAGTAGGACTTTAAAGGTTGCCACTGGTAATCCCATAAGGAAACACAAGTATTCATACCGATTATACATTTTTTGATAGGTTTACATGGCCCTAGGACGAGACTCCTGTTGATTTTGGCTATAGAGTGTTTGGTGTTTACATCCCCCTATGGAACTGATGTGCATGGGACCTTCCCTATGTCACAGTATGGGTCCGGGTGCTTCATGTACTTTTTCTTTTCCCCTTTGGGGTTCAGGTGGGTACCCTTGAGCAGTATGTGATATGTCTATATATGAGGAAAGGTTAGAGGAACTGAATTTATTCTCTCTTGAGAAGAGGAGATTAGGGGGGGATATGATCAACATGTATAAATACATAAGGGGTCCATATAGTGAACTTGGTGTTGAGTTATTCAATTTAAGCTCATCACAGAGGACAAGGGGGCACTCTTTACGTCTAGAGGAAAAAAGATTTTATCTCCAAATACAGAAAGGTTTCTTCACAGTAAGAGCTGTGAAAATGTGGAATAGACTCCCTTCAGAGGTGCTTCTGGCCAGCTCAGTAGATTGTTTTAAAAAAGGCCTGGATTCTTTCCTAGGTGTACATAATATTAATTGATTCCTAATATTTATAGATAAAGTTGATCCAGGGAATATCCAATTGCCTCTCGGGGGATCAGGAAGGAATTTTTTCCCCTGCTGTAGTAAATTGGATCATGCTTTGCTGGGGTTTTTTGCCTTCCTCTGGATCAACTGCATGTATATGATTGTGTATATGGGATTGTATGGCTGTGTTTTCTTTACTGTTTTTGTTTTATTGGTTGAGCCAGATGTCTTTTCAGCCTGACTAACTATGTAACCCCATAACTATGTATATGATATTTTTAAATTAAAATCTATGTTATATTCACTGAATAGTGAAGATTAAAAAATGTAACATGTCAGTTAAGGATGTGGAAATAGAGATATGAATTTTGCATTATTTAATAATTATATTCTATCTCTCCAATAGGATCTCCTGAGGAAGCTTTAATCGAAACGTGTACTGATCCATTGGCGTAAGATGCTTGAGATCGCTGTTCAGCCCAGATATTCTAAAGACCACTGCAGACTCTGTGCTTTTCCATCACATACTAGACCTAGGTTCCTTTGCTATGCATACCTACCTCATTTTGGAGATATCGTTTTGTATTCATCATATACTTTTTCTATATGATATGGTTTTAACACAAAATACTTTTACTATGTTGTTATAATTTAATTTTATATATTTTTTATCTGCTGAGTACTTGTGTTTCCTTATGGGATTACTGGTAGCAATCTTTAAAGCGGAGTTTCAGCCTCAAATGCCTTTTTTAACTAAAAATACCCCTATAATACTAATCCATCGCCCTTTACAGAACAGCTATTCTCATACTTACAAGGTGTATGGTATTGGATTTTAGTCGAAAGCTTACTTTTAAAAACGCTGTCTGGGCACGGCCATCTTGGATGTGGGCATCTGAAGCCGCAGTGTAATCTGCTGTGTCCTTCTTCCTGATTCCAGGGAGTGTTCTGGGAGTTCTTCCTGATTCCAGCCTCCTGGGAGTGATGACAAACATCTCCCAGGATGCAATGCAAAGGCGGAAGTGATGTCGGTGGCCACAGCCACAGAGGGGGAGAAGGAGAAAGTACAATCAAAAATGCCCTGAAAATAAGGTAAGGGACCCCCCAAAAAAATTGAAAATGGCCAATTGTTGATCGGCATAGCGAGCTTTCCAGGAATCACTAAAGTTGCAAAATAGGCTGGAACTCCGCTTTAAAGTCTTACTTTTTTTCTATTACTTCTCAAATTGCACTACTTTAAAATATACCTATTAGGACACTGCCATAGAAAGACATTAAATGCCACTTCAGGTACGATTTGTAAAACGTATGTCGTACCTGAAGTCGTACTAGTGTGACCGGGGACGTAGCCTGCGGTCACACCGGGTACGATTTAAAGTAGTGTGATTTAAAGTCCAACTTCAACACTACTTGTGCACAACTTGTGCACTACTTCAGCACTACTTCAGCACTACTTCTGCACTACTTCAATGAGATTTGTAACAATTTGATAAGACTTCGCTGCTACTTCAGTAGGAACAGTGATATTATGAATAAAAGTTTAACTAGCAAAGGGTTATTACATAACTTCTTTCAGAGCTCCAGTAGTGCTGATATAGACACAGGTACGATTTGCAGCCCAATTTACATTATAGTCTAAGGCAGTGAAATTGTGCTGAAGTCCTGAAAAAGTAATACATAAACTACTTCTCAAATCACACTACTTGAAATCGTATCTATTAAGCGGAGTTCCAGTCATTTTTAGGCAGCAGCTACAAAAAGTGTAGCATGTGACTTTTAATAAACATGCTCACCTGACCCAGGATCCAGGGATGCGGCTGCCCGAAGACTCACTCTTCTCCCTCTCCTCTCAGCAGCACTGGCATCACAAGTGTGGACACCCGGCTGTGACAGCTTGCGGCTTCACAGTCTGGTGCGCACTGCACATACGCGCGGAGGGGGAGAGGAGAACTTCCGCTGGAACTGCCTAGGTGGCCCGAGTGGAAGTGGGAGTGGGTACCTGTCAAAACTAGGTACCCGCTCTCCCCCAAAAAAAAATGACATGTTAAATGTGACATGTAAGGGGGTGAGGAGTGTTTAAAGTGGAATTTCCACTTTGGGTGGAACTCCGCTATAAGACACTATCATAAAAAGTTAGATGCTACTTCATGTACAATTTGTAAATCCTAGTCGTGCCTGAAGTTGTACTGGTGTGACCGAGGGCTACAGGTTCTTTGAACCAAAAGCAAGGAAGCATAAAACCTCTGTAGTATTATAATGTGTTTTACTAAATAAAAATGCTGCCCATACAATTGTAGGAGAAACAATTCACAGTATGCAAAGTATCACAAAATATGCATACAATGTACACATGCCCAAATATCTATCCTTCCCTCCAAATTAGCACAATGTATGCAATACGTATACACTAAACAGTTACTATAATATTAAAATCATCGGGATGGTACTGGGGTATTACTATTACCATTGGAGGATCTCATTCCTAAATTAAATATATGTGTAATGGGACTTTAATTACCCCTCCAATGGCCAAATATATACTCCAAAACTATTTAAAAAATGCAATATGTCTTTATTATATTAGTTTAAAAATTCATCATTAAAAACACATCATTTTATATAAGACATCAAGTCTACCACTTGTATCCCATTTGAGGAGATAATGGATTTGTAGCATGGGGATCCTCCCAGGTTATGCAATGGGGGCCGACGCGTTTCACATACAAATCTATTTTATCAGGACCTCAAACCTCTCATGCACATATAATTAGACACTTATAAAGAGTTATCAAGCTCAAACTCAGTTGAAATGCAATAAAGTAATAGAGGACACACACCTACAGTTTGAGCGTACCCTCATTGCATCCCAGACGGTACGTCGGGTCAATCCCTTATATGTATTGCATTTGCTACATGTTGTTTGTATGTTATATACAGCAGTTTTGTATCTCTATGTGCCTTGTTTTATCTAGGCATGTACCTACTATTTTCACTGCATATTGCTGTACCATGTTTCTTTTGCCTTCAATAAAAACCGTTTAAAAAGAAAAGTAATAGAGGACAGACGGAAAAACGTGTGGACACAGTCTCATCATGGGAAGACCACCAAAATTGGGGCTATCAGAAACTCAAAAGAGGGATATAATAAAAAGATTTGTGAATAATTCAATGCCTAGGATACCCAACGAGGGAGGAGACAGGTTAAGAAGTGGTTGTCAGTCACATCCCTCCAAACAAAAATCCAACATGACATGCAACCCCCATGATGGGGTCCAAACACCCAAGCACCAAGCAGAATCTCTATGCTATAAATCCTCTATCTCCTCAAATGGGAGACAAGTGGTAAACTTGATGTCTTTTGTAAAACTATGTGTTTTTGAAGATTCATTTTTAAACTAATATAATAAAGACATGTAGAATTTTTAAAATAGTTTTGGAGTGTATATTTGTCAATTGGAGTGTTTATTAAAGTCCCCTTACTCATGATTTTGTTTTTTTTTTATTTTAACAGTGACTAAACTTGGTTCTTCCTAGTGATGGGGCCTTCTTCCAGGATCCAGCATCTTTCCAGACTTGCTTCTTGGAGTAGTGCCAAACACCACCAGTTCCTTTTTGTCCTCAGCACATGGCTGTGTTTAGGTCCTATTTTTCCTCCTCCTACTTCCTGTAGCATTACTTCCTGCCCTGAGCTCATTAACCAGTTCAATTAGTTAATTAGCATATAAAAAGGGGAAGCCTAGCTTCCAAAAACAATACATGTAATTAAAATGCATTATTCTTATGCTTAAGCTATAAAATATTTTTTTATTTTTTTTAAAACACAAAGTAGTAATGCCAGATTACTATCTGATTTTTATATCAATGCGCCTTCTACACAGTAAGTAGGTTGAAGTTTTAAACCCCATTGCTAGCACACTTTTGCCACACCTACAATTTGCTGTGGTGCACATCATGCCACCTGGTTTGTTTCCTGTTTTCTCTGGAGGCTAAACCTCCCCACCCTACCACCAAGAAAAAAAATATCTACAACCCTGAATAAACAGTAAAGGATGCTTCCATTTATTCACTGGAAAATTGTTGCCAATACAAATTTGTTTGAGTAAGGGAGGGTTATAACCCCTGTCAGTTTTATTTTTGCCATCTGGGTCCCATTGGCGGTGTTTCCCTTTACATCCTGTTCCATAGCGAAAACAGGAAGAGAGGGGAAATCCCTCACAAGTGAGGTAATTCCTGGTTGTCACCAGAACTAGTGCTCCATTTGAAAGATTTCCCTAGTGTTACTAAACCCACAACAGTAAAATCAGTCTGTATATGCAGTAAAGCATGCTTGTTATACTCACTGTGGAACCTAAGGGGTTAATCCTCCCCATTGTGTAAAAAGACTGCTAGATCCTGTGTTCTCTGATCCTCCCCTTCTTCCAAAGTCTCCAATCCATCTCCTGATAAGACAGAGCCTTTGGAGTCACTCTGCACATGTTCATAAGTCTTTTTTTTTTCTTGGGAGGGTGCATGTGATCAGCACAGGGCCAATCAGCGCTGCCTAGACAGAGGGTCAGGGGTCATGCAGCCCCACAGGTCATTCAGAGGAGAATGAAAACTCCTCCTACAAGCTTTAACCAGTGCTCAGCAGGGCACTGATAGAAGTCACAAGACTGCTATATACCACTGATGAGAAAAGGTATTTAGCTGTTTATATTTACTAAAATAATTGCATTTCCATGTTCTGTGTACTATGGTAGACCAGATATAGTGAATGCAGGATACTGGGTTTAGTAACACTTTAGGCTTCTGGACTGACTCCCAAATTTGAAAGACTGAGAGGAAGCTGTTTTAATTTTTTAATTAATTAATACATTTGTTTTTGTAGCATTTAACCGACTCACATATACAGATAGTTAGGGGCTCTTTGATGGGATAAACACAATCATGATGATCATAACCATCAAAATACCGCAGCAACAGTGTGTAAAGGTCTGCAGATTTGGCCACCTGGCTAAGATGGGCAAATCCTGTGGTCTCAATCACAGGATCTGCCCATCTCAGCCAGGAGGCCAAATCTGCAGACCTTTACATACTGTTGTTGTGGTATTTTGATGGTCGTGATCATCATGATTGCGTTTATCCCATCAAAGAGCCCCTAACCATCTATATATGTGAGCTGGTTAACCACTTAAGCCCCGGAAGATTTTACCCCCTTCCTGACCAGGGGGTATTTTGCAATTCGTCACTGCGTGAATTTAACGGACAATTGTGCGGTCCTGCGACGCTGTACCTAAACGAATTTGACGTACTTTTTTTCCCCACAAACAGAGCTTTCTTTTGGTGGTATTTGATCACCTGTGCGATTTTTTGATCATGCGCTATAAACAAAAAAAAGAGCGTCAATTTTGCAAAAATAACAATATTTTTCACATTTTTTTATATGAAATTCCCGAAAAAGATGTAAAAATCTAATTTTTTTAACATTTTAGGCCAATTTGTTTTATGCTACATATTTTTGGTAAAAAAAAATTGCAAAAAGTGTATTTTAATTGGTTTGCGCAAAAGTTAGGGGAAAGATTTTTGTCATTTTTGTTGTTTTTTTTTTAACGCGTAATGGCGGCGATCTGTGATTTTTTTTTTGCGGTACTGCGATGTTGACAGATCGGACCCTTGACTGACATTTTTGACACTTTTGGGGTCACCAGTAGGGAGGATCGAACGGTTCAGGTCCACCATCGGTTCGGCCCGAACATTGGGTGTTCGAGGTTCGGCCGAATTTAGAACTTTTTGCCCAAGAAGTTCGGAATTCGGCAACCAGAACCGCCCAAAATGCAATGGTTCAGGAAATGGGCTTTAAAAGCCCGTGATTGGACCAGAACCATTAGCAAAAGCCAATTGAGGGGGCAGGAGAATGCTAGGAATGTGATTGGAGTGACTAGGGGGTCCCTAGACCAATCATTAGTGAATACGCCCCCCAGTATATAAGATCGCCCCCGCCATATTCCCAGCATTGTTATACTGGACATGGAAGAGAGTGGAAGCAGTTCTGTAAATTTTACTTTAAAAGTGTCATTTAGCATTTATTAGTGTGAGGAAAGGGATATCTAGTGTAGTTAGAGTGCTCCTTTACACTTAAGTTAGCTTCAAAAATTTAGTTTCTGTAGGGAAAGTGTTAAGTGTCAGGGGACCGTAGTGTAGTGTAGGGTTAACTGACAGTGACTGCTATGGCAGGGTGACAAAACCCCTCCATAGCAGGGTGACCGCTATAGAGAAATGATCATTTCTCTGAATAGGTTCGGAACTGGAGTATGGCTTCTCACCAGCCAAGCATTTTTTATGCTGCAGGGGCTGCCACTGCCAGTGCTTTTTTGAGGACATGTTTGATGTCAGACATGACATCTGAACATGTGTATAGGGGGTATATATAGACATATATGTCTGAATATATACCCCTAGACATATATAGGTGTGATAGTAGCAGAAATAAATGCTTGCGCTAATGAAATCATTTACAGTAATATATTTCTGCTACTATCACACCTATATATGTCTAGGGGTATATATTCAGACATATATGTGTATATATACCCCCTATACACATGTTCAGATGTTTTGCCTGCCTCAAAAGAACCCCAAAAAATGCCAAAAAACGCTAGCGTCAAAAAAAAATGCCCAGGTGTGTTTTTGCTGGCATTTTTTGGGGGGTTTTGGAGGCAGGCAAAACATCAGAACTTGTGCACAGTACCACTATACACAAGTTCAGATGTTTTTCCTGACTGCAAAGAACCCAAATAAATGCCTTCTATTAAACCGGCAAGGTGTTACAGCAGCGAAGCCATATTCCTGTGCTTAAAGTTTTCTAATACAAACGATCTTTTTTTTCTGGTTCTGGACATGCTACAGAGCTGTAACTTCACATGTACACCTTTTAGACCCCCCCCCCCCCCCCGATACTAAATCCAAAGTCAAAATCAAAAAATCTCTCTCTTTTTTTTTTTTTTTTCCAATAATTGGCTTTTTTATCAAAAATGACAATTTTTAAGAACTTTTTTTTGTGTGATTAATAGTTAATGGGTCATGACCCAGAACCCTAGGCACTTTTTAGGGGCATTTATTGGGTTTTGGGGCTTCAAAATGGTGTTTTTTGATTACAGAAGTTCAGGTCCCATTGATTTCAATGGGGTTCTGAAATCCGGGCCGAACTTTCGGGAAGTTTGGATGTTCTGGCCGAACCGAACATTTCAAAAGTTCGATCAGCCTTAGTCACCAGTGACATTACTACAGTAATCAGTGCTATACATATGCACTGTTACTGTAAAATGACATTGGCAGTGAAGGGGCTAACTTTTTTGGAGATGGAGGGGTTAAGTGTGTCCCTAGGGGCGTGTTTCTAACTGTGATTGGCTGTGGCTTGAGGTGTAGGAACAGTGATCAACGGTCCTACACAGTAGAACCGTATGATCACTATTCTTACACAGGGGAGAATAACAGGCGGCTTGTTTACATTAGCCGCCTGCCCTTCTCCCGCTCTAATGGACGATCGCGAGTGACCGGCGGACATTGGGTCCGCTGGGCACACGCGCGCGGGGGGTCCGTGACCGAGCGGGAGCAGGAGCGCGCATCCGGAGGCGCATGCATGCTCCCCAGAGCCTCACAGGCTAGTGACGTGCCGATACGTCACTTTGCCTGTGAGGGGCTGACCGCTGCAGTATATGTACTTGCGGCGGTCGGCAAGTGGCTAAATGCTACAGAAACTGATTTATTAATTAATTAGAAATTAAAACAGCTTCCTCTCAGTCTTTCAAATTTGAGACTGTTATTTTATGTATCCTGCAATTTGTTACCAATTAGGTACAGAAAATGGTAACTTTCATTCTTTTCAATTGTATGTGTTCCTCAGTGGCACTATTTCAATAGAGTAAAAAACTGCATATACAATTCCAAGTTTCCTTGGGGTCATTGTAAATAATTTTCAAAAATGAACAGTGCAGGGCAATTGGAGATTTTGCCAAGATCTGATCATTGAATGAAGAGTCTAGGCACTAGGCATTAAAAAAGTTTGGAATTTTATTGGTAACCTTTATTAGTAGCACAGGATTTTGAAGATGCAAGCTTTTAAAATCTGTAAGGTTTCGTCTTAAAAAACTTAAGTTAGGCAATAAAGGTTTAACTTTAATTCAAAACTTTCTGCTTTGATGGATAACAAGGTAACACTTGGCTACTGCTTTATTTTATAGATATCAGGCTACAACCTGCTTACCCTCCTCCCTGTTTCATCTGTGTCATTCCCGACCAGCACCACCGTCTGATACACCGTATTAAGCATCAAAGGCAGTATGAAGGAATTCGTGTCTTTAAAAAGACATCGGATATAGGAAGCAGAAATTGATGGGAAACTACTGAAAAACCTCCAAAGAACTGCAAACTGTAAGCTCAATAATTGGTAAGACCACACAACTCCTCATCCCCTTTGCCACGTTCCGTCTTTGTATACCTTGAGCTGTAGAAGTGGATAAAATAACCCCTCCATTATACAGATAGGCACCCAGAGGTTTTCCTCAAATGCCAACTGAATAATTGTCTAACGTTGCTACTAAAGTACTTCAAACTTGCTCAACACTGTAACTGAGATGAAAGTCAACCAAAAGCCAATACCTTTGTGAAACACCAACGCCAATGGACAACAGTAACACCCAGGTACCCTCCCATACAGTGCTCTAGCTGTGTGCTTCCAACCGATGATACCTTACTACACACCATCCTGATAACAACTAGTTTCCAGGGAATTCAATACTTGAATAGTCTTGGAGTTTCAGAGATGGAGTCTTTCAGGTCTCAGTGACACCAGTTTTCCACACCTGTGGCTTTTGTACAACAAAAATATTTCTAAAATTCTAAAATGACAACTCCCCGCCATGGTTTTCCTATGAACAAGCCTCATATAGGGTGTCAAAAATTGGATGGACAAGCAGAAGCTTCAGATTTTGTTTTTAAGAGGATACATGCAATGTCTACGTGTAATGCCATGTGATTTATTTTAAGTGACACCTCCCATACCCATGATGAAGGAGAGTTTTTGCTCCCTGAAAAGCGTCGGGTGGAGGAAGTTACAACTTCATCATCGCATCCTTCACAGTTGGTGTATTCCCAGTCCATCGTAATATGTATACATTGTGTCGTGTGAACATTGTCATGTCATTTTTGTATATGTAATAACCAATTTTTTTTAACATGAATTAACCACTTTACCACCGGAGGATTTTGCTGTCTTACGTCCAGGCCACTTTTTGCGATTCGGCACTGTGCGACTTTAACTGACAATTGCGCGGTCATGCAATGCCGCACCCAAACTAAATTTACGTCCTTTTTTTCCCACAAACAGAGCTTTCTTTTGGTGGTATTTGATCACCTCTGCACTTTTTATTTTTTGCGATATTAATAAAAAAATGCTAAAATTTTGAAAAAATAACAATATTTTTCTACTTTGACAGTTAAAAAATATCCATTATATTAAATTTTTGTCATATATTTAGGCCAAAATGTATTTAGCTACATTTCTTTGACAAAAAAAATTCTCAATGAGCATATTTTTAACTGCTTTAAGACCGGAAGATTTTACCCCATTCCTGACCAGGCCATATTTTGCGGTTCGGCACTGCGTTATTTTAATGGATAATTGCGCTGTTGTGTGATGCTGTACCCAAATTAAATTTATTTCCTTTTTTTCCCCACAAATAGAGCTTTCTTTTGGTGGTATTTGATCACCTGTGCGATTTTTACTTTTTTGCGCTATAAACAAAACAATAGCGACAATTTTGAAAAAAATAACAACATTTTTCACATTTTTTTATATGAAATTCCCCCCCAAAAAAATGTAAAAATCAAAATTTTTTAACATTTTAGGCCAATTTGTTTTCTGCTACATATCTTTGGTAACAAAAATCGCAATAAGCGTATTTTGATTGGTTTGCGCAAAAGTTATCGCAGCTACGGGGAATTTATATCATTTTTATTGTTTTTTTTTTAACTAGTAATGGCGGCGATCTGGCGGCGAACTGCGATTTTTTTTGTGGGACTGCGACATTGCAGCGGACAGATCGGACCCTTGACTGACATTTTTTACACTTTTGGGGGTACCAGTGACATTACTACAGTAATCAGTGCTATACATATGCACTGTTACTGTAAAAATGACACTGGCAGAGAAGGGGTTAACTTTTATTGGTGATCAAGGGGTTAATGTATTCCTGGTGCTTACTAACGTGTGTGGGGGGAGGTGACTGAGTGACACAGGCACAGATCGCAGGTTCAGCTATGCTGAATCCTGCAATCTGACCCTGCCTGTCACTTAGGAGATCCGCCTGCTTTGTTTACACAAGCGGGGGGATTTCCACACTCGATCCCCGATGATCGGGGAAGAGCGGCGGTGATCACCACCGCTCCTCCCCTGGCCCAACTCCCGCTGTGACTGAAAACAGCAGGAGCGAGCTTCCGGCGGCGCGCGCGCGCCGCCCGCGAGGAGAGGAGTCCAGCGACGTAGAGAGTCCAGCGACGTAGGTCTACGTCGCTGGACGATATCGAGCCACTTTGCCGCAGTACGGTCAAAGTGACCGGTCGGCAAGTGGTTAATAAAATATATATTTTTTTATAAACATTTTTTCATTTGTATAATTAAACATAAAAGTGCCTAAAAATTCCCAATATTCAGGGGAAACAATTTTGTGTAGTTCATGAAGTATGTGGCACAGGAAGAGTCTAACCACTAGTATTTTGATTTAACCTTATTCAAGTTCACCAGGACCTCCGAAACCTATGCCAATCTACTATGTAAATTCGGACTTGGAGAACGAAAGTCGAGGGCTTGCCTATTCTCTTCCACCTTTTCTGTCTCACTGTTGGCTCTTGAATTGACTTGTGTAGCTCCCTGTTAGGTTAGGTTGCTAGTGAGGTTGAAGTAGAACTATGGGCAAAAAATTTTTTTTCAGCTTTGATAGAGTAAGGGAGGGTATTAATCCCTGTCAGATTTTTTTTTTTTCGTCATCTGTGTCCCATTGGGGAGATTTCACTTCCTGTCTCAAAGCTAAACAGGAAGTTAGAGGAAAGCCCTACAATTTAAGCAAATTTCTTGGGGACCCCCAGGTCACCAGAACTAGTGTCTGTATTGGAAGATTTTCCCCTATTACTGGGGACAACCCAAAATATGGGATTGTCTTTTACTTTACCTTTCAATGATAATGGTAAACAGAACAAATAGAGAGGGTGAATCTCCTTAACAGGAGCATAAACAGCAATAAAAATGGTCCAATCCATCTCTTCTCTGTCCAAACCTAAAAGAAAAGTTTTGCCTTTAGTTATACTTTAAGGTAAATTTCCTTTTTTGGGCTCCTCTGTAGCCAGTGGAGCAGAATGTGATTGTCTGTTTAAGACCTCACAGGCTATAGGCCCCACTGCTTCTACCTGTCTTCTAGTTGATTATAGAATGTAGTGGGCTGGAAGATGCAGATCCTGGGTTTGAATATTTATGGTACTCCATACTCCAGCCAATCCCTGGGGTGGTGTGCCCAGAAGGTGGAGAGGGAGCCCTTAAATAGTCTGAGGCCTGGAACAGCAGAGTAATATCCTGAAGAAGGAGATCTCACCCTGAAAGGCCAGTTGAGAGCCTGTAGAGAGTTCACCAAGGTTCCAGCCTTGCCAGGGCTGGGAGAGGCGCTAATGTCTTGAAAGAACTTCAGAGCCAAGTAAGAGGAAACACTAAGGAGGATCTGGCCTGGAGATTCCCAATGCAGTGGTGGGCATAAGTCCAAATATCTGGAGGAACTGTGAGTAAAGGCATGGAAGTTGGATCCTAGTGACTGCTATTTTGTTACCTCTTTTTACTGTGCTAGAGCTTCCAAAGTGGGATTTACCTTGCTGGAAATCTCAGAAGTATTGTGCTAGTTGCTTCTGCAGAAAGGAGGGAGAAGCCCCCTGAAGAGAGTGCGCAGAAGAGATAGAAAGTTCTCTGAATGTTTGGTGTACTCAATTCTGGAGTATCCTAAGGCTTTTCTACTGCTCATCCAAGTTCAACGTGCATTAAATTCCAAAAAAGTCACTAACTGCCTGGTTGTTGTGCTGTGATACTGGGGGAGCTGCTGCTTGCCTGGCTGACATGCACTCACATGGAAAAAGAATCTGGGGCAAATCTGCAAGGCTCGTTTGAGGTCTGTGCTACCCTTGAAAGGGATTTTGTCGAGTAGACACCTACAACAGCTTTCTGTGTCCAAATACCAGACTGTTCAGATTTAGTAAAGGGTCATTTTAAACAACACGGACAGGCACTGCCAATCCTATGGAAAGAGGAAGCAGGCAACACTCAGCTATCTTTCTCAAAGTTGGCATTTGCACATCAGAGTATTACAGGTTTGGATATCCAGAGGTGCTTGAAAAGCGAATGAAGAGTATGTGTTTTATCTGAGAAATCGGATGCATAATTTTCATTACTGTTGCAGCTTTCATGCCTAAGGAAAAGATAAAGCAATATGCCAGTCTCTAAACATCTCCTTTTCCATATCTGAAGTCTCTGACTTTATTTTCTAGCATTACATTCACTGAATATTATGTGCAACCCTGTGGTAATGTCAACGGCCACACTTGGGGCCCCCTACATCAAGTAAGTTGGTCACCACTGGCCTAAGAAGAGACTAGAAACTGGGCATTCCCAATCACAAGCTCTCACCACTTTCCTGAACTGGCCTTAAGGAATCACAAAGAAGGTAGGTAGACGCCGGGTCTGGAAAGTGTTTCAACACCTTGCCTGCAGGTAGAAGTGATTTGGTAGCTTTAAATAGCACACCTTAACTCCCGGAGGCATGGTGGAATCCCCAGAGACAGAATGAGCTGACATTTCACCTCAGGAGCAGATCACTTAGGCAATGGTGGGGACATGTAGTCAGATGGGCTCTGGTCTCTTTTAGATGAAACAATAGGGATTTTATTATTCACAATTAATGGGAGAGAGGGTTAGGGTTACAGATGCCCAGGATTTCAGCAGAATTTCACTTGTCAAAGCACCGGAAAAGAGCTTTTAAGTCAAGACTAACACTCCTGTGTTTTAGCATCCTTCTGTGAGCCATGTGATCAGCAACCATCTTTTCCTCTAGGAGATTCAACCAATTCCTACTCACAAGGTTCCACAGCATAAAAAGCTCTGTAGACATATCCAGTAGGACCCTCCTCTGAGAATAAATCCTGTATCAGTAAGGGCAATAAGATTGTGGAACTCTCTTCCACAAATGGTGTTACCTGCGGGGAGTATGGCTACTTTTAAAAGACTCTTGGATGTACATCTCAAAGATTAAAACATTCGGGGGTATGGGAAATTAATACGTCCACACACAGGGGCAGACTGGCAACTTTCAGCCCAGGGGGCAGGTACAAACCAGAGGCCCATGGTGCAGCGACTCGGCCCCGCTCCCACTCTCCCTCTTTCTGTCCTCCTCCTGACCCTCATTCCAGGCTGAAGCTCCGCTCCCGGTACTTTCAACTCACCGGCTGAATCCCGGTTCCCAACCTTGCCAGCAAGGGGCAGTTGGGGGTTAACTGGAACTGCTTGGTTGGGGCTGGCCGTGGAAGGAGAATCTCCAGTGGGGCAATAAACTGGCCTCTGCTCAGATACAGTTTACACCATGCTGGGGGGGCGGCATGCGTGATGCAGCCTTTTTACAGGGGATCAGAGTGGCCCAGGGGGCATTTGCCCCCCTGCCCCCTGGCCCAGTCCTCCCCTGTCCACATACACCTACACAGGTTGAACTAGATGGACTATTGTCTTTATTCAACCTCAACTACTACGTAACTATGTATCCAGGAAGGAACAGTCACAGGCCTCAGCTCCAGGTCTAAACAGCCAGGCTAGAGTGAAAAGTGAACAATACACAGATTATACTTGACATTGGATGACTACAGCCAATGCGGCACTAAATTTAAAGACACTCTTGTTTAAGACAGGGTGACTCCACTTACATCCTCCCAGCAACTGCTTTTGAAGTCCAACTCTAGGCTTTTTTAATGAAGCAAAATAATATATTATTATACTATATGTTACAACATAATAATTTATTATTTAACTATTTACTGTAAAATTATTGGTTTGAAGTTATAACTTCAAACTTCAGTAATTTGTCCGTTAAGCCACCTGCTTGTGTACAGTTTTTGAAAATATAGTGAATTACCTTAAAACCAATATATAATAATTATTTGTCTTGCAAATGCATTGGGGCGTGGCCTGGCGGGGGTCCAGGCTAAGATTGCCATTTACTATCACCCAGCAGGCTTTAACTTGATGTGCGAATTCCAGGACACCTATCTCTCTCTACTATTGCTTGGAAAGTAGAAGAGTTCCCTTCCCAGCCAGCACTCACAGCAGTGGGCACAGGACTTCATTCCCATATGGCTTGAGCGGTTCCCACACATATCTTGGTTCACACTCACAAAAGCCAAGACATTGTATTAACCCTTTGCATTTTAAGAACCAGACTTTCAGGGCACCAACAGCAGGAGAAGGACTCTAGGACCCAGGATTTGTCAGGGAACCAACGGCAGATGAAGGACTCTAGGACCCAGCAACTCCACCAGCACTTCACATGGGCCTTTATAAGGAAGCCTGTCAGTGGTTGAAGTTATTGATTGATCTTAAGCTTGCTACCTGTGTTCCTGTGATTCATTGCTCCTGTGATCCCTAGTTTCTGACCCCGGCTTGTTCCTGTCCTGTCTCCTGCCTGTCTCTAGTTCCTGACCCTGGCTTGTCTAACCGATACCCTCTGCCTGCTTCTCAAATTTGACTTTGGCTTCCACCTGACTTCATCTGCTCTGCTTCCCACCTGGTTCCGGCTGGGTTCACACTTGATTCGCATGCGGCTCACAGCAGGGGTCCGGTGCGTCCCCATTCTCTGTTTCAGGGGTGAATCGGGCCCAAATTTTTGCCTGAATTTGGACCTGAACCAGAGCCAAAGGCGCAAAGGACCCCTTTGCAATTTGCTCCACAGCTGCCCCGGAGCTGTGTGAACCGGCTCCACACTCTCCTGTCATGCGAATTAGATACGGAGAATCCTGCATCCAATTCACATAAATGTGAACCCAGCCTCCTGATCCTGGCTTGTGTTGACTACCCTACTGTCTTAGTGATTCTACTGACATCACATGTCATATTTCACAGGTGCCACCTGCCTGCAGACTCTGTTCACCACATCAGCAGTGTTCCTGAGTCCATCTGCTAGTAACTCTGCAGATGACCTGTGCTACTTTGTGCCTGACTCCTCCAATCTCACCTCCAGGGGAGTCCGGAATGTAGCCACAAGGGAAGCCCTCTCCATTGGCCTCCAGCACCCGGTACCTGATACAGACCCTTGGCGTCCACACAAGTCACCATGTCAAGATCTGAACTTGCTTCTAAATTTGTCCCATATTTTAAGATCCTAGATACAGTATCTACATGAACCTAATGGGAAGTGAACTCCTGAATATGGTAACAGTAGCGTCCTGGTTGCTGTCCCTAAATTACTGGCTCTAACAACATTTTGCCGCCCCAGTTCTCATTCACGTACCCCTCCCGGTTCCTCCAGACTGAGAAATGCATGCACGCTTGTACATAATTGCCACCTGCCTGAAGACTCTGTTCATCACATCAGCAATGTTCCTGAGTCCATCTGCTAGCAACTCCACAGACGACCTGTGCTACTTTGTGCCCGACTCCTCCTTTCTCACCTCCAGGGGAGTCCAGAACTTAGCTGCAAGGGAAGCACTCTCTCCATTGGCCTCCAGCACTCGGTACCTGATACTGACTCTTGGCGCCCACCCAAGTCACCATGTCGTGATCTGAACTTGCTTCTAAATTTGTCCCGTATTTGTAGATCTTAGATACAGTATCTACATAAACCTAATGGGAAGTGAACTCCTGAATATGGTAACAGTACCGTCCTGGGTGCTGTCCCTAAATTACTGGCTCTATCAACATTTTGCTGCCCCAGTTCTCATTCACGTACCCCTCCCGGTTCCTCCAGACTGAGAAATGCATGCACACTTGTACATAATTGCCACCTGCCTGAAGACTCTGTTCATCACATGAGCAATGTTCCTGAGTCCATCTGCTAGCAACTCCACAGACGACCTCTGCTACTTTGTGCCCGACTCCTCCTTTCTCACCTCCAGGGGAGTCCAGAACTTAGACACAAGGGAAGCCCTCTCTCCATTGGCCTCCAGCACCCGGTACCTGATACAGACCCTTGGCGTCCACCCAAGTCACCATGTCAAGATCTGAACTTGCTTCTAAATTTGTCCCATATTTGTAGATCTAAGATAAAGTGTCTACATGAACCTAATGGTTTAGTGAACTCCTGAATATGGTAACAGTACCGTCCTGGTTGCTGTCCCTAAATTACTGGCTCTATCAACATTTTGCTGCCCCAGTTCTCATTCACGTACCCCCTCCCGGTTCCTCCAGACTGAAAAATGCATGCACACGCGTACATAATTACACATTAAACTTTTTAATAAAAGCCCTATTGAAAGTCAATGGCATCCTTAGCCGCATACTCACTTCCTTCATTCTGTTTTTATGGAAATGTCACGGAGAGAATGTATATGCGCCCATTGTCCTTTCCATGCACCCCTAGCAGAAGTCATGCCAGAAAAATGTAAAAGGATTATATGCCACTCTGAATTACAATATCCTAATAGCAAGACAGAAAAATGCTTTTGCCAGCTCCTTCTAGCGAGCCGCAATCATAGCTATTTTTCTCCGCTGTTTAGTACAGGCCGGAGAGCTGAGAGATGCACAGCGGGTTACCGTGATAGCACATTTGGATGCCATGAATCCCTAACAATGCATAAAGGTGATAAAAAGGCGAAGCAGTGAAGCAGAGAACTCTGTTTCTGTTGGAAATTTGTCACCTCGTCAGTGGACACTCATTACCTGTCTTGACACTTTCTCTCCATTACACATTCCATCAGAAGGTCATGGCACTGTCAGCAGATGCCTGTAATATAAAAGCTTGGAGAAATTTCGGTGTCAGAAAGGTGACATATCTGGAATCTCGGCTTCAACTTTTTCTCTTTTGATTTATTATTGCAGGGTATTAAAACAATGGAAATAGAAGACCTGTTACAGAAAGATTCAACAGACTTATCACAATGTTTGTTATCTGGTCACATCCTGTATTGTGCAATCACCCTGCAATACCTTCTGTGTGCTATCTAAATAAATAAAATGACATAATAAAAATTATAACAATAGTGAAACATATTAACCACTTCTGGACCGGAAGATTTAACCCCTTACCCTCCCTGGCGGTATGATTCTTTTGGATTTTAGGCGCTGAAATCGGTATCATTATTTTGCACGTAATTCTTAAGAATGAGCAACCCAAACCAACTGTATACATATGATTTTTTTTTTACTGTGCGTTCTTCTTTATAACATCTCAGGTATGATACAGTTTGAA
Source organism: Pelophylax lessonae (assembly GCF_965119305.1). Lineage (NCBI taxonomy): Eukaryota > Metazoa > Chordata > Amphibia > Anura > Ranidae > Pelophylax > Pelophylax lessonae. The sequence goes on along the minus strand of NC_138772.1, from coordinate 530,632,837 downwards.
ACACAAAATCATAAATTATAATATAATAAATAACTATAAATAAGTTAAAGTATGTATGTATACATATATATACTGTATATATAGCATTTGTAGCGAAACGCGTAGTTCCAGAAACTTCTTGTTTCATATGTAGTCCCTGTCTTGGGCTCACTCAAATACAACTATTTAATGGTCTCTTTGACGATATATGTATTATCTGTTACAATTACATATACTGTAATGCCCTGTATATTTGTCTATTTTTAATGTATGCTGAAATAATTTTAAGAGAGTACAATCCTTTATAAGACATCCGTTTTAGTGGCACATTTAAATCCCCTCTGGTTCTATTTCTGCCCATATGGGTAGACTTAGAACCCCCCCCCCCTTTTTTCTACATGAGTATTTCTTTTAGCGCTGCACATTATTCTATATATTCTATATATTATATGCGGTAAGCGGTCGGCAACCGGTTAACGGAAACTTCCAAAATGTCCACAAAAAAAGTGTCCAAAGATCCACAAAAGTGCATAGAAAATACCATAAACGAATAGTGCAAAAAACAAAACAAAACGTGCACCAAATTAAAGAAATGCAAAAAGATTCAAGAAAAAACTTCAGAAAAACCATGACATTTTCTTTAAAACATGGGATAAAAGAATAATGTCCAGCAAACGATTTCTTGATAAATTGTGAAAATCCCACTACATAAAATGCCAAGTGGTGCAATGCGACCCCACCGTGATCAAACGAAAATAGGTGGCTGCTTACCAGAGGTACATAATCTCAAAGCCTGGAAATACCATACACTCTAGGATATGGCTTGTCCCAACAGAAGGTGGAATCCCTATGGATGCGACAGTCCACGGATGGGGACGCTATTTTAATGAAGTTTTTCATTATGCACTTTTGTGGATCTTTGGACACTTTTTTGTGGACCTTTTGGAAGTTTCCTTTAAAGAGGAAGTAAACCCTCCTCTGTAACTTTTACCTGTAGGTAAACCTATAATAAGGCTTACCTATAGGTACTGTAAATATCTCCTAAACATGTACCGTTTAGGAGATATTTACCTTACATGCAGCCAGTGACATCACTGGCGCATGCGCTCTGAAGGAACGGCCTCTCGTGCCGTTCCTTCAGAGTCCCGTGCCGTGACTGTCGGCTCTCGCACGCGTGCGCGGGAGTGACGTCACCGCGGCTCCGGCCAATCAGCTGGCCGGATGCCGCGATCCCGGAAGACGGGCGACTGGACATGTCGCCCGTCATAGAGGTGAGTGAGCGGCACAGCGGGGGCTCGTTCTAAGGTAAGTATTGCATAATGAGCTAGTATGCGATGCATACTAGCTCATTATGTCTTTCTCTTGCAGGGTGGAAAGAAAACAAAAAAACAAAAAACTAGTTTACAACCTCTTTAATATGTTTCAAGAACTTAAAAAAAATATTAAATTTTTTTTGTTGTTTACAAAAGTGCAACAATTGAGTATGTCAACCATGACAATTAGAGCCGGTGTTCTAAAATTTCGTCGGACCCATGAAAATTCCGGACCCTCGTCACTTCCGGTGACGCTACGTCATAACCCAGCTGATGCGAGCCCCGGTGCGCATGCGCACAAGGCATTTTCAAGGTCCGATTAAATTCTAAGACTTACGAACAGCTGAGAGGAGGAGGGGCTGAGGTGGGACGCACACATCGTTGCGGGATAATGTTACAACACCGCCGCGTCATTGAGCAAGGAACATGTTGCAGAGCTGACTTAGAGGAGGCGAGAAGGAAGTGAATACTCATACTAAATAGTCATGATAAAAAAATAATAAGAAATCCTAAACATTTTTTATCATGACTATTTAGTATGAGTATTCACTTCCTTCTCGCCTCCTCTAAGTCAGCTCTGCGCGGCGGTGTTGTAACATTTTCCCGCAGCGGTGTGTGCGTCCCACCTCAGCCCCTCCTCCTCTCCGTCAGCTGTTTGTAAGTCTTAGAATTTAATCGGACCTTGAAAATGCTTTGTGCGCATGCGCACCGGGGCTCGCAGCAGCTGGTGGTGACAGAGCGTCCCCCGGAAGTGACGAGGGTCCGGAATTTTCACGGGTCCGACTAAATTTTAGAACACCGGTTCACACTGGCACGACTTGTCAGGCTCCATTCTGTGCAATGGAACCTTTCTAATCAGAGCGACTCAAAAAGGTTCCTGCACTACTTGGGGGTGAAGTCGGAGCAGCTTGCATTGACTTCTATTAGAGAAGTCATTTGCAAGCCGCAATGAAGTCGTGCTGCACGGGCGGCTTCAATGTCAGGACGACTTTGAGTCGCCCCGGTGTGAACCGGCTCTTACTCCAGTTAGAAGTGACCTCTTGAAGTAGCCACTGTAACACTTTTGGTTATATACACCATTACAAGTTAAACTTGGATAAGAACATGAAAATAAAAAAAATGTTTAAATCAATTATAGAAAAAATATAGTCAAGTTTTATTTATATTCCACAATATAAATATAGGCAGCAGCATAGAACTGGGCCAAAAACGTAGCACTTTCAACAGCTCTAGCAGGCCATATACTGTACATAAAAAAAAAAAATTATGTATGTATGGCATGAAGGATTTAGTAAAGAAGAGCAGCACAGCTTAAAAGCTATTTTCACTATTTTCAAGCAACAGAGTTCCACATGGAAAAGACAGAGCTTGGATTAGCAAGCATCAGGAGACATAAATTTGAGAAGATAGTTCAAATTTCAATGCCTCCAAATACAGACTTCTGTAAAAAATGTTAGATAAAAAAATAGTTTTTTTTTTGCAAAAGGAAAATAACAAACATGTTAAAATGTAAAATGTTATAAGGAAATGACCTTAAACAACCCTTAACCACCCACACGTGCGATAAATTACTGCATGAGAAAATGCGGTAGTTACCGAACAATCGAAAAAATGCTGCATTCGTGATTTAATGATAAATTCTTTGAACTTTCACAACTGATTTACCAAATTTTCTTTGGTGTTATTTAACTCTTAGTGACCTGACCCTATTGCCATTTTATGCCTTGAGATTTAGGGTCATTTGGAAGGAGTATCAGACCACTGCAAATGTACGAAGACCTGGCCGTCCCTCTAAACTTTCAGCTCATACAAGGAGAAGACTGATCAGAGATGCAGCCAAGAGGCCCATGATCACTCTGGATGAACTGCAGAGATCTACAGCTGAGGTGGGAGACTCTGTCCATAGGACAACAATCAGTGGTATACTGCACAAATCTAGCCTTTATGGAAGAGTGGCAAGAAGAAAGCCATTTCTTAAAGATATCCATAAAAAGTGTCCTTTAACCACCTCCCACCCGGGCCATTGTAAATATACGGCCGGGTGGGAGTCTCGTCCTTCTGATTGGACGTTCCGGAACGTCCTTCAGAAGGAGAGAGATCGCGCCGCCGCGGGCACGCGCAGCGGCTCGATCTCGATGTGCCTGTGTCCCTAGGACACAGAGCAACAAGACTCGGCAGGAGGGCCCTGTGATTGGCCCTCCTGATCACATGATGGCTGTGTCCAATCACCACCGTCATGTAATGTCAATACAGCCGTTGTAACGGCTTCAATCTCTTCTCCTCCTGACAGATCCTGTCAGTGAGGAGAAGAGGAAAGGATCGATTCTGCAGCCGGGGTGATCAGTGAGTATTTCTAATTACTCACTGATCACAGGGGGGGTCTGTGCTGGTAATCAGATGATTGATTACCAGTGCAGCCCTGGGGGGAGGGGGTGCCACTAGAGCCACCAGGGATGCCCACCCATGACCACCAGGGATGCCCACCATTGCCACCAGGGATGGCAAACAGGGCTCAGAGAGCCTGCCAGTGGTGCCCCCCTATCAGTGCTGCCCACCAATGCCATCTATCAGTGCTGCCCACCAGTGCCCGTTATTGCCATCTATCAGTGCCGCCCACCAGTGCCCATTATTGCCCACCAGTGCTGCCTATCAGTGCCCATCAGTGCCCCCATCAGTGCCAATCAGTGCCGCCCATCAGTGCCACCTATCAGTGCCCATCAGTGCCGCCTATCAGTGCCCATCAGTGCCGCCGATCAGTCCCCCATCAGTGCTGCCTATCAGTGCCCATCAGCGCTGCCTATCAGTGCCCACCAATGCTGCATATCAGTGCTATCTATCAGTGCCACATATCAGTGCCCATCAGTGCTGCATATTAGTGCTACCTATCAGTGCCCATCAGTGCTGCATATCAGTGCCACCCCATCAGTGCCACCCCATCAGTGCCACCCTATCAGTGTCTCCTCATCAGTGCCTGTCAGTGCGGTGTCATCAGTGCTCATCAGTGCAGGAAAAAATGTATTTATTTACAAAATTTTATAACCTAAACAAAAAAACTTTTTTTTTTTTTTTCAAACTTTTCGGTCTTTTTTTATTTGTGCACCAAAAAAGAAAAAAACTGGCGGTGATCAAATACCACCAAAAGAAAGCTCTATTTGTGGGGAAAAAATGACACAAATTTGGTTTAGGTACAGTGTTGCATGACCGCGCAATTGTCATTCAAATTGCAACAGCGCTAAAAGCTGAAAATTGGTCTGGGAAGGAAGGGGGTTTAAGTGCCCAGTATTGAGGTAGTTAAAGTTTGCCACAAGTCACCTGGGAGACACACCAAACATGTGGAAGAAGGTTTTCTTCCAGAATGGTCCTGTATTTGGCTCCATCCATCTTCCCATCAATTTTAACCATCTTCCCTGTCCCTGCTGAAGAAAAGCAGGCCCAAACCATGATGCTGCCACCACCATGTTTGACAGTGGGGATGGTGTGTGTGTTCAGGGTGATGAGCTGTGTTGCTTTTACTCCAAACATAACGTTTTGCATTGTTGCCAAAAAGTTTGATTTTGGTTTCATCTGACCAGAGCACCTTCTTCCACATGTTTGGTGTCTCCCAGGTGGCTTGTGGCAAACTTTAAATGACACTTTTTATGGATATCTTTAAGAAATGGCTTTCTTCTTGCCACTCTTCCATAAAGGCCAGATTTGTGCAGTATACGACTGATTGTTGTCCTATGGACAGAGTCTCCCACCTCAGCTGTAGATCTCTGCAGTTCATCCAGAGTGATCATGGGCCTCTTGGCTGCATCTCTGATCAGTCTTCTCCTTGTATGAGCTGAAAGTTTAGAGGGACGGCCAGGTCTTCGTAGATTTGCAGTGGTCTGATACTCCTTTCATTTCAATATTATCGCTTGCACAGTGCTCCTTGGGATGTTTAAAGCTTGGAAAATCTTTTTGTGTCCAAATCCGGCTTTAAACTTCTCCACAACAGTATCTCAGACCTGCCTGGTGAGTTCCTTGTTCTTCATGATGCTCTCTGTGCTTTAAACTGACCTCTGAGACTATCACAGTGCAGGTGCATTTATGCGGAGACTTGATTACACACAGGTGGATTCTATTTATCATCATTAGTCTTTTAGGTCAACATTGGATCATTCAGAGATCCTCACTGAACTTCTGGAGAGAGTTTGCTGCACTGAAAGTAAAGGGGCTGAATAATTCTGCATGCCCAATTTTTCAGTTTTTTATTTGTTAACAAAGTTTGAAATATCCAATAAATTTCGTTCCACTTCATGATTGTGTCCCACTTGTTGTTGATTCTTCACAAAAAATTACAGTTTTATATCTCTATGTTTGAAGCCTGAAATGTGGCAAAAGGTCGCAAAGTTCAAGGGGGCCGAATACTTTCGCAAGGCACTGTATATATATATATATATATATCTATATCTATACACACACAAAAACACTCTTATAAATGTAAAAAAAAACATTTTAAAATGTATTAAAACATGGATGGTGTCAGTAGGGCAGAGGTTGGTGTCAGTAGTTTTTAATTTTTATTATTTTATTTTTTAATTATTTTTTTATATTTTTTTTTTTAGAAGTCCTGTTGGGGGGGGGGCTTCAGTGAAATATCAGCAGGGAGAATCTGCGCTGCACAGGGTGACTAGGATATGCCCAAGCACACCTCCTGCGCAAGCCTATGATTATTACCTATATCAAGGCGATGTGGGTTCTTGGTCTCCAGTTTGGTTACAGTCAATAGGAATAGGAAAATATCCTTCAACGAATGAAACTTGTTAAAAGTCTTGTCTTATAGGCACAAAACAACTGGCATTGCATAGGAGTCCATTAGATATTTCATAGGTGTAGGATTCTCATTGACTTTTCATACTAAGCAAATTGGAAAATTTGACCTTGTTTCAATACGCCAGGTTTCTTAAATTTAACTAGAGGTCCAGGCAGAAAATGGGTTTCCGATCAGTATATGCCTGACATTTATCTTGTTGATTTTTCACAGCCTTAGCAACTGCTGGTTTCAGAGTTGTATGACAGTAATATATATTTTATTACACATTGGTATGCCATGTAGTAGTTCAGCTGGTGATGCTTTTATAGATGCGTGTCTAGCCACTCTATAGATATGTAAGTACTCTGTAATAAAAACTTTACAAGATTTCCCTGTAAGATTTGCAGTCTGAAGAACTTCCTTAAGGCTTCTGATAAATCTCTCAATCACTCTATTTGCTTGGGGGTAATAACCTGGGAATTTCCTATGTACAATATTCCTCATTCTTCAAAAACAGATAAAACAGACTGTAGTCCATTGTCAGGCTTTAGTTCATTGGGGTTAACTTCCTTGCTGAAGACTGTGGAAAGGAGTACGATTAAAAAAGCAGATGTTATGTTTTAGACAAACACAATTTCTGAGCAATATACTGTAATAATCAATTAAAGTTATAGCAAATTGACAATCCACAGGTGTCTCTGTGAAAGGACCTACAATATCAATAGTAAGTGTCTCCCAAGCAGAATTTGAATTTGGCACTGGGCGGAGTGCCATTGTGGCAGCAAATTTGTCATGACTCAAGACTGAATGGTCGTTAGTACTTGAAAATCCATGCTTGGCCACCAGTATATGCACATAGTCTTGGCATCCATGCTTGGCCACCAATATAGTCATGTAGTCTTGGAATCCATGCTTGGCCACCAGTATAGTCATGTAGTCTTGGAATCCATGCTTGGCCACCAGAATAGGCACATAGTCTTGGAATCCATGCTTGGCTACCAGTATAGTCATGTAGTCTTGGAATCCATGCTTGGCCACCAGTATAGTTATGTAGTCTTGGAATCCATGCTTGGCCACCAGTATAGTCATGTAGTCTTGGAATCCATGCTTTGCCACCAGTATAGTTATGTAGTCTTGGAATCCATGCTTGGCCACTAGTATAGTCATGTAGTCTTGGAATCCATGCTTGGCCACCAGTATAGTCATGTAGTCTTGGAATCCATGCTTGGCCACCAGTATAGTTATGTAGTCTTGGAATCCATGCTTGGCCACTAGTATAGTCATGTAGTCTTGGAATCCATGCTTGGCCACCAGTATAGTTATGTAGTCTTGGAATCCATGCTTGGCCACCAGTATAGTCATGTAGTCTTTGAAACCATGCTTGGCCACCAATATAGTCATGTAGTCTTGGAATCCATGCTTAGCCAACAGTATAGTCATGCAGTCTTGGAATTCATGCTTGGCCACCAGTATAGGCACATAGTCTTGGAATCCATACTTGGCCACCAGTATAGTCATGTAGTCTTGGAATCCATGTTTAGCCATCAGTATAGTCATGTAGTCTTGGAATTCATGCTTGGCCACCAGTATAGTCATGTAGTCTTGGAAACCATGCTTGGCCACCAGTATAGTCACAAAGGGGTCAATTCACTAATGTTTACCGCATGCGATAACATAGTCATGTGACTAATTTGCATAAAGTATCGCATGCAGTAAATAAACTCCAATTAACAAAAAAAAAAAAGATTATGCCGTATTTACCACAAAATGAAAAATGCACCTGTAAATATCGTCAAAAAATCATGTGGTAAAGTCCAATTCACAAACAGAACAGAGAGTAAAAAAACATGCAGTATTTAGCACCAGGGTATTGCTGGCCGTTTCACATGCGGTATTTGTCAGAAACAGCCTGGGCCCCCCTCCCCCTCTATAGCTGTTTGCTAAGGAGCACAGCCATCAAGTCCTTCACAATGGATGACTCATCAGCTGTCAGCGGGATTCCCCACTGATAGCTGGATGTAAAAAAAAAAACCATGCCGGTAATTAAAAATTATGAAAAAAAAACAGCGTGGAGTCCCCCCTCCCAATGCATACCAGGCCCTTTGGGTCTGGTAAGGATTTTAAGGGGAACCACACGCCAAAATCTTTTGAAAACTGCTTGGGTTCCCCCCCCAAAATTCATAACGATCCCAGCATGCAGCCCGGTAAGTCAGGAAAGGCGGGGGTGAATGAGCGAGCCCCTCCTGAACCATTCCAGCCACACACCACCCCCCTTGTGACGTCACTGACCAGTGCATACTGGATCGGTGACCTCACAAGGGGGTGGTGACATCACCTGGTGGCCCTGCCCCATAGCGTTTTAAGAAATGTCACACATCAGGGCAATCAGATCGTGTAAGCTTTCGTGGTGAGTGGAGCTTTTTTTTTTTTTTTTTTTTTTTTTTTACGATTCCAGCGGTGGTGACGGAATCGTGATTGACAATGGATCTACATCGAGGGACAGTTTTTTTTATGTTTTAGTAGGGGGGCGGCAGGATCTGGGGGCTATATTGTTAAAGGGAGCCCCCTGCTCGCAGACCCCCGTAACCACCGCCCAAGGTGTTGGCAAGAGGCCCTTGTCCCCATCAACATAGGGACAAGATGCTTTGTCCCAAAGCACCCACCCCCCTCATGTTGAGGGCATGTGGCCTGGTATGCTTGAGGAGAAGGGGCACTCACTCGTCCCCGCCCTTTTCTGACTTTTCGGGCTGCATGCTTGGATAAGGGTCTGGTATGGATTTTGGGGGGAATCCACACCATTTTTTTTTTTTAATATTGGCATGGGGTTCCCTTTAAAATCCATACCATACCCAAAGGGTCTGATGTGCATTGGGGGGAATCCACACTGTTTTTTTTTTTTTTTTTAATTTATCATTTTTAATAGCCAGCATTTTATTTACATTCAGCTGTCAGCTGGGAACCCGCTAACAGCTGATGAGTCATCTGTTGTGAAGAACGCAGCAGCCAGCTTCCTGGCCCACTCCTTAGCAACCGGCTCAATGCGGTAAATTACCTAAAAAATGCCGTTATTACCGCTTAATCGAACAAATACAGCATTAGTAATTTAACTCCAAATTCTTAGTTAATTTCACTTTCAAAACTGATTTACAGCAAGGACTATTTTCCCACATTTTTTTTAACTCTTAGTGAATTAATCCCATAGTCTTTGAATCCATGCCCGAACACCAGTATAGTAACATATAAAAAAAGAATGAGGCAAAACAAACAGCATATGCTATTAAAACCCTCACTCACCCAGCGCTATGGAGCTAATTGCGTTGCCACAATAAAACTAATTAACTAATATAAATTATATACAGCAGCTGCTATAAAAGGTAAAATTGCAAACAAAAGGTGTGTACATAATATCCTGTTGTTAGGAAATACATGTAAACACTAACAGCGCTAATGATAACACAGAGCAAAGTCCCAGTGTATAGTGGATAGTCAAAGATGCTCAAACTGGTCAAAAAAATGCAGGATGAAACAATCCGGATAATAGATCCTGTTAGATCAGTCCTTTATGCTGGTCAGTGAAACTTGCATAAATATGCACCATCACCTCACTGTTGTGACCCCCAGTATAGTAACATAGTCTTGGAATCCATGCCAGAACACCAGTATAGTAACATAGTCTTGGAATCCATGCAAGAACACCAGTTTAGTCCCAATGGTCTTGGAATCCATGCCAGAACACCAGTATAGTAACATAGTCTTGGAATCCATGCAAGAACACCAGTTTAGTCCCAATGGTCTTGGAATCCATGCATGACCACCAGTATAGTCATATAGTCTTGAAATCCATGCCTGAACACCAGTATTGTCACATAGTTTTGGAATCCATGCCCGAACACCGGTATAGTCACATAGTCTTGGAATCCATGCCCGAAAACCAGTATAGTAAATAGTCATGAAATCCATGCATGAACACCAGTATAGTCACGGATAGTCTTGGACTCCATGCCTGACCACCACTATAGTCACATAGTCTTGAAATCCATGCCTGACCACCAGTATAGTCACATAGTCTTGGAATCCATGCGTGACCCCCAGTATAGTAACATAGTCTTGGAATCCATGCAAGAACACCAGTTTAGTCCCAATGGTCTTGGAATCCATGCATGACCACCAGTATAGTAAATAGTCTTGAAATCCATGCATGACCACCAGTATAGCCACACAGGGGTTGATTTACTAAGGACAAGTCAACTGTGCACTACAAGTGCACTGCAAGTGCACTTGGAAGTGCAGTCACTGTAGATCTGAGGGTAAGATCTGAAATGAGGGGCTTTCTATCATCCAATCATGTGCAAGCAAAAATGATTGCATGTCCCCCTCAGATCTACAGTGACTGCACTTCCAAGTGCACTTGCAGTGCACAGTGGGTTTGCTTTTAGAAAATAATCCCCAGTCTTAAAATTCATGCCTAGCCAATAATATAGTCACGCAGTTTTGGAATCTTTGTCTGATCGCCAATATAGTCACGTAGTCTTAGAATCCATACCTAGCCCCAGTATAGCTCACGTAGTCTTTGCTTTGTTTTTTACAATTGGTGACTCTCATGTGCAGGTTGTATAAGTCACTGTCTCAAGGTATCTGATATTAATATAATTAAATCCACAGACAATATAGCCAACAACTAAGGACAGTTCGTGCTTGATTTACAAAATCTAGAGAGTGTAAAATTTGTTGCAGCTGTGCATTATAGCGAATCAGCTTCTAACTTCACCTTGTTCAATTAAGCGTTGACAAGAAAAACTGAAAGCTGATTGGCAGATCTGCACCCGGTTTTTCACTTTCCAGTTTTAGTAAATCATTATTATTATTATTAATAATTTTTATTATACAGGATTTATTTAGTGCCAACAGTTTGCACAGCGCTTTACAACATGAGGGCAGACAGTACAGTTACAATACAATTCAATACAGGAGGAATCAGAGTAGGGTTGCCACCTCATCCCTTTAAACCAGGTCACACATTAATTACACAGGTTCTGTGACTGATTAAAGTGGTAATTAAACTCACTAAGTACCTTATCTGCATTAAATTAGCCACAGAACCTGGTTTAAAGGGATGAAGTGGCAACCCTAAATCAGAGGGCCCTGTTCACTGGAGCTTACAATCTAAAGCCTCGTACACACGCAATGAATTTCCCCTGACCGGTCGTCCGTCTTTTGTCCAGAGGGGTGTCTGTTGGTTGGAATGTGCCTAGACTGCACACGAATTTTCCTGCACGACAGAATTCTACTTCAGAAGTGATGTCATGTGTTGGTTTGCTTTCTATGTGTTCTTTCGTCTCTGAGCATGCCTAGTCTTGCTCATAAGATTTTTCCCCCTTGAAATCTGTACTAATGAGATGAAAATCGGACGTGTTTTGACGGTCGACAAAAATTTTATAGTCTGCACACCAGAAAATCGGCAGATTGGTCGTCGGACTAAATTTCCCGGCTGAATTTCTACTCGTGTGTACGGGGCTTAAGAGAAAGGGTCAAGTGATACAAAAGGTAATAACTGTGGGGGATAAGCTGATGAAGGAAATAAAAGAACAGTTGTTAGGTGAGGGCAAGATTGGCTTCTCTGAAGAGAAAAGTTTTTAGGGATTGCCTAAAAGTGGATAGAGTTGAAGATAGGTGGACAAATTGGGGTAGGGAATTCCAAAGGATAGGAGAAGCTCGGGAGAAGTCCTGGAGGGGAGTATGGGAGGAGGTGATGAGGGATCTAGAGAACAGGAGGTCTTGGGAGGAACGGAGACAACAATTTGGTTGGTGTTTTGAGACTAGGTTAGTGATGAAGCTGAGGGCAGAGTTGTGGATGGCTTTGTAATTTATTGTTGGTATTTTTAATTTAATTTGTTGGGAGAGTGGAAGCCAATGGAGGGTTTTTCCAGAGAGGGGTAGAAGACACTGAACAGTTGGTAAGGTGGAGGAGTCTGGCATCAGCATTCATGATGGACTGAAGGGGGGATAAGCAATTTAAAGGTAAGCCAATTTGGAAGAAGTTGCAGTAATCAAGGCGAGAGATAACCAGGGAGTGAATCAGGAGCTTTGTGGTTTGGTTTCATTGGTTAGGAAGGGACGTATTTTAGAGATGTTGTGGAGGTTGAGGCGGCAGGCTTTGGAAAGTGATTAGATATGGGGCTAAAAGGAGAGTTCAGAGTCCAGAATAACACCTAGCACCCTGGCATGCAGGGATGGGAGGACAGTTGTGCCATTGCTCTTGACAGAGAAGTCAGGGGGAGAGGCACGTTGGATAAACCCCTTCATGTCTAATTTGGTAGTATGTTTGTAGAACAGGGCACCATTCACTTTCTTTGGCCATTTATTTTGTACAATGCCCCATAACTGTACTTGTATTGGGCACTCAAGATAAGCATGTTCCAGTAATTTCCTAAATTCTTGAGAAGCAATCCCTAAAAAAGTCCTCACAAAACAGAACAAATATTTTTAACAAAAAAGAGCTCTACCAAATGGTGGAGCAGAACGTTAAAGGGCTACAGAGATGAGTAAATGTCTTTAAGGTTCTCTGACCCAACCACATACGCCATACGGAAAAAAAAAAAAAAAAAAAAAGAACATACACTGCTTTTGTTTTGTACATTTATTTTTTCGAACAGTAATTGGGCAATTGGAACAAACCTTAACGGAAAATGACAATAAACACCTTTACATGAAATTGCCTTCTATGTTCCGGTGAGCACCCTGATTATCAGGAACAGCAGCTCACACTGATAAATAGAAGTGTTTTCAACCTATTAAGGTCACCAGCGCTGTATGTGCCGTCCTAGGAAACAGCTTCTAACTACAGAAGAGGAAAAGGGAATTAATGAACTGGTAGGCCATCAAGGTTAAGTGGATAAACATACTACATAAATAATAGAAAAAGATGACTGTTCGAGGTTTTCTTTTTAAATCACAAAGTGTGTGATGGTCCTTATAAATACTAAGATAAACAGATTTTGATTTTACCAGCCAGATTTTCGGAGTAAACTAAAGTGCGTGCATGCTAAATAATGTGTCAGAGTAACATTTCCAGGTATTTATTACCTCTTATGGAGATTACAGTGCATCGATATGTTCACAGACACAAATGTCAAAAATCTGCAGCACTTGTTCCCCAGTATGGGAAGAAGTCAAGTCCAATATGGCTGACGTGTTTCAAGGGATAATCGCTCTTTATCAAAGCCCAGCATGAAAAGCCTGAGAATGGAAACTAATGTAACCACTAGGGATGATCGAACTTTTCAAAAGTTCGGTTCGACCAGAACACCAGAACTTCCAGAAAATTTCAGAACCCCATTGAAATCAATAGGACCCGAACTTCGGTAATCAAAAAACCCCATTTTGAAGCCCTAAAACCCAATAAATGCCCCTAAAAAGTGCCTAGGGTTCTGGGTCATGCCCCAGAGACTATTAATCACACAAAAAAAAGTTCTTAAAAATTGTCATTTTTGATAGAGAGCCAATTATTGAATAAATTATTGAAAAAAAAAATTTGATTTCTTTGGATTTAGTGTCTGGGGGGTCTAAAAAGTGTACCTGTGAAGTTTCAGCCCTGTAGCATGTCCAGAACCAGAAAAAAAAGAATGTTTGTATTAGAATTAATATAGAACAGGGATATGGCTCTGCTATTTTCACACCTTGCCGGTTTTGTAGCAAGCGTTTTTTTGGGGCATTTTTTGGGGGTTATTGGAGGCAGGCATAACATCAGAACTTCTGTGTAGGGGTATATATACACACACACTTATATGTATATATACACATACACATATATAGGTGTAAAAGTAGCAGAACACTATACTTGCGCTAATGAAATAATTAACACCCATATGGCTTCTCTCCTTTCACACCTATATGTGTGTATGTGTATAAATACATACAAGTGTGTGTGTATATATACCCCTATACAGAAGTTCAGATGTTTTGCCTGCCTCCAAAGACCCACAAAAAATGCCCAAAATAAACGCCTGCAATAACACACCTGGGCATTTTTTTTTGGCGCAGGTGTTTTTTTGGGCATTTTTTGTGGGTCTTTGGGGGCAGGCAAAACATCTGAACTTCTGTATAGGGGTATATATACACACACACTTATATGTATTTATACACATACACACATATAGGTGTGACAGGATCGGAGCCATATGCCTGTTAATTATTTCATTAGTGCAAGCATAGTGTTCTGCTACTTTCACACCTATATATGTGTATGTGTATATATACATACATGTGTGTGTATATATACCCCTATACAGAAGTTCAGATGTTTTGCCTGCCTCCAAAGACCCCCAAAAAATGCCCAAAAAAACGCCTGCGCCAAAAAAAAATGCCCAGGTGTGTTATTGCAGGCGTTTTTTTTGGGCATTTTTTTGGGGTGCAAAGGAAATAATTACCAAATCTGAAGACAATCCATAAATAAAAATGGGGGTTTGGTCCCACCATATGGCCATATCGTGCTCAAGCCCACTACTGCGTCAAAGTACCCCATTATCAGTGGGTCCTACACTATCCATGAAAAAGAGATGAATCCAGCCTTTCTAACCCTTGGAGATAATACTCCTTGCTGGGAAGGATGTGCAAATGCACTACAGGGGACTCCTCCTATATCCACTTGATGGTGGACACTGATTGAGTACAGGTGTGTGTTGGGGGGGTGGGGAGGGTTGCTCAACCTCGATAGTTTGGTCAGACCGAATACATAATAAACAGGCAAAACATTCTGGGGAGCATACCCATGTATTTCTAAAGCTGCTGCAGCTATGAACCAAAAGACCTGTATATTAAAAAAGAATAGCGCGCAAATGCAAAAGAAATAACTACCAAATCTGAAGACAATCCATAAATAAAAATGGGGGTTTGGTCCCACCATATGGCCATATCGTGCTCAAGCCCACTACTGCGTCAAAGTACCCCATTATCAGTGGGTCCTACACTATCCATGAAAAAGAGATGAATCCAGCCTTTCTAACCCTTGGAGATAATACTCCTTGCTGGGAAGGATGTGCAAATGCACTACAGGGGACTCCTCCTATATCCACTTGATGGTGGACACTGATTGAGTACAGGTGTGTGTGGGGGGGTGGGGAGGGTTGCTCAACCTCGATAGTCTGGTTTAATATACATGTCTTTTGGTTCATAGCTGCAGCAGCTTTAGAAATACATGGGTATGCTCCCCCAAATGTTTTGCCTGTTTATTATGTATTCGGTCTGACCAGACTATCGAGGTTGAGCAACCCTCCCCACCCCCCCACACACACCTGTACTCAATCAGTGTCCACCATCAAGTGGATATAGGAGGAGTCCCCTGTAGTGCATTTGCACATCCTTCCCAGCAAGGAGTATTATCTCCAAGGGTTAGAAAGGCTGGATTCATCTCTTTTTCATGGATAGTGTAGGACCCACTGATAATGGGGTACTTTGACGCAGTAGTGGGCTTGAGCACGATATGGCCATATGGTGGGACCAAACCCCCATTTTTATTTATGGATTGTCTTCAGATTTGGTAGTTATTTCTTTTGCATTTGCGCGCTATTCTTTTTTAATATACATGTCTTTTGGTTCATAGCTGCAGCAGCTTTAGAAATACATGGGTATGCTCCCCCAAATTTTTTGCCTATTTTTTTGGGGTCTTTGGAGGCAGGCAAAACATCTGAACTTCTGTATAGGGGTATATACATACACACACACTTATATGTATATATACACATACACATATATAGGTGTGAAAGTAGCAGAACACTATACTTGCGCTAATGAAATAATTAACACCCATATGGCTTCTCTGCTATCACACCTATATGTGTGTATGTGTATAAATACATATAAGTGTGTGTGTATATACCCCTATACAGAAGTTCAGATGTTTTGCCTGCCTCCAAAGACCCCCAAAAAATGCCCAAAAAAACGCCTGCTCCAAAAAAAAAACGGCCCAGGTGTGTTATTGCAGGCGTTTTTTTTGGGCATTTTTTGGGGTCTTTGGAGGCAGGCAAAACATCAGAACTTCTGTATAGGGGTATATATACACACACACTTATATGTATTTATACACATACACACATATAGGTGTTATAGGAGCGGAGACATATGCCTGTTAATTATTTCATTAGTGCAAGCATAGTGTTCTGCTATTTTCACACCTATATATGTGTATGTGCATAAATACATATAAGTGTGTGTGTATATATACCCCTATACAGAAGTTCAGATGTTTTGCCTGCCTCCAAAGACCCCCAAAAAATGCCCAAAAAAACACGGAGCCATATGCCTGTTAATTATTTCATTAGCGCATGCATAGTGTTCTGCTACTTTTACACCTATATATGTGTAGGTGTATATATACATACATGTGTTTGTATATATACCCCTATACAGAAGTTCAGATGTCATGCCTGACTCCAAACATGTCCTCAAAAAAGCCCTATAAACGCCTGCAGCAAAAAGCAGGCTGACAGGCGAGAAGCCATATCGCTGTTCTATAAGTGACCTAAGAGAAACAATCTTTTCTCTATAGCGGTCACCCTGAAATGGAAGGGTTTGGTCACCCTGCTATAGCAGTCAGAGTCAGTTCACCCTACATTACACTACGGTCACCCTGGCACTTAACACTTTCCCTACAGAAACTAGATTTTTGAATCTAACTAAAGTGGAAAATAGCACCCTAACTACACTAGATATCCCTTTCCTCACACTAATAATTGCTAAATGGCACTTTTGAAGCAGAAGTAACAGAACTGCTTCCACTCTCTTCCACGTCCCTGTATTACAATGCTAGGAATTTGGCGGGGCTATCTTATATAATGGGGGGCTTTTACACTCATGATTGGCCTCTGGACCCCCTAGTCACTCCAATCACATTCCTAGCATTCTCCTGCCCCCTTAATTGGCTTTTACTGATGGTTCTGGTCCAATCACAGGCTTTTACAGCCCATTTCCTGTCCCATTGCATTTTGTCGGTTCTGGTAGCCGAATTCCGAACTTTTCGGGAAAAAGTTCGGAATTCGGCCGAATTTTGAACACCCAATGTTCGGGTCGAACCGATGGTCGACCCAAACCGTTCGATCATCCCTAGTAACCACCACATGACTAGTATGCTGCAATGTTTTACTTTTTTTTTCTAGGTTTAGATCCATTTTACCTTGGATATATGAAACAAACACATTGAACCGCAATTCATGGACGTTATAGGCACAACCAAACAAGGTAAATAACATTAGAAAGCTTTATTCATGCACAAAAAAAGGGTTTAAAAACAAATTAAAAACATTGTAGTATTTGTGTCCTAAATATTTAAGGGTAGTGGCCTAATACAAATCCCCCAATAGATCTAAATATAGATTGTATAACCAACTTGTATGAATTGTAGAAGGTTGAGGTGGTTGAAGTAGTTGAGGTCAGGACTCTGCCATATTATGAATAGAAGAAGGTTCCACCACCCCTTCACAAGAGGCTCAACATGTTTTGCATAGTTCGCCAGTCCAGTTAAGTTCCTCCACCCCAAACTCACTCATCCATTTATTTATGGACTTGCTTTGTGCACTGGTCCAAATCATTTGGTGGAGGGGGTATTATAGTGTGGGGTTGTTTTTCAGCGGTGGGGCTTTGCTCCTTAGTTCCAGTAAATGGAAATCTTAAGGGGTCAGCAAATTAAGACATTTTGGACAATTTCATGCTCTCAACTTTGTGGGAACAGCTTGGGGATGACCTCTTCCTGTTTCAACATGACTGTGTACCAGTAGAGGCCATCCCCAAGCTGTTCCCACAAAGTTGAGAGCATGAAATTGTCCAAAATGTCTTAATTTGCTGACCCCTTAAGATTTCCATTTACTGGAACTAAGGAGCAAAGCCCCACCCCTGAAAAACAACCCCACACTATAATTCCCCCCCCCCCCCATCCACCATATGATTTGGGGTGGAGGAACTTGACTGGCCTGGACTGGCGAAATACGCAAAACATGTTGAGCCTTTTGTGAAGGGGTGGTGGAACCTTCTACTATTCATGAGATGACAGAGTTCTGACCTCAACTCCATAGACTCCCTTTGGAATTAATTAGAGGGAAGGTTGAAAGCCAGGCCTCCTCGTCCAACATCAGTACCTGACCTCACAAATGTGCTTCTGGAAGAATGGTCAAACATTCCCATAGACACACTCCTAAACCTTGTGGACAGCCTTCCCAGAAGAATTGAAGCTGTTATAGCTGCAAAGGGTGGGCCAACTCATCATTGCACCCTATGGACTAAGACTGGGATGTCATTAAAAGTTCATGTGCGTGTAAAGGCAGGTGTCCCAATACTTTTGACAGTATGGTGTGTATAATTATAGTCCCTTTAAGCCACTCAGTAGGACGTTTTCCTGGCTGCAGCTTGCAGAAAGAAAGACTGCGGTCCGTGGCACCATAAGTGATGAGCCTCCATCCCAATTATATAAAAAAAAAAGGAACATTGGTCAAGAGGACTTTAAACGAGGCTTATCACTTAAAAATCAATAGTATACATAATAGTTCATTTATTACATGGTATTGATAAAAATAATGTACAAACATGATACAGTAAGGTAAAAAACATTTAATTGAGCTGCATAATACTCGATGATCAACATGATCATCACAGAACAATATGTAAGTAAATATGATGTAAATACAGTAACATTACATAGTATGTCAATATAGTATGTCAAAAAATGTAATCAAAATGGGAATGGCAGAGGATAAATAATCCAAACATTTCTATGCATCCTATAACTCTACGCGTTTCGTGGATGGATCTCCACTTCTTCAGGAGTAGATGCAGAAAATAGAGTCTAGAGCAGCCTTTCTCAACCTTTTCAACACAGAGGAACCCTTGAAATAAATTTATGGTCTCGGGGGAACCCCTGCTAAAAAGTAAAAATCTACAACTCATGACACATTAGTGTGACAGTCAGTGGGAAGAATGCTCCTTACTCTTGTCCTCGTTGGGAAGAATTACCCCCTTACAGATAGCTAAAAGGAACAATAGTGTCATTGGGAACTCATCTGAGAGGCAGAAATTGCCCATTGCTCAAGGAACCCCTAGCAACCTCAGGAGGATCTCCTAGGGTTCAATGGAACCCTGGTTGAGAAGTAATATCAGATATGTAGTGGATAAATCCCTAAAGGGAGGTGGTAGAAGGGCTAAGGCTCAATTACTTACATGACAGCTCAATTGAAAGAGAAAAGGAGAATCTGGCAGCCCTGCGGGTGGAGAAGTGGTGTCAGGGAATGTCTACCTGGGGGGCTGCGGTGGCGGGACTCAGGTAAACCTCATAAGAGGAGGAGAGGGGCAGAACAGACCTCCATGTCCAATTAGATCCATAAATACTGTGCAAGGATATTAATGGCCTGATAGCCAATGGTTATCTGTGAAAAATGTAATAGGTGACTCTATATTATCGGTAAAACAAAGGTGACGTAATAAGTGAAAGAACCAAGACAAGACCAAACCCAGGAAAAATAATGTGACTATCGGGGAGAGTAATACTAAAGAGTGACATAGGAAGATAGATATGAACTGACCGAATTGGTCAGAGAGATACTTGTGCTCCATATTTAAATAAAACAGAGACAAGAAGGTCCCATAGATCCTTAATGTGAGTGAAGGTATGTGGTGTCGTGTCTACCGATGTGAGGAACAAAAAGACACGGGGTGCTCATGCCACGCAACCCACACCTTAACTCAGAGGTAAAGGGCGGGCCCACCACCAACGCCATGTGTGGGATGTGGGGGGAAGTGACGCCCATGACTGGTCGGTAATAATCCCGGACAGCAGGGGGCGGTTTTCCTGGATGCAGCTTGTAACTCTTGCTGCCAGTGACTGACAGAGCACAGGGAGAGGAGGAGGAGCTGATTGGCTAGCCACATTTTAGCCCCCCCTGCTGGCACAATGACTGAGGGGAAAGTTTTCTTAGCTTTGCGGCCCCAGGAATGGAGGCCATCTTGGTGTAGACCAAGGGAAACCAGGACTCTGGCTGGCTGCAGGCACAGTGTGAGTATTTATCCTTACCCACCATGTCTGGGAGGAAAAAAGGACTTCAATTGGACCAGGGAGAGATGAGGAAGGCGTGAGATTTTGGGGGCTGTGAGCTGAGGGACAAAACTGCTGAGCAGGGCGAGACCACCGACCCCAGAGACTGACCACAGGGAGTTACTGTAGAAAGAAAAGAACAGGCGCCACTGTAATTAGCCAAACAATTTATTGCACAAAATACATAGTGACTTACACATGGGTAAGCTGCAGTCCGTATCGCAGCGTCTCCAGCGCACGATCCGGCCGTCCACCGGTCCGGAGGTGACGTCACAGGAAGCTGGTCAAAGACTTGGTTACACCGGCTAGCTGGTGTAACCAAGTCTTTGACCAGCTTCCTGTGACGTCACCTCCGGACCGGTGGACGGCCGGATCGTGCGCTGGAGACGCTGCGATACGGACTGCAGCTTACCCATGTGTAAGTCACTATGTATTTTGTGCAATAAATTGTTTGGCTAATTACAGTGCCGCCTGTTCTTTTCTTTCTACCTGTGCCAGCGGATTCCTCTGAGTTTTCCTGCCAGTGCTGCCTTGTACCCTGTCATTCAGGACAGTCTCCTAACAAGAATTTGGAGCATCCCCTGCGCCCCCCCATACAGCGGTGGACTCCCTTCCCTCTTGCCTGGTCAGAAGCGCCCAACAACCACTTTTCCTGAACAGGGAGTAAGGCTGGCCATACACTATACAATTTTCTTGTTCAACTTTCCTTTAGATTTACCAAAACCATATAATATAAGTTCAAACCTGAACACTTTCAATTTGTATGCAATCAGGCAGGCCCTTGCACTACATAGTTGAAGGTAAATCTAAAGGAAATTGAATAAGAAAATTGTATGGTGTATGGCCAGCCTTACTGTGGGAGAGCAATATAGGCCAGACCCAGAAGAAGATTACCAATGTCTCCTGGCTGTGCTCTGATTTTTACCCCATTCTTGCCTATTGTTCATGCAGACGGTAGATGGCCTCTCCTTACGAACAAATGAAGATTAAAGCCGTATCAAACCCAAAACCAAAAACATAATATATTGCAGCTTACCAATCATAACATGTGGTGTCTGCATTAGTTTTCTTTTTTAGAATTTTTAATTTTGTTTCACCTGATGATCTGGCCAGTAACACACCTCCTGGATTAGAGTGCCCCCACTCTGGATGAAGGTGCACAGGGGCACCTTTGGACAGCAACATTGTGTGTCTGGAGGGAGGAGAGTGTGGGATGTACGAGTAGATTTAGATACATTATGAAATTGAACGCAAATTACAGCTAAAACTTCATAAAGTTATAGCAATAGTTTTTTTTTTCTTTTGGGATAAATAAATAAATATTTATAATAAATATAAAAAAAAATATATATATATATTGTATATATATATATATATATTTTTTTTTTTACTTAACTAAATAAAAGCTGATCATTTAAGCACCCCTGCCAGTGGTGAATGTTTTTTTTTTTTTTCTCAAACATGTAACTGATACATCTGGAAGCGAGTTTATTCTTTGAAAAACAACAGAGTTGCTGGGCAGATCATTCGGTAAAAATAGAAGAAAGAAACCTCAAAAAAGAAAACGAATGCAGCCACCACATCTAAGAATTGGTAAGCTTTATATAATAAATGTAATATAATAAATATTATGTAATATAATAAATGTTTGTTTTTGAGTTTAATACTGCTTTAACCACTTACCGCATTCTAACGTACCGGTACGTCGGTACACTTTGTGGGGTTATACTGGGATGATGCCTCTAGTTAGAGGCATCATCCCAGTACCGTGGTTTGAAGCCGAAGGTCGGCTTTGCGTCGGTAACGACCGATGCGGCTCGGGAGCCGCTCGATCGTTACCCAGGGGGGCGGGAGGGGACGTCCTCCCGCCGCCTTCCGTGGCTTTGCTCGGGGCTCCCGTCCCACCAGGAGCCCCGAGCACCCAGCCGGCACGTCCGCCGGCTGGATGGAGTCCCGATGAATGCCGGAAACGGCATCGATCGGGTCTCCGATGACGTAACCCGGAGGCGGTGTCCATGACGTCACTTCCGGGTTACTGTGCTGCAAAAGGCGGCAGATTTGAAAAACGGCTGTATGCAAAAATGCTGTTTTCGGCGTTTTGCATACAGGGAAGTGTAGTGGAGGGGTTTGGGATCTTTTAGACCCTCGATCCCTCCAAAAAGTGTACCTGTCACTACATATTGGTGTCACAAGGGATGTTTACATTGCTTGTGACAGCAATAAAAGTGATCAGATTTTTTTTTTTTTTAATTTAGCGGCCCCGTCACCGTTAGCTCGCGCACAAAAATAAACGTATACGCAAGTCGAGCCGCGAATTAAATCGCTGTTCAAACCCCACATGTGAGGTATCGCCGCGATCGCCAGAGCATGGGCAATAATTTAAAAAAAAGAGCTACACTCTAACTCTAAACTGGTAACCGTTAAATAAATTTAAAGCGTCGCAGATTGAGATCTCTATTGACCGTAGTTTGTCGCCATCCCACGGGGGGGCGCAATTTTAAACCTTAACATGTTGGGTATCTATTTACTCGGCGTGACATCATCTTTCACAATATATAAAAAAAATGGGCTAACTTTACTGTTTAGTATTTTTTAAATGCAGTGAAATGTGATTTTTCTAATTTTTTCCAAAAAAATGGCGTTTTAAAGACCGCTGCGCAAATACCGCGTGACAAAAAATTTTGCAATGACCGACATTTTATTCTTTGCTAAAAAAATATATATAATGTTTGGGGGTTCTAAGTCGTTTTCTAGGAAAAAATACTGGTTTTAACTTGTAAACAAAAAGTGTCCGAAATAGGGCTGGGGCTTAAGTGGTTAAAGAAGATCCTGGCCAGGAGGGGTTCATTTAACCACTTTCGGCCCCCCCCCCCCCTATAGCCAGAAAGTGGCTACATCACGGACTTCCAGTGCCGGGAGGGTGCCTATAGGTGTCCCCCTGTGATCACGCTGCTTGCGGGCCCCCTGCGGTGTGCGGGCAGTGCGCTTTGTGATCTTTGAGTTCCTCGGATTCGGCTGTTTACAGAACAGGGTAAAGGGTAAATCGCAGTGGCGCTTTACCACTTGACCAGCTGTCAGACAATGACAGCTAATCATGGAAGTAAACACAAGCCGGTTATCGGCTTTTTTCTCCTTACGCTGAGGAGAAAAGAAGCAAGCCAATAACCAGCTTCTGTTACAGGGACATCGATCCCACACAGTGCCTACCAGTGCTGCTAATCAGTTCCCCCAGTGCTACCAATAAGTGCCCACCAGTGTTGCCAATCAATGCCTATTAGTGCCTCATCATCCGTGTCACCTATTAGTGTTGCCTATCAGTGCTGCCGACCAGTGCCCATCAGTGCCATCTATTAGTGCCCATCAGGGCCACTTATCAGTGCCAATTAATGCTGCCTATCACTGCCGCCTATCAGTGACCATCAGTGCCACCTATCAGTGCAGCCTCATCAGTGCCTCCTCATCAGTGCTGCCTCATCAGTGCCCATCAGGGCGCCTATCAGTGCTGCCTATCACTGCCACCTATCAGTGCCCATCAGTGCCACCTATCAGTGCAGCCCCATCATTGCCTCCTATTTGGTTCAGCCTCATCAGTGCTGCTTCATCAGTGCCCATCAGTGCTGCCTATCACTGCCACCTATCAGTGCCCATCAGTGCCACCTATCAGTGCAGTCTCATCAGTGCCTCCTCATCAGTGCCGCCTATCAGTGCTGCCTATCACTGCCAATTATCAGTGTCCATCAGTGTCACCTATCAGTGCAGCCTCATCAGTGCCAATCAGTGCAGCCTCATCAGCACACATCAGTGAAGGAGAAAAATTACCTGTTTGAAGCAAGCGGATAACCAGCTTCTGTTACAGGGAAAGAGTTAATGGTGGTAACAGGGACATTGATCCCACACAGTGCCCACCAGTGCTGCTAATCAGTGCCACTAGTGCTACTAATAAGTGCCCACCAGTGCTGTCAATCAATGCCCATCAGTGCCTCATCATTAGTGTCACATATTAGTGCTGCCAACCAGTGCCCATCAATGCCACATATTAGTGCCCATCAGTGCCCATCAGTGCTGCCTATCACTGCCACCTATCAGTGCCCATTAATGCTGCCTATCACTGCCACTTATCAGTACCCATCAGTGCCACCTATCAGTGTAGCCTCATCAGTACCTCCTCATCAGTGCAGCCTCATCAGTGCCTCCTGATCAATGTTGCCTCATCAGTGCCGCCTATCAGTGCTGCCTATCACTGCCACCTATCAGTGCAGCCTCATCAGTGCCTCCTCATAAATGCTGCCTCATCAGTGCCCATCAGTGTAGCCTCATCAACGCACATCAGTGAAGGAGAAAAATTACCTGTTTGCAAAATTTTATAACAAGCTATGATTTTTTTTTTTTTTTCAAAATTTTCGGTCTTTTTTTCGTTTAGCAAAAAATAAAAGAACCCGGTGGTGATTAAATACTACCAAAAGAAAGCTCTATTTGTGTGAAAAAAAAAAAAAAATGATAAAAATGTAGTTTGGGTACAGCGTTGCATGACTGCGCAAGAACCCAGTAGGCAAGGGGTTAAAGAATAACTATAATAAAACTACAGTTATCCTATAGAAAAAACAATGGGGTATCAGGCGGATCTATAGGTAATGTCAGCAACCCCCACCCTGCATCATCTACTGAAGCTAGACTGAATATAAAGCCTCCGATAGACAAACAGGACTATAAAAACTATAAAAAATACTTCATGTCACCTGAGAAACTTTATTACTTTATAAACGGGATATAAACTCACAAATATAGAGACATAAAATTTGTATTTTGCTTTTTAAGAAGAGTTTAATGAAATGTAATAAACAGAACATAGCGGGTGGAATCGGTGCTATTTCAGGACAGGCGAGTTTGCAATTCAGATAGAGAAATAACAGCAGACAGCATTGCTGATATCTCTCGCCCACTTCAGGAATAAGGTGTTGGTTTTTAATGTTTATTAATGACGTGATGAAAAGGAGATTTCCTAAATAAAATAATGTGACAAGCTTGGGCGGCTTTAACAAGGTGTGTGATGGAAAAAATGTACAGGTCCAGGCTATTCTTCTGGATTAACCAGCTCTGGGCCAGAAGGTTTTACCCCCTTAATGACCAGGCCATTTTTTGCAATTCGGCACTGCGTTGCTTTAACCACTTGCCGACCAGTCACGTTGACTGTACTGCGGCAAAGTGGCTCGTTATCGTCTGGCGACGTAGACCTACGTGACCAGACATTCCCCTCTCTCGGCGGTATTCAGTCACAGCGGGAGTCGGGCCAGGGGAGGAGCGGCGGTGATCACCGCCGCTCTTCCCCGATCCTCGGGGAATCGAGTCTGGAGATCCGCCCGCTTTGATCTCCTAAGTGACAGGCAGGGACAGATTGCAGGGTTCAGCATAGCTGAACCCTGCGATCTGTGCCTGTGTCACATAGTCCCCTCCCCCCACACACGTCAGTAAGCACCAGGCATACATTAACCCCTCCCTCTCCAATAAAAATTAACCCCTTCCCTGCCAGTGTAATTTTTACAGTAACAGTGCATATATATAGCACTGATTACTGAGAAATGTCACTGGTACCCCCAAAAGTGTCAAAAATATCAGTCAAGGGTCCGATCTGTCCGCCGCAATGTCGCAGTCCCACAAAAAAAATCGCAGATCGCCGCCATTATTCGATAAAATAAAACCACCAAAAATGACAGAAATCTTTCCCTTAGTTAGTAAACGCAATAACTTTTGCGCAAACCAATCAAAATACGCTTATTGCGATTTTTTTATACAAAAAATATGTAGCAGAAAACAAATTGGCCTAAAATGATTAAAAAAATTAGATTTTTACATTTGGGGGGGGGGGGGAATTTCATGTAAAAAAATGTGAAAAATATTGTTATTTTTTCAAAATTGTCGCTCTTTTTTTGTTTATAGCGCAAAAAGTAAAAATCGCACAGGTGATCAAATACCAACAAAGAAAGCTCTGTTTGTGGGAAAAAAAGGACGTAAATTTCGTTTGGGTACGGTGTTGCATGACCGCGCAATTGTTAGTTAAATTCGCACAGTGCCGAATCGCAAAAAGTGGCCTGGACGTAAGACAGCAAAATCCTCCGGTGGTAAAGTGGTTAACGGACAATTGCGCGATCGTGCGACAATGTACCTAAATAAAATTGATGTCAAATAGAGCTTTCTTTTGCTGGTATTTGATCACCTGTGCGATTTTTATTTTTTTGTGCTATATACAAAAAAAGAGCGACGATTCTGAAAAAAAGAAAACAATATATTTCACTTTTTGCTATATAACATTCTCAAAAAAAAAAAGAAATGTAAAAATCTATTTTTTTCATCCTTTTAGCCCAATTCGTATTCTGTGTATTGAGAAACCCCATGTGTTTGTATGATAACCACTTGCAGACCGTATAACTTAGAAGTAGCACGGCTGCGCCGGATCATGTACCTAGTATGTGACCTAACACTTCCAGGTCAGGGGCACGCATGCGTGCCGTTCGTTCCTGCTGTGATCATACACAGTGGGAGCCCAGTGGTAGGTATACTGCAGACTTGATGTCCGCCGGCACCCGCCGGATTGTTCAGTACACAGGCATAACGGCAGTCTGTCTATGTAAACAAGGCAGATTACCGCTCTGTCAAGAGAGAAGGCATTGATCCTGTGTTCCTGCAAAGCAGGGTCACGGATCTCTGCCTTCCCTCAGTAAAAGCACCTCCCCCACATTACACAAGCAATATTCCTTCCCAGCCAGTTTCATTAGTACAGTGACAGTGCATATTTTTAGTACTGATCAATGTATTAGTGTCACTGGTTCTCAAAAAGTGTCAGGGGTTGTCCAATTTTGCAGTTCCACTATAAGTCGCTGATTGCCACCATTACTAGTTAAAAAATAAATAAAAATAAAAAATATATATACAGTATCTCACAAAAGTGGGTACACCCCTCACATTTTTGTAAATATTTTACTATATCTTTTCATGTGACAACACTGAAGAAATGACACTTTGCTACAATGTAAAGTAGTAAGTGTACAGCTTGTATAACAGTGTAAATTTGCTGTCCCCTCAAAATAACTCAACACAC
Organism: Pelophylax lessonae; assembly: GCF_965119305.1. Classification (NCBI taxonomy): domain Eukaryota; kingdom Metazoa; phylum Chordata; class Amphibia; order Anura; family Ranidae; genus Pelophylax; species Pelophylax lessonae. The sequence goes on along the minus strand of NC_138772.1, from coordinate 530,605,604 downwards.
AGACATTAATGTCTAAACCGCTGGCAACAAAAGTGAGTACACCCCTAAGTGAAAATGTCCAAATTGGACCCAATTAGCCATTTTCGCTCCCCGGTGTCATGTGACTCATTAGTGTTACAAGGTCTCAGGTGTGAATGGGGAGCAGGTGTGTTAAGTTTGGTGTTATTGCTCTCACTCTCTCATACTGGTCATTGGAAGTTCAACATGGCACCTCATGGCAAAGAACTCTCTGAGGATCTGAAAAAAATAATTGTTTCTCTACATAAAGATGGCCTAGGCTATAAGAAGATTGCCAAGACCCTGAAACTGAGCTGCAGCATGGTGGTCAAGACCATACAGTGGTTTAACAGGACAGGTTCCACTCAGAACAGGCCTCGCCATGGTCGACCAAAGAAGTTGAGTGCACATGCTCAGCATCACATCCAGAGGTTGTCTTTGGGACATAGACATATGAGTGCTGCCAACATTGCTGCAGAGGTTGAAGCCTGTCAGTGCTCAGACCATACGCTGCACACTGCATCAAATTGGTCTGCATAGCTGTCGTCCCAGAAGGAACCCACTTCTCTTTTCTTGGAGTCGTAGAGATCCAATGAGTCAGGATTACCCTTCTCGCCACTAACAAACAGGTAAGGATTCAAAGGCGGGGCGAGGCGGAGGGAGTTCCCGACCATTTTTGCAATAATTTATACCAGTATCCAAAAATAAGAAGCAAAGGGTCTTTAGGTATGGAGGAGGCATGATGTCAGCGATGAAAGACAAAAGCTGATCCCAAAGCATGGAGATAGAGGGGCAGGACCAAAACTTATGTTGTAGAGAGGGTCTCTCAGCAGAGCAAAGAGGACACTTGCTAGCGGTAGGATTTGTTTTGTCAGAGAGAAACGGGATATGAGCCTGGTGGAAAATTTTCAGCTGAGTTTCTTTCCAGATTCCATTCAGGATAAGGCTAAGAGGGGTTCGCAGTCCTTGGAGTATGTTGGAGAGGACACCGTCTCCCGGGAAGACTTTTAGCCAATTAGAGGTGGTAGATGTGGAATGTGCCAGTGGGCAGATAGCCAATAGAGGTTTGTAGATATTTGAAATGCTGAACTTCCCCGAATCCAGCAGGCTGTCTATGAGAGTTGTTTGAAACCTGCTCTCAGGAATCCTGGCCGTGGATTCAATAAAGTGGAAGCATTGCGCCAGAAAGAATTAGTGTGAGCCTGGGAGGTCATATTTGGCCATGATGGTTTGATAGGGGTAAGGAGTCCCCTTCGGTAGGTCACAGAGATCTGTGAAGCCTGTGAGTCCCTTGTGCTCCCACATCTGGAATGCAGCGTGATCCAGCCCCGGCGGAAAATTAGGATTACCCCAGATCGGGAGAAATTTAGAAATCTGTAAGGGGAGTTTTAAACGTTTGCGCACTTCCCTCCATGCAATAACATTGTCTCTCAACAGCAGGTTGTGACGAAGCTCTGGTCACATCAGGGTCCATTTGGTATGGAGAAGAGCCGACAGGGAGAAAGGGCTGGACATCTGGGACTCCAAAGCATAATTGGAATACTGTGAGGGCTGAGATATCCAGTCCAAGGTAATCCTAAGTAGACAGGATAAATTGTAAAGTCTCAGATTCAGAAAATTGATGCACCGTCGCGCCTGGGAAGACTGAGATTCCTAATAGAAATGCGGGATAAAGCACAGTCAATGGTTTGTGCATCCTTGTGTTTAATCAGCAGGGGGAGGGTCTGTAGCAGATAAAGTAGGCGAGCAAAGCTTACCATTTTAATTAAGTGGCATCTTCCCAGAAGTGACAGCGGCAGCTCCATCCAGTTTTCCAGTTCCCGCGTTATCTTGGGGAACAAAGGGGGGTAACTCAGGGTGTATATGGAGGAGGGGGTCTACCCTATTTTAATGCCTAGGTATGTAATATCATTTTTTGCAATCATGAAGGGGGAATTGGATTCCCACGGTCATCCCGTGTTTCCCCCAGTGAGAGTATCTAACTTTTGGAGTAGTTAATCTGCAAACCTGAACATAGTTTAAATTTATCAAAGGTGGAAACAATCACGGGTATATCCGTAAGGGGGTCGGAGGTGAAAAGTAAGACATCGTCCACGAACAAAGATAGGCGTAGTTCTTGGGAGCCAATATGTATACTGTGAAGGGGGGCTTTTGTTAACAGGTATCGAGAGAGGGGTTCAATCGCAAGATTGAAGAGGAGTGGAAGCCTCTTCTAAAGATGATGCACAAGAAAGCCTGCAAACAGTTTGCTGAAGACAAGCAGACTAAGGATATAGATTACTGGGGCGTGGCTAGCGATCGGCATGTAAGCAGCGCGGTCTCGGAGCTCCGGCGGCACCTGGTGATCCTTCAGTGATCCTGGCACTAATCCTTTCGATCAACCCCTCAATTTTCGCTGACACACCTATCCTGGCACCTCCGGAGCCGGCCACCATGGTCAAAATCGGCCCCCAGGGCACCAAGGCAGGAGCGGCCTTCCGAAACAGCCCGGGCCGCGAGGCCTCCCAAGATGGCGCCGGACCCTCTTCACAGCCGCAGCGTCCGCCCAAGGAGAAGTCGGGCCGGGCCGGACAGCCTCCTTCACGGATCCCTACTTCCTCGGGTAAGCCTGATGGTGTGCCCCAGAAGGCCCGACCCCCGACCACTATTCGGGACCATTTCGCTGATTCCCCCATACTGTCTAAGGGACCCCCAGCTCTGTCCCCGGGGCTGCAGGAGGGCTCAGATCCCTGGGCGGCAGATGGGACATGGGATGCGGGGGACTCCCAAGCAGGGGGGGCTCCAGAGGGGGCTACTGAGGCGGGAGATTCAGCTTCTGGGAGCCTCACGTTACAGCACATTATGGAGGCTATTCACACTTGCCAATCCACTCTGACCTCTCAAATTGAGACTGTCCGGCTGGACCTATCTATAGTTAAACATGAAGTGCAGAAGATTCGCACTCGGATCGCTGCTGCTGAACAGCGTATCAGTGATGTTGAGGACACAGTTAACCCCTTGCAGGCAGAGGTCCGCACACAACGGCAGGATCTACAGGTCCATTCTGATAAACTTGGGGACTTGGAGGACAGGATGCGCAGAAATAATCTCCGCTTTGTTGGCTTTCCTGAGAAATCTGAGGGGAGACATGCTGAGGATTTTCTGGAGACCTGGATTAAGGATACTGTAGGTGTGGAACATCTCTCCCCCCTGTTTGCCATTGAACGAGCACACCGGGTTCCTATGCGCCCTCTCCCTCCTGGGGCCCCTCCAAGATCTTTACTGGCAAAATTCCTTCATTTTCGGGACAAGGAAAATATCCTGCGAGCTGCACGCGATCTTCCTGACCTTCAATACAATGGAGTTAAAATCTCTATCTATCCTGACTACTCTGCTGCTACACAGAAATTACGCATGGCCTTCAATGCGGTCAAACGCAGGCTTAGGGAAGGGCAGTTTGGCTACAGCATGCTTTACCCAGCTAAATTGAGGGTGATTCATGAGGGAAAGGCTCACTTCTTCCTTTCCCCGCAGGATGCATCGGCCTGGCTTGATGGTTTGGGAAGACGGGGCTGAACATGCTTTGATTATTGCAGCTGTTGTTTGCCGGGGGTCTGGGCCTACCTGGGCCCCCTCCATACTGATGCTCGGACTCTGTTGCTGATATCCCCTGTCTGGGGGTGCTGTTATCCTGCTGGCTGGACGACTCCATACTGGACCGGACGGTCTCCCTCATGTGTTCTCTGAGGAGGTTTTCATCCCCTGAACTTGCACCTCTATACTCTGAGGCGGTGCCGCCACCTCCGCAGCTTTTTGTCTTTTTCCCCTTTTTTTCTGGGGGGGAAATTTTTCCTTTTTTTCTCCCCCCCCCCATTTTCCATTTTTCATTTTTCTTGTTTTTATTTTTATTTTTTCTGGTGTGTTCCTGCTCCTTTAGGGACACTGAACTAAAGACATTCTGGCATAGTTATGCCTTCTGGGGTTGTTAGTGTTTCTGGGCTAAAGCTCTCTGCCCGTTTTTATGACAGGGAGCCGGGTGGGGGGTGGGGGGGTGGGTTCATGGGGTTGTGGATTTCAGTTTTCTGTTTTATTTTTACTCCGTATGCTTTTTCTCTCAGCAGTGGTGGTCAGCTCTCTATTAGGTGGTGTTTCAGCGGAGATGTGGTCCGGACGGGCCCCCCGGGGGCTTTCCCTGCCCGTGCGCCCGCTAGGTACTGGTATGTATGTTTTTTCAGGTGGGGGCGGGGCGCTCTCGGAGGGGGTTCTCCTCTGGGTGGGCCGCGTTTCTTCATGCTACTTTCTGTTAATAAATGTCTTTGAGGCTTTTGACATGGAATGTGCGGGGTATGAACTCCAAGATTAAGAGGTCTCTAGTGTTTGATCATTTCAAGCGCTCTAAGGCGGACATCCTCCTTTTGCAGGAGACGCACTTAATGGACCCCAAAACAAGGGCGTTAAAGCGACCACGTGTGGCTCACGCATTCCATGCTACTTACTCCACCTATTCAAGGGGGGTCTCGATCTTGATCTCCAGGGCGTGCCCGGTGCGGGTGCTGGAGGTGAAGACCGACCGGGATGGGTGTTATGTTATAGTGGTATTGAATTTTATGGAACGTTTATTTACAATAGTTAACTTATACCTCCCTCCGCCAGTGGAGGTTGGACGTCTTGATGACTGTATGCGGACGGTCCTCTCCATGGCTCAGGGGTCTTTAATTATAGGAGGGGATTTTAATGCAGTTTTGGATCCTCAAATGGATCGTCTCCACGGCTCGGGGCGACAGTCGCTGGCATTAGCTGACTGGGCTGCGGCGTACGGTCTCACCGAGACGTGGAGATGGAAATATCCGCAGAGAAGGGAATACTCCTGTTATTCCAGCTCTTATGGTACCTTCTCTAGATTGGATATGTGGTTTGTCTCCTCGGAGGTGCTTCCACTGGTCTCCGACGTGGCGTACCTCCCGAGGGCAATCTCAGACCATTCACCCCTGGCGATGACGCTGACGGTGGCCAAGCGTCCGGCTGGATCGGTGTGGCGTATGAGCCCTTACTGGCTCGCGGAACCGATGGTGTCGGCTGAATGTGCTACTGCCATGACTCATTTCTGGGCGGAGAATGCGGAAGGGGTGCGGGACCTCACCTGTTGGGACGCCTCTAAGGCTGTCCTGCGCGGGGCATACATGCAGGGGGTTTCTAAGTTCAAAAAGGCAGTGGCAGCAGAAATCGAGGAATTGGCAGATGCTCTGAGTGCCTCCGAACGGGTTTATACTTTGGATCCCACCCCTGAGAATAATAGAACGTGGAAGGCGGCGCAGCGGGCTTACGAGCTGGCCTTGGTGCAGAGGACCCAGAAGCGTCTCCTGTACCAGTCCCAACGTATTTTTGAGACCGGGGACAGGAACGGTCGTTTGCTGGCCTTTTTGGCTAGCCCCGTTCCGGAACCGGTTGCTATCCCTGTTATTTTGGATCATGCGGGGCACTCTCTCTCGGCTACGGAGGACATACTTGGCGCCTTCCACAAATTTTATTCGGACCTGTACACCTCTCGGGCCCATTATACCCCCCCAGAGCTTTATGCTTACGTGGACTCTATTCCTTTCCGCACACTTAGTGTTGAGCAGAGAGCTAGTATGGAGGCCCCTCTGTCGCTGGAGGAGGTGAGGGTAGCCATTAAATCGTTTCCAAAACATAAAACTCCGGGCCCTGACGGTTTTCCGGTAGAATGGTATGTACAGCACGGGGAACTGTTGCTGCCGCGACTCCTGGTGCTCTTCAAGTCGATATTTGATGGTGGCTCCCTCCCTCCTTCACTCCAGGAGGCCCTCATAGTCTTGATCCCTAAGCCTAATAAGGACCCGCGATACTGTGACTCTTACAGACCCATATCGCTTATTAATGTAGAGCTTAAAATCCTTACTAAAATTCTCGCATTGCGTCTTAATGGGATAATTGGCTCTATTGTGGGGATAGATCAGACTGGCTTCATTCCGGGGCGCTCGGCTTATGCGAATATTCGTCGGTTGTTCACCAATCTGCAGGTCCCGAACCCCTCCCGTTTACCAAGGGTGGTCCTCTCACTTGATACACAGAAGGCTTTTGACTCTGTGGAGTGGCCGTACCTGTTCTATGTACTTGAGAGATTTGGGTTTGGAAAGAATTTTTTGATTTGGCTTCGGATCCTATATGCTCAACCTCTTGCCCGTATTAGGGTAAATGGGATGGTTTCTGGTCCACTGCAGATACGACGGGGTACGCGGCAGGGTTGCCCTTTATCCCCCTTGCTTTTTGCGCTCGCAATAGAACCTTTGGCTCAGCTGCTGCGAACTTCCCCCGCTGTCCAAGGGATGTCGGTGGGGTCTCTGGAGGAGAGGGTCTCTCTTTATGCCGACGACATGTTGTTGTATTTAACTGATCCACACACGTCGCTTATGCCCGTTCTCCGACTTATTCGACATTTCGGTTCTTTTTCTGGTTTTCGGGTTAACTGGACTAAGTCTAGTCTGTTTCCTGTCGATATGGACATCCCGCTCTCGCTGCCGACTGACTGCCCCTTGAAGTTTACGTTCTCATTTAAATATCTCGGTGTTCAAGTTCAGCAACCTATATCCTTGTATTTCCAAAATAATCTTGTTCCCTGCCTAAACCTGTTCAAATCTAGACTGGAGCACTGGAAGCATCTGCCTTTAACTCTGACTGGTAGGGTCAACTTATTTAAAATGGTTATGTTGCCGAAATTTCTGTATCTCCTTGCCAACTCTCCACTGTTTGTGCCGAATAAGTTTTTCAGGGATCTTGATTCTCTTATTTCCGGTTTCCTATGGTACCCGAAGGCGCCTAGGCTTTCTATTGCCACCTTACAGCAGCCGGTGGCGATGGGGGGCCTTGCCCTTCCAAACTTGCGCTTGTATTACTATGCAGCACAGATGGGACATGTCCACGGTTGGCTTTTCCCTCGGAGGAGCAGTGCGGCTACGGCTGTCGAAGCAGCGGTGGTTTCCTCCTATGAAACGCTTGCTAATCTTATTTACCGGCGCTGCGTTGTGTCCTCCGAGGGTACGGCACTCTTGAAATCCTCTCTACAGATATATGTCAGATGTGAGTCTCTGTTGGCGGCGACTCCGGGCCTCTGTTCCCCGAATCAACCCTTATGGTGCAATCCTAGTCTGCCTCACTTCGCTGGGTCTCAGGATGCGGCGCGGTGGGCAGAACGGGGCCTGAAGTATGCCCATCAATTGTTTGAGGGGGGGAATTTTAAGACGTTCTCCCAGTTCCGGGCGGACTTTCGGGTGCCCGGCTCTTGGCAATATCGTTATCTCCAGCTGCGACACGCTGCCTTGGCCCAATTTGGGCCGGGCAGTGTCATGCTATACAATTCGCCTATGGAAAAGGAATTGTTGCGGGATGAGCACACTAAGCTGACTAGCTCCTACTATGGAATCCTTCTTACTAGTGTGCCATCGCGCCTGGAGGCTGTTAGGGCCGGGTGGACGAGAGACATCCCGGATATCTCGGACGATGATTGGGAAGAAATGCTTGAGGTATATTTTAGGACACCCATCTCAGCCAGGGACCGTCTGATACAGTTACGTATATTTCATAGGACTTATTATACTCCTTATCGGTTGTTTCTGATGAAGCAGAGACCCGCGCCAGACTGTCATAAATGTGGGGGGGACCAGGGAAAATTGCTTCATATGCTGTGGAGTTGCCCGAAAGTTAGACCTTTTTGGTCCCAAGTTACGCACTTTCTCTCGACCTCCTTGGATTTCCCTAATGTCTGCAGCCCTAAGTGGTGCTTACTGGGGATTTTCGGGGAGATTGATCTCAGCACCCATCGGAAACAGCTTCTCCGACTCTTGTTGTTTTATGCCAGGAAAACTGTAGTGATGCAATGGACACAGGTGGACAGGATCCCTCTTGATCTTTGGAAAAATTTAGTCAACCATGTCCTACCCCTGTATAGGCTGACTTATGAGGCCAGGGGCTGTCCAAAAAAGTTCCTGAAAGTTTGGGGTCCTTGGGTTGCTTTATCTGACACGTGCAGCTCCACACCGCCCTGAGGGTGAGGGCGGTCCGGGTACGGGGGGGGGGCTGTTCTGGGCCCACGCTCCGCTGACGAGTAAGGCTGTGACTCTGACCACCACCTGCATTTTTTCTGCTGAGTTGTTCCTTTTTCTTTGGGGTTTTTTTTTCTTTTTGTTTTGTTTCTGCATATAACGAGCATGTGATGCATGTGTTATACCTAAGGATATCTGCTTTATTCTGACAAATTTGTAAATCTCTGTATCTATGTGTCTATGGGATATCCTTTACCTATATTGCACCTTTGTGTTATTTCATTGATGACCGGTACTACTCTATGACTCACTGTATTTCCAATGTTTTGTAGCATTCTTGTACTGTTCAGGTGATACATTTAATAAACGCAGTTTAAAAAAAAAAAAAAAAAGGATATAGATTACTGGAACCATGTCCTGTGGCCTGATGAGACCAAGATAACCTTATTTGATTCAGATGGTGTCAAGCGTGTGTGGCAGCAACCAGGCTAGGAGTACAAAGACAAGTGTGTCTTGCCTACAGTCAAGCATGGTGGTGGGAGTGTCATGGTCAGAGGTTGCATGAGTGCTGCTGGCACTGGGGAGCTACAGTTCATTGAGGGAACCATGAATGCCAACATGTACTGTGACATACTGAAGCAGAGCATGATCCCCTCCCTTCGTGGACTGGGCCGCAGGGAAGTATTCCAACATGATAACGACCCCAAATACACCTCCAAGACGACCACTGCCCTGCTAATGAAGCTGAGGGTAAAGATGATGGACTGGTCAAGCATGTCTCCAGACCTAAACCCTATTGAGCATCTGTGGGGCATCCTCAAATTGAAGGCAGAGGAGCGCAAGGTCTCTAACATCCACCAGCTCTGTGATGTCATGGAGAAGTGGAAGAGGACTCCAGTGGCAACCTGTGAAGCTCTGGAGAACTCCATGCCCAAGAGGGTTAAGGCAGTGCTAAGAAAATAATGGTGGCCACACAAACTATTGACACTTTGGCCCAATTTTGACATTTTGAATTAGGGGTGTACTCACTTTTGTTGCCAGCAGTTTAGACATTAATGGCTGTGTGTTGAGTTGTTTTGAGGGGACAGAAAATTTACACTGTTATACAAGCTGTACACTCACTACTTTACATTGTAGCAAAGTGTCATTTCTTCAGTGTTGTCACATGAAAAGATATAATAAAATATTTACAAAAATGTGAGGGGTGTACTCACTTTTGTGAGATACTGTATATATCCCATAGTTTGTATACACTGTAACGTTTTGTGCAAACCAATCAATATACACATATTAGGTTTTTTTTTCTACCAAAAATATGTAGCAGAATACATTTTTGCCTAAACTGATAAAGAAGTTCAAACTTTTCAATCTTTTTATTGGATATGTTTTTTTATAGCAGAAAGTAAAAAATATTGTTTTTTTTTTTTTGTTTTTGTTTTTTTAAATTGTCTGTCTTTTTTTGTTTATAGCGCAAAAAATACAAAATGTGTTTAGAGGTGATCAAATACCACCAAAAGAAAGCTCTATTTGTGTGGGGAAAAAGGACATCAATTTTATTTGGGTACAGCGTCGCACGACTGCCCAATTGTCAGTTAAAATAACACAGTGCCGTATCACAAAAAATAGCCTGGTCTTTAAGGGGGTAAATGTATTAGTGTCACTAGTTCCTAAAAAGTGTCAGTTAGTGTCCGATTTTCCACTGCAACATTGCAGTCTCGCAAAAAGTCACTGATTGCCGCCATTACTAGTAAAAAAAATAAATAAATATATATATCCCATAGTTTATAGATGCTGTAGCTTTTGCGCAAAACAATCAATATACACATATTAGGATTTTTTTTTACCAAAAATATGTAGCAGAATACAATTTGGCTAAGAAATTCAATTTTTTCTATTGGATATGTTTTTCTTTTTTCTTTTTCTTTTTAAATTGTCTATCTTTTTTTGTTTATAGCACAAAAAATACAAAACCGCAGAAGTGATCAAATACCACCAAAAGAAATCTCTATTTGCAGGGGAAAAAAAGGACATAAAGTTTATTTGGGTACAGCATTGCATGACCGCTCAATTGTCATTTAAAATAAGGCAGTGCCGTATTGAAAAAAGTAGCCTGGTCATTAAGGGGGTAAATGTATTAGTGTCACTGGTTTCCAAAAAGTGTCAGTTAGTGTCCAATTTTCTGCCGCAATATTGCAGTCTCGCAATACGTCGCTAATCACCGTAATAAAAAAAAAAAATATATATATATATATTAAAAAATAAATACATTTTAAAAAAGATATATATATATATATATGTATATATCCCATAGTTTGTAGATGCGGTAACCAATCAATATACACATATTTGGATTTTTCTTTAACCACTTAAGCCCCGGAAGATTTTATCCCCTTCCTGACCAGGGCCTATTTTGCGATTCGGCACTGCGTGATTTTAACGGACAATTGCGCGGTCTTTCGATGCTGTACCCAAATGAAATTGAGGTCCTTTTTTTCCCACAAACGGAGCTTTCTTTTGGTGGTATTTGATCACCTGTGCGATTTTTTGATCATGTGCTATAAACAAAAAAAGAGCGTCAATTTTGCAAAAATAACAATATTTTTCACATTTTTTTATATGAAATTCCCCCAAAAAAATGTAAAAATCAAAATTTTTTAACTTTTTCGGCCAATTTGTTTTATGCTACATATGTTTGGTAAAAAAAAAAAATCGCAAAAAGCGTATTTTGATTGGTTTGCGCAAAAGTTATCACGTTTACTAACAAAGGGAAAGATTTTTGTAATTTTTGTTGTTGTTTTTTTTAACGTGTAATGGCGGCAATTTTTTTTGCGGTACTGCGACATTGCGGCGGACAGATCGGACCATTGACTAACATTTCTGACACTTTTGGGGTTACCAGTGACATTTCTACAGTAATCAGTGCTATACATATGCACTGTTACTGTAAAATGACACTGGCAGTGAAGGGGTTAACTTTTTTTGAGAGGGTGGGGTTATGTGTGTCCCTAAGGGCGTGATTCTAACTGTGATTGGCTGTGGCTTGAGGTGTAGGAACAATGATCAACGGTCCTACATAGTAGAACCGTATGATCACTGTTTCTACACAGGGGAGAATGACAGGCGGCTGTGTTTACATCAGCCGCCTGCCTTTCTCCCTCTGCACCGACGATCGCGAGTGACCGGCGGACATCTCGGACGCGCGGGGGGGTCCGTGACCGCGCCTCCGGGGGCGCGTGCACGCTCCCTAGACCCTCACAGGCTAGCGACGTAACCCTACGTCGCTCTGCCTGTGAGTGGCTGACTGCCGATGTAAATAGTCGTGCGGCAGTCGGCAAGTGGTTAACCAAAAATATGTAGCAGAATACATTTTTGCCTAAACTGATAAAGAAATTTAAATTTCAATTTTATTATTGGATACGTTTTTTATAGCATTGAAAATTGCAAAAAATATTGTTTTTTTTACTTGCCATACCGCACATGCATTTCATACGCACTTTTTTTCCTGGCACATCATCGGTGAATATTTTATTTTCACATGAAGAGCAAAACCTTCCTTTCTTCTTCAATCAAGAACCGGTCAAGGAAAATGCGCCATTCCTTTAAGCTTGTCATCTAAGCAAGACGCTTTACATTGCAGAGGTCTACAGAGAGAACATTAGCATAACTTACGAAGTGATTTCCCCTATGTGTTCCTAACTAATAATAGAGATTTTGCTGGTAAACACGCACAAAATAAAGCAGCTTCTGTCAGTGGGACGGACCGATCAAGGTCAGACATCATTTCCTAATGAATCTTTATTCACTACACGATTGATGTGCGTTTAGAACGGTTATCAGCAAAATAATTTTTTGTTTACAGGGATTTTCATGGTCCCAGTTTGGTGTTTTATTCACTTTTAAATTGTATGGGCACGCATGGAGGAAAAAAAAAAAAAATTCAAATCTTGCGCAAAGGGGATTGAAGAATCGATGAATGGAAGTAAGCGTGTCTATGTAATTATACATTGAAAATGGTATTCAGATCAATTTTGCTCAAGATATAATGGAAGGCTTGCAGTCATACTGGCGGATAGCTTTATACAAATACATAATATATAAAGTTCAAGGCTTGGAAAGCTGATAGAAGGGTGATGGAAAGTTGGCCACAGTTACAAATGCTTTGCTTGTAAATGGCCAGGGTGAAGGAAACTGGAAGAAACGCCGTGATTTATGCTGGGCATTCTCATCACAGTAAATGATAAGCCACACATTCGATTGTTTCAGATGACAAAAGACCAATTTGGTGAGCTGCCGGATTTCCAGTAATGGCAGATTAACCCCTTTAGATGAAAAACAGTCAAATGATCAAAATGAGAGAGAGAGAGAGAAAGAGGGGGGTAGAGAAAGAGAGAGAGACAGAGAGAGAGAGGGGGTAGAGAGAGAGAGAGGGGGATAGAGAAAAAGAGGCAGAGAGAGGGGTAGAGAGAGGGGGGGGGGGGAAGAGGGGGGTAGAGAGAGAAAGGGGGGTAGAGAAAGAGAAAGACAGAGAGAGAAATAGAGAGAGGGGGGATAGAGAAAAAGAGAGGCAGAGAGAGAGAGGGGGATAGAGAAAAAGAGAGACAGAGAGAGAGGGATAGAGAGAGAGAGGGGGGGTAGGGAAAGAGAGACAGAGAGAGAAAGAGAGAGAGGGGAATAGAGAAAAAGAGAGGAGGGATAGAGAAAAAGAGAGGGAGAGAGAGAGAGAGAGAGAGAGAGAGAGGGGGGATAGAGAAAACGAGAGAGGGGTAGAGGGGGGGGGGGAATCTTCTGGAGCTGAAGTGGTTAATTCATTTTAATATTCAAAGCAAACTCCCCTATCAATCCATGTCTTTATTTTGCTGAGAAATAACTCAGAAGTTACTGTAAGGCTCCATGTACACGGGACGCTGGAAATGGACGTTTAGGAGCAGTTGGGCGTTTTTTTCAGAAGTCCCTGAACGCAGCTCCATGTTATCTTATCTGTCCATGTACACATGGTAGTTTACAGTCATTTGCAGGCAGTTGCGTTCAGGGACTTTTTTTAGAACGCAATTATATTGCGTTCGAACGTGTGTTTCCCGACGTTTCAAACGCAGAAACGCGGCCGAACGTGACTAAACGTGACTGAACGTGATGAACCTACGTTCAGCCACGTTATACGTTTTTTTTCTTCCATTCAAAATCAATGGTTCCCTATGGGAGCCTATTGATTTGAATGGAAGTCGCACCGCAAGTCGGATCCGACTTGCGGCGCGACCTGCACTGTGAGAATCTTGAGGGGGTCTTCTGCTGTCTTCTCTCCGTGGGGTCTTCTGCTCTTTTGCTGTCCGCCCTTCTGATGTCCTCTCTTCTTGTCTTCTCCTCTCCGGTCTTCTGCTCTTGTGCTGTCGGCTGTCGGCTCTCCTTCTTCCTCCGGTCCTCCTCCGACGACGTCTCCAGCGATTATGCCGGCCTCTGGTCTCTGCAGCTTATTATATAGCCATTAGGGGCGTGGCCGCCAGATGACGTCATCGGGAGACCACGCCCCTTGTGTCACATGTGACGTCACATGTGACACAAGGGGCGTGGTCTCCCGATGACGTCATCTGGCGGCCACGCCCCTAATGGCTATATAATAAGCTGCAGAGACCAGAGGCCGGCATAATCGCTGGAGACGTCGTCGGAGGAGGACCGGAGGAAGAAGGAGAGCCGACAGCCGACAGCACAAGAGCAGAAGACCGGAGAGGAGAAGACAAGAAGAGAGGACATCAGAAGGGCGGACAGCAAAAGAGCAGAAGACCCCACGGAGAGAAGACAGCAGAAGACCCCCGGAGAGGAGAGGACAGCAGAAGGGCGGACAGCAAAAGAGCAGAAGACCCCACGGAGAGAAGACAGCAGAAGACCCCCGGAGAGGAGAAGACAAGAAGAGAGGACAGCAGAAGGGCGGACAGCAAAAGAGCAGAAGACCCCCGGAGAGGAGAAGACCCCGAAGAGCCGGATGAAGATTTTTAATAAACTTTCCAAAACGTCTCCTGTCATTATTTACATACACTATCTTTTATGGGGTGAATGGGTAGGGGTACAGTGTACCCCAATACCCATTCACACAGGGAGGGGGTCCGGGATCTGGGGGGCCCCCTTGTTAAAGGGGGCTTCCAGGTTCCGATCAGCCCCCTGCCCGCAGACCCCCACAACCACCGGCCAGGGTTGTGGGGATGAGGCCCTTGTCCTCATCAACATGGGGGCAGGGTGCTTTGAGGTGGGGGGTGCAGAGCTCCCCCTGCCCCAAAGCACCAACACCCCCCCATGTTGAGGGCATGTGGCCTGGTGTGGTCCAGGGGGGGTGGGGCCGCTCGCTCGTCCCCTCCCCTTTCCTGGCCTGCCGGGCTGCATGCACGGATAAGGGTCTGGTATGGATTTTGGGGGGGACCCGGCGTGGGGCTACCCTCAAATTCCATACCGGACCCGAAGGGCCTGGTTTGGAACCTGGGGGGGAACCCCACGCAATTTTTTTCCCATTTTTGGGTGGAGTTCCCCCTCAAGATTCTCACAGTGCAGGTCGCGCCGCAAGTCGGATCCGACTTGCGGTGCGACTTCCATTCAAATCAATAGGCTCCCATAGGGAACCATTGATTTTGAATGGAGGCAGAAAAACGCTGCTAAAAGCAACGTGGCCAAACGTGCAATAACGCAAATGGAAAAAGCTACTGAAAGCACGTTTAACAGCTGCTTTTTCCCGGCGTCAGAAATAGCTTTGCAGGACGTTTTTTCTAACGTCCCGTGTACATGGAGCCTAATAGTGACACTGGCAAGGAATGGGTTAACAGTGTGGCTGGTCAAGGGGTTAAATGTGTACCTAGGAGCGTGTTTCTAACTGTGGGGGGGGGGGGGGCGTGGCTTGTGAACAGAGATGTATAGTAACTAAGTAGAACTACTTCACTACTGTACTTAACCACTTTACCACTAGAGCATTTTGCTGTCTTACGTCTGGGCCACTTTTTGCGATTCGGCGCTGTGTGACTTTAACTGACAATTGCGCGGTCGTGCGACGCCATACCCAAACGAAATTTACGTCCTTTTTTTCCCACAAACAGAGCTTTCTTTTGGTGGTATTTGATCACCTGTGCGATTTTTACTTTTTGCGCTATAAACAAAAAAAGAGCGTTTATTTTGAAAAAACAATATTTTTCACATTTTTTTATGTGAAATTCCCCCCCAAAAAATGTAAAAATCAAAATTGTTTTAAATTTTTGGCCAATTTGTTTTCTGCTACCTATGTTTGGTAAAAAAATTCACAATAAGCGTATTTTGATTGGTTTGCGCAAAAGTTATTGCGTTTACTAACAAAGGGAAAGATTTCTGTAATTTTTGGTGTTTTTTTTTTAAACGCGTAATGTCGGCGATCTGCGATTTTTTTTGCGGGACTGCGACATTTCGGCGGACAGATCGGACCCTTGACTGACATTTTTGACACTTTTGGGGGTACCAGTGACATTACTGCAGTAATCAGTGCTATATATATGCACTGTTACTGTAAAAATGACACTGGCAGGGAAGGGATTAATTTTATTGGAGAGGGAGGGGTTAATGTATGCCTGGTGCTTACTGACGTGTGGGGGGGGAGGTGACTATGTGACACAGGGACAGATCCAGGGTTCAGCATAGCAATCTGACCCTGCCTGTCACTTCAGAGATCCGCCCGCTTGTGTTTACACAAGCAGGCCGATCTCCACACTAGATCACCGACGATCGGGGAAGAGCGGCGGCGATCGCAGCTGCTCCTCCCCTGGCCCAACTCCCGATGTGACTGAATACAGCGGGAGCGAGCCTCCGGCGGCACGCGAGCGCCCCCCACAAGGGGGAGTATCTGACGACGTAGTACTACATCGTCAGACGATAACGAGCCAGTAGTACTACGGTACTCAGTGGTAAAGTGGTTAAGTACGGAAAGGCGGTATATCTGTACTTTCCTGGAGTATAATTTTTTTTCTCCTACTTCCACTTTTACTTCACTACATTTTTTCGATGATTTCAATACTTCTACTCCGATATATTTTTTTTGTGCTGCATAGTTACTCATTACAATTATAAAAATTACCACTGCCAGAACAGTAGATGGCAGGTTTCATGAAGCTCAAAACATGTGTATTATCAGCGCATACGAAAATAAAAGCTACTGTATGTATAAATAAAAGCTGCATTTGAAATAATAAAAAACAATATGATGTTCAAACTTTTGACTTCTTTCTTTAATAACTACATAACACAGTACTTGTACTTTTACTTTCAGTACTTGAGTAGCAAATTTAAAAAAAAAAACAACTTGCAATACTTAAGTACAAAAAATGTTGAATACTTTAGTACTTCTACTCAAGTCACTTTTTGATCGAGCACTTCCACTTCTACTCAAGTCACTTTTTGATAGAGCACTTGTACTTTTACTCAAGTATGGGTTTTCGAGTACTTTATACAACTCTGCTTGTGAAATGACCATATAGACCTGTGATCCTATATAGAAGGATCTCAGTGGCTCTGTGATCATTCCAGGGAGAAGAACGGTCGGCTGTGTTTACAACAGCTGCCCGTCCTTCGTCCAATCGGAGCCGCCTGCCCCATGCATCGGCTTCCCCGCTGACGAGCAGGGGATGGGAATGCTCTGACGTAGCCCTACGTTGGTTTGCCTGGGAGAGCCACACTGCCACAGGATATAGGCGGTGTATGGTCGGCAACCGGTTAAAGAGGTTGTAAACCTCAGAAATTTTTTTTTTTAAAAAAAACGAACACCTGAAAGACAAACACATAATGAGCTAGTATGCATCGCATACTAGCTCATTATGAAATACTTACCTTAGAACGAAGCCTCGCAGTGCGGACCGCTCACCTGTCTCACGGGTGACATGTTCAGTCGCCCTTCTTCCGGGTTTGCGGCATCCGGCCATCTGATTGGCTGGAAACGCGGTGACGTCACTACCACGCATGCGCAAGTGGCGCAAGTGGCGTTCCTTCAGAGCGCATGCGCCAATGATGTCACTGGCTGCATGCAAAGTATATATCTCCTAAACGGTGCATGTTTAGGAGATATTTACAGTACCTATAGGTAAGTCTTATCATAGGCGCACCTATAGGTACAACTTGCAGAGGAGGGTTTGCTTCCTCTTTAAAGAACTCAAATGATGCAATGCACATCCTTAAAAAAAATGAATACATAACGATTCCTAGCAGATGGTTTAGTCATTTTTACATTTTCCAACAACTGTCAGAAGGTATAGGATGAGCGGGCGTACACAAAACATCTGGTTAGGGGGAGCTCAGCTCAGTAAATACATCTTTGTTCCATTAGGACAAGTCACACTGCTTCAGTTTCCCCAGCTTTTGGGATTTTGTGATTTTGAAACTTTGTAAAAGCCGTAAACCAACAAAGGGCTCAGTGTTCCCAGGCTGAGTTTATTAAGGAAGAAGCAATGAAATGAATTTGCAGCTAGTCATATCTGTTGCAATGGATGCGGATTTAGGAATAGCTGGAACTTGTATTACATTAGACAGAGGAGTTTTTGTGCAGCAGTGATGAAATGTTTCATTAATGCATATGTTTCTGAATCAAGTACATGGCAGAAACCGCTGGATTTCATATTTTTTTTGGGATGTAGGATGGATTTATTTTTTGGTATAATCATCATTTAATTACAGTGCTTGCTGTTTTACAGAAAATTCTAATTTATAATCAATAATTTTCTTTTGAACATTTGTATTAAGGGTAAACATCTAATACAGCCTTTCTGAACCAGAGATCAATGCAATCCTAGGGTTCCTTCAGAGGTTTATAAAACCCAAGCGCTCACTTAGTTAGGAACCATAGGTGTGCTGCTCTCCTCAAGTGGGGAGACTGCAGAATACTGCAAACAGACAAAAAAGGAGACGCAAACGTCTAATGCATTACCTTTGATCACCTTTACAAAATTTATTTACCCACTTAAGCCCCGGAAGATTTTACCCCCTTCCTGACCAGGCCCTATTTTGCGATTCGGCACTGCGTGACTTTAATGGACAATTTTGCGGTCGTGCGACGCTTTACCTAAACCAATTTGACGTCTTTTTTTTCTCACAAACAGAGCTTTCTTCTGGTGGTATTTGATCACCTGTGCGATTTTTTTGATCATGCGCTATAAACAAAAAAAGAGCGACAATTTTGCAAAAATAACAATATTTTTCACATTTTTTTATACGAAATTCCCCAAAAAAAATGTAAAAATCAAAATTTTTTAACATTTTTGGCCAATTTGTTTTCTGCTACATGTTTAGTAAAAAAAATCGCAATAAGCGTATTTTGATTGGTTTGCGCAAAAGTTATTGCGTTTACTAACTAAGGGAAAGATTTATGTCATTTTTGTTGTTTTTTTTTTTTAGCGAGTAATGGCGGCAATCTGCGATTTTTTTTTGCGGGACTGCGACATTGCGTCGGACAGATCGGACCCTTGAATGACATTTTTGACACTTTTGGGGGGACCAGTGACATTACTACAGTAATCAGTGCTATACATATGCACTGTTACTGAAAAATGATGCTGGCAGGGAAGGGGTTAACTTTATTAGAGAAGGAGGGGTTAAGTGTGTCCCTAGGGGCGTGATTCTTACTGTGCAGGGATGTGGCTTTTCATGTAACAGCAGAGATCTACGGTCCTACATAGCAGGACTGTATGATCTCTGCTGTTACACAGGGGAGAATGACAGGCGGCTTTGTTTACATTAGCCGCCTGCCTTTCTCCCTCTGTAACTGACGATCGCGAGTGACCGGCGGACATCGGGTCTGCCGGTCACTCACGCGGAGGTGCCCATGAATGAGCGGGGGCGGGAGCGTGCCTGCAGCGGCACACGCTCGCCCCCTATTGGCTCACAGGCGAGTGACGTACCGGTACGTCACTTTTCCTGCACGGGGCTGACCGCCGCAGTATATGTACTTGCGGCGGTCGGCAAGTGGTTAATAAAGCCAAAAGCATACTCACAAAACATGAAGAATAAAATTGCATATCACATATTAACTCCTATGTAGAGTAGGATACATCCTTGTGCTTGGATCACTATGTGGAGGAGGACATGTCCCTATGCTTGAACTGCTAACGTGTTTCGGGAGACAAGCTCCCTTCTTCAGAGCTCCGCAGAGCTTCCTCCAAAGGTTGCTTGGGGTTCTTTGAGCACTGAGTAGTGATGAATTGATCTCCTGCCTGATGGTGCCCAACACTACTCAGCAGAGCCACTTGGATGGTACTAGTGGAGCTTCTCCTCTCATTTCTCACATAAGAGAACACTTTTCTTACTGGCCAGTGGCCACCAGTGCAAGGAAGTCCTTCTCTCATTGACCACCATTGTGGTGTGGCAAATGTACCATGAACTGTTGATAAAATAATTTTCTTCAAGACCTTGAGTTTTATTTACTTTTTTAAGTTGTAGGTGGAATGCAGCGTGGTGCGTTGGCAATAACACTCACAGTCCAAATGCAATGGAAGGCTTGTATTGAAATAATGCAAAGACAGTTCCCAATAAACTCGGTGGAATAACAGCCCAACTGGGAACACTAACAGATCCCACAGCTTGCAGAGAGCAGGTTTCAGCCAAACTGATGGAGCCTATCAGGAGGGGCAGAATGCGTCCTGGCCATCTCTTGCCCAAGTAGGAAGATTTCCAAAGAAGTTGCAAGTCTGAATCTTTCCCTCCTTGTCAGGAACCTTTCCTTGCCACTAGTTCTGTCTCTGCCAGACGGGGTACCTGTCCCTTCTCTACCAACTTGCAAATGAGCACCAAACCTAAGAGCCAGGGCCTTAAATATTCTCTGCCTGATCCCAGATGGCTGCTAGAATCACTTAAGGTGGCAGAATCCAACCAGATAGCTTCCCCAGTGATCCAGAAAGCTGTAGAGGAACCAAGTTCCTCTCTAACGTCACTGCCGCTGCGAGTGAGCACTACCTACAGTGATGAAAGTAGACTGCACTTGCCTATAAAGGGTTCCATGACAAATAAAGGTTGAAAAATATAAATTAGAGGGTGCACTTGTGGCCAAAGGCTTAACCCTTCTGCTACCACTGACTTATGTCATACATTGGCAGCAGCAGGAGATTTTGCACACACTCCTTGGTGCCGTAATTCTGACAAGCTGACTGTCGACTGGCAGATTCAAGTGATCACTTCCACACAACCCTCGGAACATTTACCCCACTTGCACATACCTCCGCCATGTTTTCTTTATGCTCCCATTGGCGGAACCAGGATCGGCATGGCAGGCTCTGCTAGATAGAAGGAAGGGAAACCAACAAACATCTCTTCGCTGACCTCGCCAACCTAGTAAGAATCTGGAAACGTCCCTAAAAACCTGCTGTCATTCTCCCTCGCTGCTTCAATGAAGGGCACACAAGACACCAGGGGTCTTGAAAAATCCAGGAAAGCAGGGATGTGTTCTCTGAAAAAGGTATTTAAAAAGAAAATTAAATATACGATTATATAAAAGGAATAGAGTAGAAAAGGAATGAGAGAAAGTGGGTGGGGAGGATGAAGATCCACTTTAAAGCAGAAGTGGGGCCAAAGCTCTTTTGGCCCTACTTCTGTAGGTCACAGGACTACACTTCGTTCTGCACTCCTTTGACCCTTATTCAGCCGACAGCAGGCTAAAGCCTGTTGTTGGCTGACGTCACTCAGCGGGTCCAGAATTTGGAAGGATCCTGACTTTAATGTTGGGATGCACCTAGATGCTTGACCGGCAGCTGGCTCACCCTCTCAATGCACTGCTGAAGGTCTGAGCCAGCCAGTGAGCACTAGAAGAGCAGAGCAAAGTTTGACTGGTTCAGCAGGGACCAGCCAAATTTCAATCTATGTATGGGCAGGCTGAATATAAAGAGGTTGATCCATTCATTGTCTTGGGTACAACCAGCCTGTCAGATTCATGCGAATACTGCCAGCAGCTATAGCGATTACTGCCACTGGCCATTCGGTATTATGCTGGCTGGGAAGGCTACCCACTGGCAGAATACAATAGTGCTGCGGAAGGCGTTCCCCCATTAACACTGACTGTGTTGATGGGTGAATTGAGCGATTTTCTTTCTTGTAGAGAAAAATCAATTCATCTATGGCTTCCCTTACATTCACCAGCTCTCTCCTCACTGAAGACCAAAAACTGACCCTGGAGGCAACATGTATTATGTCACTTCTGGAGTCACAGCGATTATTTCATGGCTAGTTCAGCTGAGGATGCAGGGGTGACATTGGGGGTGTAATCGAGAGGACCTTTCACCTGCCTGTGCTATCTTATAGAGGGCTTGTAGCTCCCTTTTGATAGCAATAACTTAAAAAAAAGAAGAATTATATAAAATAAATAAAAATAATAAAAATATATATAATAAAGAACCCATTCTGCCCAGTAAACCCCATTTATAAAGTGCAAGGTAAGTTGATCACGTGTATGTAATGATAAATTGTGCCACACATGCAAGGCATGGTCCTGAATGTAAAAGTGAGACCAATAATTCTGTGGCCATAAATTCACGGTTAACTCTAAACTGATGACCTGTAAAGGCTTTTAAATTTTGTTGTGATTTCACCGGCTTGCACAGTTTTACAGCTTGTCTTTTCTCTTTCGTTCATTGATGGACACGGCTATTCATCTTCGTGACCCTAGGGTTATACTGCCCACTACAGGTAGGACAATAGGCAGAGAAAAAGCTTAAACACGCCTATGGGGCAGTCCCTGGGGGTTTACTCCCATTTCCTTCCTTTAGGTATTCAGTTTTTTTTCTGCCTAGTTAGGAGTAAGGACCTAGTTCCTTGCTGGGATCTGGCAATTTTTTC
Organism: Pelophylax lessonae; assembly: GCF_965119305.1. Lineage (NCBI taxonomy): Eukaryota > Metazoa > Chordata > Amphibia > Anura > Ranidae > Pelophylax > Pelophylax lessonae. Next base: position 530,583,765 of record NC_138772.1, on the reverse strand, counting down.
TTTTTACATGGAATGGCTTCCTCTTTTCATTATTTTGTTCCTGTGAGAGCTAAAATCAAGTGCTGGACTGGGCGTCGAACTGGATATTAGACATACTTAGGGCCCCCCCAGTCAGGCCAGCGACCGAGTGCAGACGAGTCCTCTGGACGAGGGCTTGTCTGCGAGTTAAACGTCTCGTGAGGGTGCATACGAACTGGCTTTGGCCTCAGTCACAGCATTTCCTCCTGGCCGACAGCACACACATTACGATGTAGTGGTGTCCTGTCCGGAGCGGTGCCCACCCTGTTCCTGGTGTGGTAAGTAGCTGTCCCCCCCACTACTCCTGGAGGGTTTTGGGGTGGACGTGGGCCCCTCCCTGGGCGGGTTGGACCCCTGGGTTCCCATCATTCCCCCCAGCCCCTCTAAAATTTCAGTCACTATGGGTCTTTGGGCCCCCCACAACCCCCTCTCCCCTCCCCGGTTGAGGTTATAAGCTGGCTGTTGCCACATGCTCCTAAGGGGTGCTGGTTGAAGTTGCTGCTAAACGGGCTGACCGGGTTTTCCTCTGGCTCAATGGGTGGTTGAGCAGGGTTCCCTGTCACCCTGGGGGTTGGTGACTAGGGCAGCGATGTCCTCTGGGCTCCCTGCGGCGGTTGTTGGGCTGGAGGAGAGGATGTTTTACTATCTGCTGATACGCGGCTGGATCCGGTCAAAAATTTAGGCCGCGGCTTTGTGGCCTACTTGCTGGAAACTATGCGAGACGGCCTCTGTGAGGGTGGCTGATGCCACTGCCTCCAGTTTGGGCATCCGCCTTCCCCTCCACTGCCCCTGGGTGGTTGGCTCCACTGGAGCTTGCAGCCTCAGTGCATGTAGCTGAAGCCCCCACTCTTCTTTTGAGCACTTGCCAGGCTGAGGATCCATGCACTGCGGCTGAGCCTCCACAAAAATTTAGGCCATGGCATGCAGGCCTACTAGGCCATGTGGTCAGCTTTGCACCTCCTTTGGAAGTGGTAGTGCTGTGGGGGCACTTCATTTTTTTAATGACAGCATTGCCGCCATTATTGTGTGGGACACCTGCCCTGTTTTAGTGAGGGTACCTTGCCTGCGCTTCCACGTCATGGCGGGCGGCCCACTTTTAAGGGGGCTATGTCCTCTATGGAAGACTCAGGGTACGATAGGTGGTCCATTGTGGGCCCTTGGCTGGCGTCCTCTTGGTGGGATCGCAGTCGGAAGCCTCCCCATATTTTGTGCCTATGCACCATGAGTGCTCAAATAGTGAGGATGATTCCTCTGCTCCTCTAGCTGCGCTTAAATCAGTGCTGGTGGATGCACTGTTTGTGTCAGTGTGTGAAACTTAAAAAATGGAGGTCCAGGCTGATGCCGCGTTGGAGGCATTGGTTCTTTTTGGCACCCACAGGCCCTCCAAAGCTGCTTACCTTTACAACATTATCACAAAACAGTGGGATTGTCCAAAACTAAGTGGTTGCTATGCATTTTTGCTTTCAGTATCCTTATGAGGATTAACTGCCTTACAGGTGGCAGCATCATGCTGTGGGGGTGTTTTTCAGCTGCAGGGACAGGACGACTGGTTGCAATCGAGGGAAAGATGAATGCGGCCAAGTACAGGGATATCCTGGACAAAAACCTTCTCCAGAGTGCTCTGGACCTCAGACTGGGCCGAAGGTTTACCTTCCAACAAGACAATGACCCTAAGCACACAGCTAAAATAACGAAGGAGTGGCTTCACAACAACTCCGTGACTGTTCTTAAATGGCCCAGCCAGAGCCCTGACTTAAACCCAATTGAGCATCTCTGGAGAGACCTAAAAATGGCTGTCCACCAACGTTTACCATCCAACCTGACAGAACTGGAGAGGATCTGCAAGGAGGAATGGCAGAGGATCCCCAAATCCAGGTGTGAAAGACTTGTTGCATCTTTCCCAAAAAGACTCCTGGCTGTATTAGATCAAAAGGGGGCTTCTACTAAATACTGAGCAAAGGGTCTGAATACTTAGGACCATGTGATATTTCAGTTTTTCTTTTTTAATAAATCTGCAACAATGTCAACAATTCTGTGTTTTTCTGTCAGTATGGGGTGCTATGTGTACATTCATGAGGAAGAAGAATGAACTTAAATGATTTTAGCAAATGGCTGCAATATAACAAAGAGTGAAAAATTTAAGGGGGTCTGAATACTTTCCGTACCCACTGTACATTGCATTGGTGTGAACCCCTCTGGGTTCACCCTTGTTCCTTTTCGGTGGCTCAGATCTTGACTTTCCTCCAATTAGGGGTTGTGTAGCACCTGGCCTTGAGCACCATCAAGGGCCAGGTCTCGGTCTTGGTGGTTTTTTTTCAACGCCAGTTGGCCACACATCCCTTGGTGCATACTTTTCTCCAGGGCATGGAACACTTGGTTCCTCCAGTGTGGTCTCCCTTGCTGCCGTGGAACCTCAATTTGGTGTTGTCAGTTCTCCAGAAGCCTCCCTTTGAAAATATATGTGAAATTCCCCTGCTTACGTTGTCTCAGAAGGTGGCTTTTTTGGTGGCCATTACTTCGGCACGCAGGGTGTTTGCACTGGCAGCGTTGTCTCGTCGTTTACCTTACCTGGTGGTTCACAGGGATAAGTTGGTTCTGCATCCATGTTCATTGTTCCTCCTGAAGGTCGTCTATGACTTTCATCTGAATGAAGACATTGTGTTGCTCTCCCTGTGTCCCAAACCTAAGGGTCCTAAGGAAGTTGCCTTGCACTCCCTGGATGTGGTTCAGGCAATAAGGGTGTATCTGGCAGCTATGGAGTCTTTTAGGAAATCAGACTCACTATTTGTTCTCACGTATGGACCTCGCAAGGGGCTGGCTGCTTCTGCTGTGACCGTTTCCAGATGGATCAGACAGACTGTGGTTTAGGCTTATTCTTTTAAGGGTCAGGTTCCTCCTTTCCCTGTCAAGGCGTACTCTATTCAGGCACTTCGTGCCTCCTGGGCCTTTCGTCATCAGGCGTCAGTGATGCAGGTTTGCAGGTGGCTACCTGGTCATCTATACACACATTCACAAAGTTTTATAAAGTGGATTTTGGCCACAAAGTTTTGCACGCTGCTGCTTAGAGGACTTGTCCTCTTTGAGGGTGTTTTTTTCAAGTGAGCTCCAGTTGTTGACAGTTGAGCTCTAGGTTACCTGGTTGGCTATATTTAGCCTTGGGGAAGTTTGTTTTTTATGCTGTCCCACCCCTCATGTTTGACACTGTTTTGGGGCATCAAGAAGATGAAGAGCTGTGTCTATCAATAAACGAAAGAGAGAATGGGATTTTTGTCTTACCGTAAAATCCATTTCTCTGATGTTCATTGACGGACACAGCACCTGCCCCTCTATGGAGTTGGGCTTTTTCCTGCTGGTTACAAAACTGAATACTTATAGCAGGAAGTGGGAGTATACCCCCAGGGACTGCCCCATAAGCGTGTTCAAGCTTTTTCTCTGCCTAGTGTCCTACTCCTGCAGGGGGCAGCATAACCCTACGGTCAGGAAGATGAAAAGCTGTGTCCATCAATGAACATCAGAGAAATTGATTTTACAGTAAGACAAAAATTCCATTATTTAGTATCTATTAGATTGACATAATCCCATATTTTATATTTTACATAAAAAAAGAAAAGGGTATTTATATGGCATTTGTTTGCACTAAAATTCATTTTAGTGTACCTTTTCCCTGAAAATATGCAATTGATAAATTGTTGCGAAAATATTGTGCAGCATAAAAAATTGCAACAGCCAGCATTTTTTTCTCGAGGGCCTCTGCTTTCAGAAATCATACTATACAAACAATATGTTTTGAGGTATTACATTAATTTCTAGCAAATATTGCTAATTTTAACGTGTGCAAAAAATATATATGAATAAATACCCTGGTCGACAAGTGGTTAAAGGGATAAACATGAGGAACGTGCATGTATTACAGAGATGATAACATATTTTTTTATGTAGCATTGACATAAGCTTTAACATGTCAACTTTAGTTACTGATGTCAGTAAATATCATTACTATGAATGCAGTATGAAACCAGTAATATATGTTAATGTGTTTATAATCAATGGGGACCTCTAGTACAACACAATGCTGTATGGACAAAAAGACTGAACTACTTAGGGAGCATAATCAATTCATAACAATAAAGCAGTTAAAGACCTAATAAATATATATAGCCTGGTTTATTAATGGGTATGCATTTATGTATGATGCCTCTTCAGCTGTGAACAATTATTATTTCTTCTGTAATACATCACTTCCATGAGAGAACCCCATATAACCATACATACACAATTAACCACTTGCACGCTGGGCACTTTTACCCCCTTCCTGGGATCAATGTTTTTTGTCAGCACAGAGTGGTACTGTGGACATAGCCTAATAAACAGTGCCTAGTCCTACCTTAAATGGTATAGATTGGAACAGAGAAAATCGGACTTTAACTCAAATATCGTTAAAATGTAAATATTTTATTTGTACAAAAAGTGATTAAAATTGATATCAATATTATGTCACAAACAAACAAACCAGTTGCTGGTAACCACCATCAATCCCCAGTATAATGTGGAACCCCCCACGGGAGGTAGATATACACTATATTGTCAAAAGAATTGGGGCTTTGTGTTCTGGTCCAAATCATTTGGAGGAGGGGGGATTATCGTGTGAGGTTGTTTTTTAGGGGTCGGGCTTGGTCCCTTAAGACGTCAGCATACCAAGACATTTTGGACAATTTCATGCTCCCAACTTTGTGGAAATAACATTGGGATGGCCCCTTCCTGTTCCAACATGACTGCGCAGCAGTGCACAAAGCAAGGTCCATAAAGACATGGATGAGTGAGTTTGAGGTGGAAAAACTTGACTAGTCTGCACCTGACCTTAACCACTTTACCACTAGAGCATTTTGCTGTCTTACGTCTGGGCCACTTTTTGCGATTCGGTGCTGTGCAACTTTAACTGACAATTGCGCGGTCGTGCGACGCCATACCCAAACGAAATTTATGTCCTTTTTTTCCCACAAACAGAGCTTTCTTTTGGTGGTATTTGATCACTTATGCTATTTTGACTTTTTGCGCTATAAACAAAAAAAGAGCGTAAATTTTGAAAAAACAACAATATTTTTCACATTTTTTTACATGAAATTCCCCCCCAAAAAAATGTAAAAATCAAAATTTTTTTACATTTTTGGCCAATTTGTTTTCTGCTACCTATGTTTGGTAAAAAAATTCACAATAATCATATTTTGATTGGTTTGCGCAAAAGTTATTGCGTTTACTAACAAAGGGAAAGATTTCTGTCATTTTTGGTGTTTTTTTTTTAATGCGTAATGGCGGCGATCTGCAATTTTTTTTGCGGGACTGCGACATTGCGGCGGACAGATCGGACCCTTGACTGACATTTTTGACACTTTTGGGGGTACCAGTGACATTACTGCAGTAATCAGTGCTATATGTATGCACTGTTGCTGTAAAAATGACACTGGCAGGGAAGGGGTTAATTTTATTGGAGGGGTTAATGTATGCCTGGTGCTTACTGACGTGTGTGGGGGAAGGTGACTGAGTGACACAAGGACAGATCCAGGGTTCAGCTATGCTGAACCCTGCAATCTGACCCTGCCCGTCACTTGTGAGATCCGCCCGCTTGTGTTTACACAAGCAGGCGGATCTCCACACTCGATCCCCGACGATCGGGGAAGAGCGGCGGCGATCGCCGCTGTTCCTCCCCTGGCCCGACTCCCGCTGTGACTGAATACAGAGGGAGCGAGCCTCCGGCGGCGCGCGCGTGCCGCCGAGAAAGGGGAGTGTCTGACGACGTAGTACTACGTCGTCAGACGATAACGAGCCACTTTGCCGCAGTAGTACTACGGTACTCAGATGGCAAGTGGTTAACCTGACAGCAGTGTTAATTTTGGCAGCAAATTTCAATTTAGTTTTAGTCTTAGTCTTAGGACTAAAATGGCATTTTAGTTTTAGTCCTATTTTAGTCTTCTGCAAGTGTTTTAGTTTTAGTCGTATTTAGTCGACTAAAACTCCAGTATATTTTAGTCGACTAAAACGCCCTACATTTTAGTCGACTAAAACTCATTTTAGTCATCTATAATCAAATGGGTGTAGTTCAATTGTAATTTGTAATGCATTATTTAAGCATTTCTCTACAATTTCCAAACTCATTATATACTGCTGCTGGTCCTGGAGTGAAAAATCTAATATGTTATTATTTATGCTTTGAGCATGCACCAGTGTTAATTTTTGGCAGCAAATTTCAATTTAGTTTTAGTTATAGTCTTTTGACTAAAATGCAATTTTAGTTTTAGTCGTATTTTAGTCATCTGAATTGTGTTAGTCGACGAAAACGTTTTAGTCGGTTTTAGTCGACGAAATTAACACTGCCTGACAGAACACCTTTGGGATAAATTTGAGCAGAGACTGCAAGCCAGGCCTTCTCCTCTAACATCAGTGCCTGATCTCACAAATGCACTTTTAGAAGAATGATCAAACATTCCCATAGACACACTACAAAACCTTGTGGACAGCCTTCCCAGAAGAGTTGAAGCTGTTACATAATTTATAAGAGATTTCTAACACATATCATGTACATACCAAGAATTACTCCCCAAAATACATTCTGTTGAGTAAAGGGTAAACAAAAGATTATCTGTAGTTTTAGTAGTGCCATTGTCCATAAAGATGGTCCAGGCAGGGACGCGGTCAGCGACATCAGAAGGAATACTGCCTATAGTCTGTACAGGCAGCAGGCACCGATATTGTCAGCACAGAATACGAAAAAACAGGCCAGGGTCAGTTCAGAAGCAGGCAAAGGCATGAGGATGTGAAGGCAAATGGCAGGAATCTAGAATTACATTCACTATACTTCATGAATATTGAAAAGTGTGGTAATGGCAGAAATAGTCTCCTATGCAGAGGCCTGGTTGGGAAGGTCACTGGGGACAATAAAAACTGGTTCCTCAAATAACTCCTCCCTCTGGAGCACACCTGACATTTGTTTTAAGTCTTTGGCCTTTTTCTCTGGGAAGGACTTTATCGGGAAAATAGCATTTGTGGAGTCTGGTTACTGCATCTGAGTAAATGCTTTCTGGAGGGCTTTCCGGGTACACAAGAGAAGTGACAATTTCCTCCTGATAGCTAAGAAAGAATACTGGTCCTTCAGTGGATTTGCAGTAGATCCACTGCATGATCATTAAACATCTTGTTCTTGGCATAACTGATGAGTAAATTGGTATGTGGTGGTTGGGGTGATTGGATCAGTATGAGTATAATTAATATTAAATGTGAGACCGAAAAAGATTTTAAATTCCTCCACTGCCAACGGTTTCCATTCATAGGGACGGGCATAATATGAAGTTGTGTTGTTGGCGATAAATTGTTGGACACAGAGGTTGCACTGGTCCACAATTGAATGTAATAAGTAGTCCGTGAAAACTAAATTTAAAAAATCAATGTGTTTTCCATGTTGGTCTTAACACCTGGCTGGGCAGTAAAAGGGGAGATATTAGCTGCTCCTGAGTTAGGGGGAAGCCATAGAGGGTTTTGAGGTAGACTGATGGGTGCTAATAAGATTGCACTGATGGGTGCTGATGAGGCTGCCCTGATGGGTGCTGATGAGGTTGCGCTGATGGGTGCTGATGAGGCTGCTCTGATTGGTGCTGATGAGACCGCATTGATGGATGCTGATGGGGCCACACTGATGGCTGCTGATGAGGCTGCACTGATGGGTGCTAAAAGGATTGCACTGATGGGTGCTGATGAGGCTGCACTGATGGGTGCATTGGTGCTGATGAGACCGCATTGATGGATGCTGATGAGGCTGCACTGAAGGGTGCTTATGAGACTGCACTGATGGATGCTTTTGAGGCTTCATAAGGTCGCACTGATCTGTGCTGATGTGTACTCATGAGGCTGCACTTATAGGCACTGGTCAGGGTGATCTGATCAGGCTGCACTAATGGGCACTGATATGAACTGATGAGGTTTCACTGATGGGTGCTGATGAGGCTGCTCTTATGGGCAGCACTGATGGGGCTACACTGATGAGAGAGCACTGATTCGTTACACTGATATTCACTGATGAAGTGGCACTGATGGGCGCTGATATGGCTCCACTGAAGAGGCAGCACTGATAAGCGGCACTGATGGGCACTGAGAAGCAGCACTGATTGGCTACACTGATGTGCGTTGATGAGGCTGCGCTGATAGGCACTGATCAGGCTGAACTGATAGACACTGATCAGACTGCACTAATGAGCACTGATATGAACTGTTGGGGTTTCACTGATGGGTGCTGATGGGGTAGCAACTATGGGGCAGCACTGATGGGGCTGCACTGATTAGCTACACTGATATTCACTGATAAGGCAACACTGAATGGGCGCTGATATGGCTCCACTGAAGAGGCATCAATGATAAGCGGCACTGATGGGCACTAATAAGCAGCACTAATAAGCAGCACTGATGTGCACAGGTGAGGCAGCACTGATGAGGCTCCACTGATGAGGCAGCATTAATATGCACTGATGAGGCAGCACTGATAGGCACTGTGTGACACTAATGGGCACCACTAAGCACTAAAAATCTTTGAAAAAATTCACTGTATCTACAGAAATCTCTCTCCTTCCCTCACACTTAGTCTCTGTGTGAGGTAAAGAGAGCTGTCAACCCATAATGGTTGTGCGGGAAGCAGGTTGCAGTGGTAAGTGCAGCGGGCTGAATACAGCAGGTAAGTACAGTAATCCCCCGCTACATCGCGGTTCAGTTTTTGTGGTCCCGGTAATTCGCGTTTTTTTTTGTAATGTTATTTTACTATATAAATCATTAAAAATGAAAGATTTTTGTGTTTTTCATAGCTCTTGCTAGGTCTCTTAGTATCTTTTATGTGTTTAAATGAGTTTCTATTGTTTTAAAAGTGTGTTTAAAGACCTTAAAATGCTTTTACACGTACAGTGACAGTAAAATAATCATGCCTACAATGCATTTTAATAGGGTTTTTCTATTTCACGGAATTTCACTTTTCGCGGCTGGGTCTGGAACGTAACTCCCGCAATGGAGGGGGGTTTACTGTACTGCAAGCTGAAGCAACAGGTGGGTACTTCAGGTAGGTGCAGCAGGTAGGCACCAAGGTGGATCACAGCAGACAGGGCAAAGCAGAAGTCAGGGATGGTTGCAAAGGTCAGTGAGCCTGTAGTCAGTAGACAAAAGATCAGAGACATGGTCTAGCAAGCCAAGGTCATACACCTGACAGAAGACAAGAGCAGATCCCTGGGCAATCTGAGGTCAGAGCGAGGAGAGAGACAAGAGGTATCTAAGGGCAAGCCAGGTAGGTAATCAGAAGCATAAGCAAAACAAGGAATCAGCAAGCTGAAGACAAGTTAGCACTGGCCATGTGCAAAAGTCAATCTTTTAAAGGCCAGAGGGACAGGATCTGTAGCGCATTTCATGCGCCAGCACGCACACATGTGCGCGCATTCCTGCACATGCAGGCGTGGCCATATTGGAAATTGGCGACTGTGCCCAGCCTACGGGAAACTCTCTTCCGCCTAGTCTCCTGAAAGCTAGATCCGCTAAGTGGGTGAGTATCTGAATTGTGCAGAAGACAACCTCCGGTAAGTAGGGGTTGAAAAAAAAAATTGAGGAAGAGGCTGAAGATCCACTTTAGACAATCCACTTTGTGCTTAGACTCTGAGACACTGTCTCTCACAGTGAAGTCCATGGTAGGTCTGCGTACACAGGCAAACAGCTATGGAGATCTATGAGATGGCCCCACAGGCAAGCATCTGGAGGAATCTGGAGGAATCCCAGGGCTGTACCACAGACAAGTGGCTGGAGGAGTCCCAGAGCTGATATTAACAGGTGGGCAGCTGAAAATGCAGGGCCACCCCACTTGAAGTGTAGTGCTCTGGTACGAATTGGAGCACTCCTCCCCATAGTAGCTGAGTCTTCTGTAGAAGATGCAGTGTATTGGGCTCTGGCCCAGTTGCCTGTGTAGTGGGAATGATAGTGGAAGACCACACACCAGGGTGTGTAAAAATGACATAAATCTTTCCCCTAGTTTGTAGACGAGATAACTTTTGCACAAACCAATCAAAATACGCTTATTGGGATTTTTTTTCACTATACATATGTAGCAGAATATAAATTGGTCTAAAATTATGAAAAAACTTGATTTTAATTTTTTTTTTTTATTGGGAATGTTATATAGCAGAAAGTAAAAAATACTGCTTTTTTTTTTCAAAATTGTCGCTCTTTTTTTGTTTATAGCGCAAAATCAAAAAAATGCAGAGGTGATCAAATACCACCAAAAGAAAGCCCTGTTTGTGGGGAAAAAAATATGTAGCAGAATACAAGTTGGCCTAAAATGATGAAAAAATTAGATTTGTAATTTTATTTTCATTGGGAATGTGATATAGCAGAAAGTAAAAGATATTGTGTTTTTTTTTTTTTCAAAATTGTCGCTTTTTTTTTTGTTTATAGCGCAAAAAAAAAAAAAAAAATGTGGAGGTGATCAAATACCACCAAAAGGAAACTCTACTTGTGGGAAAAAAGGAAATCAATTGTATTTGGGTACAGCGTCACACGACCGCGCAATTGTCCGTTAAAGTAACGCAGTGCCGAATCGCAAAAAATGGCCTGGTCATTAAGGGGGAAAATGTTCCGATTCAGAACTGGTTAAAGACGATTCTCACATGGTACATTTTAATGTGCCCCAAGCAAATCAAAGAAGCTTGCAATTATAACTTTAACCCTTTCCCCTTCTCCTGCTGAGATCTGTACTGGGATTCTCAACAGTTCAGATTCCCTGGCTGTTGGTTGATTAAATCCAGTTCAAAGGGAAAAGTAGTTATCTCAAAGAAAGCATTCCCGGCATCTCCTGCTGGCCCCCAATCTCCTGCTGCGAGGAGCAGAGTATATCCAGTAACATGGGGCATGTATGTATGTATATACAGTGTGTGTGCATATAAATATATATAGATATATATATATATATATATATATATATATACACACATATACATATACATATATATATATATATATATATATATATATATATATATATATATATATAATACTTTTGAAGCTAAGAAGGGAACTTCTCATCTGCCTCATTAGAATTCACAGTGGTAATACTAACTAATGCCAAGCCAGCACACATTTAATTATTATTGTCTGCATCTGCTTAGCACATCAAGCGTGTCTATTGTATGTCGTTTAATTTGGCACCATTCCTATTTTTACATCAAGGCAATAATATTAATACATATTGATGAAGCTGAAAGATAAGAAATGTAATTCGATGGATCGGGCGCATACAGAAGATCTGTGCACAGTATAATATTTCTATTTATGGCATTGTAAAGATATACTTATTTTCTTTAATTCACTAAAAGTTCTATAGGAATAAAAAAAGCTTTTAAAAAAAAAAAAAGAAGTTCCAGTTACAAAACTGTAAAACCAAGATACGAGTCTTTTTTGTTTTTTCAACGTTTGGTCTTTTTTCGTTTATGTAATAAAAAAATGTATCAAATATCATCAAAAGAAAGCAATATTTGTGTGAAAAAAATGTAAATATATTTAGGTACAGTGTTGCGTGACCGCGCAATTGCCAGATAACCACATCCATACTGGGTTCTTTCACCCCCCTCCCTGCCCAGGCCAGTTTTCAGCTTTCGGTCTGTCACACTTTGAATGACAAAAATGAGATGACAACCACAGCTCAGGTGAGCAATCCCGGTGCTGTGGGTGCTGGCCCCGGCTCCCTACCGACCCCAACATAGAAATGAAGAGGAAATCAGCTGCATACAGGGATCCTAAAACTACGGCCCTCCAGCTGCTGCAGAACTGCACATTCAATGAGGCATTGTAATGTAAAATTCTGACATTCACAGACATAACTCGGCATGATGGGAATTGCAGTTCCTGAACAACTGGAGGGCCATAGTTTGGAGACCCCTGTGCTAGGCAGATGAATGCTTTATTAAAATACGTCAAAGGTACAAAGGCTACAGTGATAAACTTTAAAAGTATTTGTTCACTACCTTTTGAAATTTGTTGCCCCCCCCCCGCTCAAATTGTGCAAGAGGAGCGGGGGGAGAGGGCTTAAAGCAGAACTTCTGGTGGAGTTATGCTTTAATCACCACTGGTTTTTTTTTAGTTTCTGTTATAAATATTTGAAAATAGGTATTTTTTCTTTTTCACTGATGTGTGCTGATGAAGTTGCACTGATGGGCACTGATGAGGCTGCACTGATGGCCACTGATGAGGCTGCACTGATGGGCACTGACGAGGCAGCAAAGATGAGCACTGATGAGACAACACTGAAGGGCACTGATGAGGCTGCACTGATGGGAACTGATGAGGCAGCACTGATGAGCACTGACGAGGCGACACTGATGGGCACTGATAAGTTACACTGATGGGCACTAATGAGGCTGCACTTGTGGGCACTGATGAGGCAGGACTGATGAGCACTGAAGAGGCAACACTGACGGGCACTGATAAGTTACACTGATGGGCACTGATGAGGCTACACTGATGGGCACTGATGAGGCTGCACTGATGGACACTAATGAGCACTGACAAGGCGACACTGATTGTCACTGATAAGTTGCACTGATGGGGCTGCACTGATAATCAGTGCCCTATTTATCAGTGGAAATGTGCCCTGTCAGCCTTATCACTAATCGGCAATCCCTTCTACACACAGTGACAGCACATAAGGAAACTAATGCTGATAACTGGCAAGTTTGTTTACATGTGATAAGCTGTGGTTGGACACAGTTGATCACATGGTAGAAAGCTGCTGTGATTAGCCCTTTACCTCAATCTGTGATTAGCTGTATCCAAAGGACACAGCGATCACAGAGCATGCGTCATGCAGGCCCCAGGGGTCATGCAGGAGGCATGTTCTGGGAGGACATCAACGGACACCCACCCAAAACAAGGGAGGTGCACTGTAGCCATCTTGCACGGTATTGAGTTGGTAATGTAGCACAGTGCTAAACAGCAAAAAAATGCTCTGGTCATGAAGGGGGTAAAACCTGCTGGAGGTCAAGTGGGTAAAAAAGGGACAGCTATTTTCAGCGATACCTCAAAAATGACAGTCCTGACTCCTCACACTCGCTCTGTTGAACTTGATGTCATCATGTGTCTCTAGCCAGCATTTCCTGCCACCAGTACCCACAGCACTACCAGCCAGTAGTACCAGCCTGAGCCATTAATACCCACAGCAGTACCACCCAGCAGTACCTACCAGCAGTATCAGCCAGAAGTACCAGCCTGAGTCAGTAGTACCCACAGCAGTACCAGCATGAGCTAGCAGTACCTACAGCAGTACCAGCCAGCAGTACCAGACTGAGCCAGCAGTACCCACAGCAGTACAAACCAGCAGTACCCATAACAGTACTAGCCAGCAGTACCCACAGCAGTACCAGTCAGCAGTACCAGCCAGTAGTACCCACCAGCAGTATCCACCAGCAGAACCCATCAGTAGTAACCATCAGCAGTACCCGCCAGCAGTACCCATCAGCATTACCAGCCAGCAGTACCCACCAGCAGTACCAGCCTGCAGTAAAGCATAATTGTAAATATCCCAGCATGTGCAGTGTTTCTGTCTCCTACCACCATGACCACTTCATATCACCGAATCACCGAAGTGGTCATGGTGGTTAGAGTGTTCCTTTATTATCTCTCAGGAGAAGTAAACCTCTGGGGGGGGGGGGGGTGCGGAGTGCCACCTCATTGAAATTCGTTTTTGCAGGTTGGGATTTCTGATGTTTTTCCAGGTGTAGCCACAATATTACCCTCACTTAGCCTCTGATAAGAACTTCAGGCTTCACTGTCCCCCAGTTCCAACTAGTATCTTCTATAGCTACCAATTATAGGGTCCTCCGTACTGGATACTCCTTTAGGCTAGGTGCACATTATTATGGGTGCGCAGATGCCTTTTTGCTTGTGGTTCTGCACATCACATGTAGGGCAACCGATTTATTCATTTTGAAGACACAGGGAAAGAAGTCCCCTATCCTTTTGCAAAATTGCATTGCATTGGACTGCATTGTGCTACAGCACTATGTGGTTTAGCGTGCAAAAAACATGCGCATTTGCCAATGCGTGGGGGTAGGATCGATAGCACTCCTGCGCATCTGCTGAAGAGCATTGTGTTTTTCTGCAGGTTGGGAAAGTGCATGATTTTGTGTGCATTCCCGTCATGTATAGGTGTAAACCAACGGATAAAGTGGATCTGGCATGAAATAATTTTTTTTTATAGTTTAGTGAATGTATGCTAATCTAACATTTTCACAGAGATCACCTGTCCCCCTGGTGTAGATCCTTCGTCAATCATGATGCCCGCCGCCACTGCCGATCCGAAAAAAGAAAAAAAAGGAGGGGGGGCACCAGGTGACATCATCGGATTACCGCCCCTTAGCTATTTAAGAAGTGGCAGACGGTGAAAGCCTTCGGCATGAGCAGAGCTTTATTTTTTTTTCGCTTTACAGGTCGGTGGTGGCAACGTGATGAAGGGTCTACACCAGGGGTTGGCAACCTACAGCCGTAGGTTGCCAATCCCTGGTGCAGACCCTTCATCACATTGCCACCGTTGACCTGTAAAGAGAAAAGAAAAAAGCTCCGCTGTGCAGCTATTGTTCTGGGACGCACACCAGAACAGCCTCTCGCACGCGCCCGTGGGGGCGCGCAGTGCAGCGATCGTGGCCACGCCTAGTTGCTAGGAAACGGCGCGACCCCGATTTTGATAAAGAGCCAAGGGCAATTACATGTCACTTTACCCATGTGATCAGCTGTGTCCAATCACAGCCGGTCATATGTAAATGAGGAAGTGCCGTTTATCGGCTCTCCTCGCCTCACACTGTCAGAGTGAGTGGCGAGGAGAGCCGATCAGCGGCTCTTCCTCAAAGGGGAGACTAGGACAGGTAATCAGGGCACTGATCATCAGTGCCCTGATTACAGAAAAGTGAAAAACAGTGCCAATCAGTGCTCACATCAGAGCCTACCATCAGTGCCCACAGTGCCCACCATAATTGCCCACAATCAGTGCCCATAGTGCTTCCAGTCAGTGCCCATCAGTTCCTGCTCATCTGTGCTGCCAATAAGTGTTCATCAGTGCTGCCCATTAGTGCCACTCATCAGTGCCCATCAGTGTCGCCCATCAGTGCCACCTCTCAGTGCCCATCAGTGCCACCATTCAGTGCCCATCACTGCCACCTTTCAGTGCCCATCAGTGCCGCCTATCAGTGCTTATCAGTGCCGCCTATCAGTGCCACCTATCAGTGCCCATCAGTGCGGCATATTAGTACCTCCTCATCAGTGCCACCTCATCAGTGCCCATAAGTGCCACCTTATCAGTGCCCATAAGTGCCACCTCATCAGTGCCAATCAGTGCAGCCTATCAGTGCCGCCTCATTAGCGCACATCAGTGAAGGAGAAAACATTTTTATTTTCAAAATTTACTGACAGAAAATAAGGAAAACTTAATTTAAAAAAAAAAAATGTTTTGTCTTTTTTTTGTAAGAAATAAAAAACCCAGTGGTGATTAAATACCACCAAAAGAAAGCTCTATTTGTGTGAAAAAAATTATAAAAAATGTTATATGGGTACAGTGTAGCATGATCTTGCAATTGTCATTCAATGTGTGACAGTGCTGAAAGCTGAAAACTGGCCTGGGCAGGAAGGGGGTGAAAGTGCCCAGTATTGGAAGTGGTTAAAGTCTATTACATGCAAAACGCAACCTGCTGACGGAAAAAAGTCCCTGACCCTTATCAAAAATGCAGCGGCTGAAAAATGCATAGATGTGAATGTGTCCCATAGGAAACCATGTTAAGGTGGGAGTAAATTCCCATGCATGAATTTTACCTATAGGTAAGCCTATAATAAGACTTACCTATAGGTACAGTAAACATCACCTAAGCGTGCTCCGTTTAGGAGATTTTTACTGTAGTTGCAGCTGGTGGCATCACCAGCGCATGCGCTCTGAAGGAACGGCATATCCGTGCCATTCCTTCAAAGTCCTGTGCCGTATTCAGGACGTCATTGTGGCTCCGGAATCTGCGAACCCAGGAGGAAGACCGGGTGAAGATGGAAGCACCTTCAGAGGTGACAGCGTGCCGCTAGAGGGCTTCTTTCTCAGGTAAGTTTCACATAATAGCACATTATGACATTGCTTTGCAGGTTAAAAAAAAAAAAAGCTTTAAATAGACTGTAGTGCATTTTTGCATAGGGCACTTAAAAACGCATAGGTGTGAACCAGGCCTTATATTGTGTTTGTGTGCAATAAAATTCATTTTAGTCTAATTTTTTCAGAAAATTTGGATTTGATAAACAGTTGCACAAATATCATGTGTCATAAAAAAAATTAACCACTTGCCGATCACCCGCCACAGATACACTGCGGCATGCTGGCTCAGCTACACGAAGCAACATACCTGTACGGCGGTTCGCAGGAGCGCTCCTGGGGGTGCGCGCGCACCACCTGAGGCACGTGCCTGCCCCCATTAGGCAGCGTGGATGCCCATCCACATGGCTGGCGGCCGCGATTGCCGCCGGACACCCGTGATCGCTCTCTGTGGAGAGAGAATGACGATCTGCTGTTGTAAACACAGCAGACCGTTGTTCTCTCTGGAATGATCACAGAGATCCTGTGATCCTCCTATTTAGGAGGTTGATTCCACAAGTCCCTCCCCCATACAGTTAGAAAACACCCCCCTGGGCTCACACTTAACCCTTTGATCGCCCCTGGGCTAACTCCTTCCCTGCCAGTGTCAATATTACAGTAACAGGGCATATTTATAGCACTGATTACTGTAGTAATGTCACTAGTCCCTCAAAAAGTCTAAAAAATGTCAGTTAGGGGTCCGATCTGTCCGCCGCAATGTCGCAGTCCCGCTAAAAATCGCTGATCGCCGCCATTACTAGTAAAAATAAATAAATAAAAATGACATAAATCCTTCCCCTAGTTTGTAGACGCAATGACTTTTGCGCAAACCAATCAAAATATGCTGATTGGGATTTTTTTTTTACCCAAATTATGTAGAAGAATACAAAATTTGCTAAAATAATGAAAAAATTTTATTTATATATATATATATATTTTTTTTTTTTTTTTTTGGGGAATGTTATTAAGTAGAAAGTGAAAAATATTGTATTTTTTTTTTTCAGAATTGTCGCTCTTTTTTTGTTTATAGCGCAATAAATAAAAATCACAGAGGTGATTAAATACCACCAAAAGAAAGCTCTGTACAAGGTACAAGGTTTGTGAGGGGAAAAAAAAGGACACCAATTTTATTTTGGGTACAGAGTCGTACGACAGCACAATTGTCCGTTAAAATAACTCAATGCAGAATCGCAAAATATGGTGTGGTCATTACGGGGGCAAATCCTTCCAGTACAGTAGTGATTAAACCGCCATTTTAATCTCCGTTCGAAAAATCTCTTATGTATGGAGGTTCTAAGTAATTTTATAGCAAAAAAATGCTGATTTTTTTACATGGGTGTGAAAAAATTGGTGGTTCAGGCAATATAAAGCTCATTGACACGTTCCTCAATTCAGCAATGGAAACGTTGTGGTATTCTCGAAACATAGTATAGTCCCTGAATATTATTAAAACCAATCAACAATAATTACAGTAATACAGTATGTTAATGAAGGGCTGACTAATCACAATGGGTCCTTCAGGGTTTCATATAATTGCTCTTTCGCTAAGCAACAACAATCGCAAATGAGACAAAGCTATATTTGTTGATAAATCATTGTAATATAAAGGGATTAAAGGAAGACAATTTTGTAGCACCCTAAATCTTACCTTGTACGTAATCCCCGGATGAGGGATGAGAGATGAGGTTTTCCTTAATAACAGGTCTGACACAAATAATTACAAAAATTTTCCAAGGTGGATTAATTCTAAATTATACTATTGGAGGGCAAAATTTGAATCAATGATATCATTGACAGTTGGCATAATTCATACAACAGTAATATTAATTAACCCTCTCATGGTCAGGGCAACTTTTGCCTTTATTACCAGAAAAAAAAAATTCTGAAGGATTTAGCCAATTTTTTTTAATCACGCAGTTATATACTGCAAAATTGAGAATGCATTTTTTTCTCTCTGCGTCTTGACCAGGGATCCTCAAACTACGGCCCTCCAGCTGTGGCAGAACTACACATCCCATGAGGCCTTGTAAAACTCTGACATTCACATACATGACTAGGCATGATGGGAATTGTAGTTCCTGAACAACTGGAGGGCCATAGTTTGAAGACCCCTGGTCTTGACAGTAAAGGGTCAGCTTGCACAAAATTTGAACAATAACTTGTAATGTACACACATTGTACCAACAAACGTGAAAATAAATATGTGCAAAACAAAAAGTCTCATGTGCATAGGTCTCTGAGTGACTTGCGGTGTAATGCTTTTTGTGCTAATTTTACTTCCACAATAATCTAATTTTATTAGTTAGATATGTGCTATTTGCTTTGTTATGAATCAACACAATTTGGGTTATTTGGAGATTCGGATGTACCTGAATCTCTGAACTACAATGGTTGTGAACTACCGTATTTTCCGGCGTAAAAGACGACTGGGCGTATAAGACGACTGGGCGTATAATGGCACTTTTCCACTGCAAGTACCGGCTCGGCTCTACTCGGCCCTGCTTGGCCCTGCTTGGCCCGGTTTGCTTTTCCACTGCTGGTACCGCATGGTACGGTGTTGGAATGGTTCGGTACGGTACGGTATGGTTTGCTTTTCCACTAAAGTAGTACTAAAGTTAAGTGGGTGGGATTACAACGATTCTTTGACCAATCAGTGGCTAGTAGCGACTGCATGCAAAGGATTGTGGGATATGGTACTGGGTATGGTACCTCTTGGAACCACAATCGAGGTGGTACTGTTTTAGAGAGCCGTACCGTTCGGTTTCATGCAGTGGAAAAGCGCCGCCGTACCGAACCGTTCCTACACCGTACCATGCGGTACCAGCAGTGGAAAAGCACAGAAGCGAGCCAAACCGTTCGGTTCCATGCAGTGGAAAAGCACCATAAGACGACCCCCCCCCCTAATTTTCAAGTTAAAACATAGGTTTTGGGCTATACTCGAGGTATAAGACTACCCCCCTTCCGAAGCAAGGCAACACCATTGAAAAACATCAGATTTCTCATAGATCTCCAAGGTACCCCAAGTACTGTAATACATGTAATCTCTAATAATATCTCCAAGGTACCCTAAGTATAAGGATTACCAGTAGATGTAATCTCAAGACGCTGGCTGTGCGGGAATCCTGTACCGGTATACCGTATGTCTTCGGCTTCGGCTACATACAGTGTACTGTGCGGAGCCAATCACAGTGAGCGATGTATTCTATTATTGAATGCAAAGCCTGCTCGGATTGGCAGAGTCAGAGAGGCGGGCTGATGTTACTCCGCCAATCCGACCAGGCTTTGGATTCAATAATAGAATACATCACTCTACCTAAATGGCTCAACGTGGTACACTGTTTGTAGCCGAAGCTACGGTACATACGGTATACCGGTACAGGATTTCCACACAGCCAGCGTCTTGAGAGATTCCATCTACCGGTAATACTTATACTTAGGTTACCTTGGAGATATTATACTCGGCGTATAAGACGACCCCCCATTTTTGGGGGATTTTTTGGAGGTTCAAAAGTAGTCTTATACGACAGAAAATACAGTGTGTATATACAGTATATATATATATATATATATATATATATATATATATATATAGTCTCTTGATTGAACTCCTATATATAGTTAGTCAGGTTGTAAAAAAAGACACAAGTCCGTCTAGCTCAACCAATAAAAAAAAAACAAAAAAAAAACATACAATCCCATATACACAATCCTATACCAACAGTTGATCCAGAGGAAGGAGAAATAACCCCAGCAAAGCATGATCCAAATTGCTCCAGCAGGGGAAAAAATTCTTTCCTGATCCCCAGAGAGGCAATCGGATATTCCCTGGATCAACTTTACCTATAAATATTAGTACCCATTTATATTATGTACACCTAGGAAAGAATCCAGGGCTTTTTTAATCTGCCTGGCGGTAATCCCGAGTGTGGCTCGGAGGTTAATTTTCAGTACCAAAAGCAGTAACCCCGAGCCACACTCGGGATTACCCTTTAGTGAAACTCACCTTGTCCCTATGATCCCCTGGGGTCCTCCGGCCGATGCTGGTGTTCTATCAGAATAACGCTACGTATCAGATTCTGCAAGTGAAGTTTGGCCTAGAAAACTTACTCCGCATGCGCCATGCGTTCCAATATGGGCACTATGCTTTCCAATAGCTTTCCTAATGTAATAGAACACGAAGCAGCAGATATGTTCTTGCACCCAAGCAACTCTTAAATTTCAGACTGATTTTAGCAGTAAACTCACTTTATATACTGAAATAGACTATTTCACCGCGACCAAGTGAAATAGTCTATTTCACTATATAACGAGTTTGTCGCTGAGCAGTGCGGGGTGTACCAAGATGGACGTCGCCACCTTCTACATGCAGCTTTCTCGCTATATTTACTATATTACAATAATAATAGAAATTTAATACTGTTATTCAGTCTATAAGGTCAGTTTACTGGTAAAATAAATCTAAAATTCAAGACATACGTGGGTGTAAGAAGATGTCCGCAGCTGCTTCGTGTTCTGTCACATTAGGAAATCTATTGGAACGCATATCGGCCATGTTGGAATGCATGGCGCATGCGAAGTAAATTTAAATCCTTGCTTCTCATTCATTTGCCAGCTTTTAACAAAAAGAAACAAAGAAAGGGCGCATCGACCTAGTGCATTATCCTCAATAATAGGCTTTATTTATGCAGCATATAAAATGGCTACTCACAAACACAGGTGTAAAAGTGATCATAACAAGCTCAGTTGCTCCAGGAATAGTCCATATGAAAGTCCATAATCCAATGAGATGACCGCTGACGCGTTTCGAGGCTCAGCCTCTTCCTCAGAGCCAGTGGCTCTCATTGGATTATGGACTTTCATATGGTCTATTCCCGACACTGGAGCAACTGAGCTTGTTATGATCACTTTTACACCTGTGTTTGTGAGTAGCCATTTTATATGCTGCATAAATAAAGCCTATTATTAAGGATAATGCGCTAGGTCGATGCGCCCTTTCTTTGTTTCTTTTTGTCTGTAGTACTGTTGGACTACCCCAGTCCTCTTTGGGCTGAAAGACCTAGCTATCCGAGACGCCAGCTGTAAGTCCCGTGGTGTGTGGTTGGGGAGCTTGGATTCTGAGCGCAGGAGAAAGGTGGTATCACCTTATTGTTTTGGAGTATTTGCCAGCTTTTGACCTGAAGAAGGGGCTCGCCCCCAAAACATGTAGTCTTGTTCTTGCAGCTGGCTTCCCTGCATTCCCCCAGCCACGTCAAGTTTGGCTCTGTGACACACTTCCTTGCTGCCCACACACTGCAGACACTTGCAATTAGTTCCGCCAGACCCATAACGTCATCTTCAGGCGACGTGTGCGGCTCCTTTCGTGGGCTAGTCGGCAGGCTTCGTGTGCGCTGGCGGTCTATCCACCTGGATGCCTCGGGTGGCCGCCTCTGGCACCAATAGGACCCCACTCTGGCACAGGATCCATCATCGTAATGTGAGACCTCTTCCCACATGCATGTGGCTTCAGCATCTCCCTTTCTCATACAGCTGGGTTTTTTCCTCAGGAGCCTTTGGAGCGTCCTGTCACTCATTCAGCCATCGTCCCCAGGTACTTTCCATTGTTGGCTAAACATCTTGTGACCACAATTTGCTCGTGTAGCACTGCCCCCTAGGAGGAATATAACACTTTCTGGATTCCCCTGGGTCACCCTTGGGTCAATGATCAGTCCAGGAGATGTTGTTTTTGTGTTTTTATTGAGAACTTGGATAGGAGAAGGGATGAGTGGGATACTCCAACTGACAACTATTCACAATATTGAGGACAACTGACTGTAGAGTGCGGCAAGGCCGCTGCTGCACCCTGCCACTAAGGTGAAGGTATTTTAAGTGTTCCTGCTTGAAATTCTCTTCAGAGCTTTAAACTTGGCACCCCCTTTCACTCTCTCTCTGTGTGCTGACCCCCGTCCACAGACTCTACACTCTGGAGTGGTCCCCTTCCCGGGCAGACCCCTGGGCAAGTTCCTCTGTACTCACGGACACTGTTTTTCCAGATTTACTTCAGCCCCAAATCGTTCAGTCAGCATCTCCAGGACGTCTGGGTTCAGCCACACTGTCTGGTTCACCAGGCCGACTGCCTGTGACCACCATCCATAACTACAGAAGGAGAGACAGCCATCACTCTCCTTCCTGGACCTGACTTCCCGCCCAAAGACCCCAAAGACCTCTTGCACTCCTGGCTTTTATACCCTATCCCATGATGCACCACTTTCTGTGCCAAACCCATGGGATGGTTTCTAAGCCTGTGTGCCATTGGCTGGGTTTCCTCCACTGTCCAACATACCTCTCCATTGGATACAGTGGGGACACTCCCTCAGCCCACATGAATCACACATGGAACACATGAGTAGGCCTAATGATCAGGCTCCCCTGATAAGCAGAAGGAGCAACTAGGCTACCTACCTAACACCTATCTAGGAGGGCGCTACACTCGCAATCATTGTGGCATGTCCAATAAAATGTTACTATTTTACCTACAAAGAATTTGTGTTTTAATACTGCGTTGGTACAGCGCTTTATTCCTATTAGTAGTTGTCTTTCAATAAGTGCTTTGTACAATTTTTACCAATTTTCAATGCAACTGTAATTTATTATGTGAATACCATACCTGTAAAAATCTTTCTTTCTTGTTTAGATGCATTATAAAGCTCCTGAAGAAGCGATTTATTTTGTGAAACATGTAGAGCATACACTATGTTTTTAAGGTGGTATCCCTATTATCAATCTATTAACAAGCTGTTGATACATACAGTTGATGTGGTGTCTCTAGCATCTCCATAGATCTCTATTTCACTTATATTCGGGGAACACACTTTATGCC
Source organism: Pelophylax lessonae (assembly GCF_965119305.1). Lineage (NCBI taxonomy): Eukaryota > Metazoa > Chordata > Amphibia > Anura > Ranidae > Pelophylax > Pelophylax lessonae. Next base: position 530,560,732 of record NC_138772.1, on the reverse strand, counting down.
ACACTTTATGTGCATTCTTATAACGTTTTTGTAATTAGAGGGATTTTATATAGTGATAATCAATAAAGGGAATTTTATTTTAATTTTTTTGTCCTAGCTTATGTGCCTAAAAAGTCCATACTACACATCTGAACATCTCTTCTCTCTCTTCACAGGTAACCCTGCATTTATAAAAGGTTTGGTGCCTCAAGCCAAGGGGGTGGGACTTTATGGGCTCAATCAAACAACAGAGTAAAATATTTGTAATTTATTGAAACAATTTTCATAAGTAGTACAATAAAAATACTTGATTGTGTGTATGGGTTATAGACCCATAGGTGATGGTGAAATAAGATAGAAAGAAGTGACAAGGTGATGTGGTGACAAATGATATAACTCTCTGTCTGTCCTTGCTTGTATGTACAGCATGGGAACTGTTGAGAGAAAATATCTTGGATTTCCTACGCGTTTCGGCATATACAATACACTGCCTTTGTCAAGGAAAAATTGTCCACCATATCTGGAAAATATAGTAGATAATTGTCAAAATACAATATGCAAAAAATGGACATTTTCCATTGTTGCATAAGAAAGTATATATACACATACTTGTGACATATATGTCTGCTCCAGGAACCTTGCGTCTGATCTCCTGAGTTTATCACACAGGAGTTGAGAAGGATGCGGCCTCTGTAGTGTATAAGGTGAGATTTGTTTAGTTTGTTTGAGATTAATTTGGTATATATAAAAAGAGAGGGTTTTCAAAGACTTACAAAGAGGTGTGGATGCTTAATTTGACCAGTGGGGAACGAGTCCCTGTTGTTTCTGGTCTTTCCTAAAATGAGGTAGGTAAGTATAGTATAAAGGACACACCTGATGAGATTAGAAAATTCCTTTTAATGAAGAAATGGTACTTATATGAGTACTTACAGTAGTTGTGTTGTATAATATACACCAGTACATATTATACAACACAACTACTGTAAGTACTCATACAAGTACCATTTCTTCATTAAAAGGAATTTTCTAACCTCATCAGGTGTGTCCTTTATACTGTACTTACCTACCTCATTTTAGGAAAGACCAGAAACAACAGGGACTCGTTCCCCACCGGTCAAATTAAGCATCCACATCTCTTTGTAAGTATTTGAAAACCCTCTCTTTTTATATATACCAAATTCATCTCAAACAAACTAAACAAATCTCACCTTAAACACTACAGAGGCAGCATCCTTCTTATCTCCTGTGTGATAAACTCAGGAGATCAGACGCAAGGTTCCTTGAGCAGACATATATGTCACAAGTATGTGTATATATACACTTTCTTATGCAACAATGGAAAATGTCCATTTTTTGCATATTGTATTTTGACAATTATCTACTATATTTTCCAGATATGGTGGACAATTTTTCCTTGACAAAGGCAGTGTATTGTATATGCCGAAACGCGTAGGAAATCCAAGATATTTTCTCTCAACAGTTCCCATGCTGTACATACAAGCAAGGACAGACAGAGAGTTATATCATTTGTCACCACATCACCTTGTCACTTCTTTCTATCTTATTTCACCATCACCTATGGGTCTATAACCCATACACACAATCAAGTATTGTTATTGTACTACTTATGAAAATTGTTTCAATAAATTACAAATATTTTACTCTATTGTTTGATTGAGCCCATAAAGTCCCACCCCCTTGGCTTGAGGCACCAAACCTTGTTTCAAGATTTTCCTCAGGGATGTTGGCTACACCTACTACAAAGGCTTTCTGGGATCCCTTCACAGCCCTACCCTGCATTTATATTCCTGCTGTTCCGCTCCACCTTAAATTGAACACAGACTGACTGCTTTTCAAATGTCTCTTTGGTAAACTTTGAAATTGATGTTACTGCTGTTTCACATACATCTGTAGCCATGTTTACATTATTCTGATTTTTTTTTTTTTTTTTTAAGTTTCTTACCTAAATTACCGCCTGATCTTCTCTTTACAATCCTTCCCTCTTGGTCCTCTTGCAGTTTGATTGTGGTGTGAAAAGTTTGCTATGCTAGCTGTGTGCCTAATATTAACTCCTGATTGATTAATTGGCAAATTCCATCCACACCCACCACAGTATAAAAGACCTTCTTTATGGGGGAAGCACATGCTGGGGGCGCATGCTGTGGGGGAGCATGTTGGGGTTCTTCCAAAAAAGTGGGGTACTTTAAATAGGTGACACTTCCGCTCTTGCATTTCAGCGATTTGCACAAAGCCAACATCGACAACAAACTACTTTACAAAACACCAGACTGCAGGTGACCTAATTTCCAAATCATCTCTCCTTCCTCTCTGAAAAATGTTCTCTTTACCTCTCTTTTTTACAGTTACAGCCTCTCTCTCTAAACTCGTTTTCCTTCATCCCTCTTCTCCACCCCACAATCTGTATATATCACCCTCACTTCTGCCCTCTCCTTATTACTGCACTCCTAATTCTAATCCCACATGCTAATAAAAGCCCCACGATGCTGAGGCATGTCCCCTCCTATAAATCGTACTATCATATTACCTCCCTCACTCTTCTGCTTCTCCTAACATCCGGAGATATATCCCCAAACCGTGGGCCTCCCTGTTTTAACTGTACCCAATGTACCCATCACCTTTACCCCACATCCACTGGCAGAAGTCGCAATCTGCGTAATTTAATTTCTATTCCTCTTCTTTCCAAAACCAGTCTCCCCTTCTCCTATGCCCTCTGAAATTGTCTGAAACAAAATCACCACTGTTCACTACCTCTTTGTCACTAATGCCTTTAATCTACTTGCTATGACCGAAACCTAGCTTCCTGAATCCGACACTCCTTCTCCTGCTTCCCTTCCCATGGTGGCCTTCTCTGGGCTCACTCCCCTAGACCTAATGGACGCAAGGGCGGTAGAGTGGGAAATATCTGTAGCACCCTACAGGTAGGTGGTAGGTAAATGTATAGTGGGCCTTGTCTGCCTAACAGCAGAGCTGTGATTTATTTAGTTAGGGTGTCAGGGCTTCCAGAAGTGCCTGCTAAGGGGAGAAGTATCCCCATTGGCTTCTGTGAGAGGCTTCTCATAGTGCAGTGTGGGAAGCCCAATCAGGGGACACATCCAAGCTTGTAACTACCCCAGAAGGCAGATAATGCTGCAAAGGATTCTGGGAGTGGGTATAAGTTTGGGGGAAGTGCGTGACAGGGGGTCTTTGGCGGGAGCAGAGTCCCAGGAGGGAGAGAATGGCTGTCTCTCCTTCTGTCTGAGGAAGTGTGGATGTCTCAGGGTGTCGCCTGAGAATCCAGAGAGTGCTGAGCTGAGGGGATTCGGTATGCTGAGAGCCTGCGTAGCGTGAGAGGGGTCCAGTTCCAGGAAAGCCTACACAGGTCCTGAGTACTGCGGATTGCCCCTGGGGGTCTGCCAGAGTCAGAGGGGACCACTCCGGAAGAGGTTCTGGGATCCAGTGCCAGCTAGCTGAAAGGGGGTACCTAGATTGAGGACCCTGAAGGTACAGAGGGGGGTACATAGTCAGTGAATCCTGAAGAATTCAAGGTTAAAGGGGGCACCTGCAGTTGGGCCCTGAATTGGACAGAGTGTGACAGTTAACAGTTGCAGCTTTACAGAACCCTACAACGTACTACCTCAAGCCAGTGCGAGGCAGGAGGGAAGTATTCAGTGACTTTGCAGTACAGCAGTGTCAGTAATTCTACAATTCACAGTCTTGGGTCTTCTGGACTTATTGTCGAGGATCCAGCACTTCTATCAAGCTACAGTGTTTTCTCAGTGTTAGTGAGCGTTGGCTGGCTTCGGGTGGCGTCAAGGAAGCGCCAACGGGCATTTTTCTAGGATTAAGTCCCAAGTGTAATTAGTTAAGCCTAAAGGAGTATCCTACTCATTCCCTTCTCCCATCCCCTTTTCTACAATAAAAAACACAAAACCAAGATGCCGGAGTCGTTCATGTCTGAGTTCTCACACCCAGGTTTGCAGCTCACATGGGCTGGAGAGGTAACCGGTAACAATGGCAGACCCACATCAAGCCACAGGCCTGGAAAACCTGCTACATATCCTATACCCACAGAGCACATTCCAGGTTCTCCACGCTCCTCCTTCTCTACCCCTCTCATCATTTGAAGCTCACTGTATACGTCTATTCTTTCTAATTTTCTTAAGAATTTCTGTAATCTACCAACCCCCTGGACCATTATCAATTTTCCTTGACAACTTTTCTGCCTGGCTATCCTACTTTCTCTCTTCTGAAATTCCCACCATCCTTCTCGGCAACTTTACCACCCCTGTTAATATGCACACTCCTGCTACTTCTAAACTTCTTAGTCTAACTACCTCCTTTGACCTAAAGCAATGGGTAGAGGCTTCTACTCACTCTGATGACAGCACCCTCAACCTTGTATTCTCCTACCTATTCACTTGATGCAACCTCTCCAACAATCCTTTTGCTCTCTCTGATCACTACTTTATAAGTTTCTCTCACTCTCTATCTTCCACCACCTTCCTCTCCGATAGCCTAACGATCACCCGTAGTAACCTTTGCCACTTCAATCCTTCTCTTCTCTATTGTCCTACAGACTATCTCTATGACAAAATTTCACCCCTGTCCTGCCCCAATCTAGCAACTTCTGTCTACAATAGATCCCTATCCTCCACCCTGGATGCTTCACACAGAATCAGGCCTCGGCCGCTACAACCCTGAAAAACAGATTACACCAGAAGTCTCAAAAAACGTTGCCACCCTCTTGAGTGTCTGTGGCGTAAGACTTAGTCTCTCAAAGACTTCAACCAATACAAATCTGCCCTTCAAAACTACAATTCCTGCCTCCTCACTGCCAACAGACCTATTTTATCACTCGCATTAATACCTTCTCATCAAGTTCCTGTCAACTGTTCTTTACCTTTAACTCTCTACTTTGTCCCCCACTGTCTCCACCCACTAACTCATTCACTGCCCAAGAGATCACCAATCACTTCAGACATAAGATTGATTCAATGCATTATGAAATCTTCACTCCACAGGTATCTCCCCCACTTAACACCCCATGTCAACAGGTACAATCAACACCCTTATTCAACTCTGCTACTATAGACAAGGTTGCTAAACTCATTTCTAACTCCCACCTAGCCACCTGCCCCCTGGACCCTGTTCTCTCTCAAATACTACGGTTACACTCTGACTTTATCCTACATTCTATAACCCACATCTTCAATCTCTCCACTTTTCTGGCATCTTCCCCAACTCTCTAAAGCATGCACTGGTCACCCCCATACTTAAAAAGCTGTTCTTGGATCCTACCAATCTTAACAATCTATGCCCTCTCTCCTTGCTGCCCCTTTCCTCTAAACTCCTTGAAAGCCTGGTCTACGACCAACTGAGTGACCACCTCATTAAGAATAACCTTCTTGATCCCCTGCAGTCTGGATTTCGCCTTAAGGACTCCACTGAAACTACTTTTTTAAAAATCACTAACAGCAAAAAGCAATGGACACTATTCTGTACTCCTACTTATGGACTTTTCAGGTTCCTTTGATACGGTTTAACACCCCCTCCTCCTCAAAAAACTTTACTCCTTTGGTCCCAGTGACTGTGCTCTTCTCTGGCTCTTATCCTACCTATCCCACCACACCTTCAGTGTCACTTGCAAATCTACTTCACTCCACACCTCTTCCTTTCTCCGTCGAGGTCCCCCAAGGTTCTGTTCTTGGACCTCTCCTATTTTCAATCTACACCTCCTCCATGTGTCAGCTGACAGCCTCCCATGGCTTTCAATATCATTTATACACTGACAACAACCAAATCTATCTCTCCACCACTCAGCTGACTCCATCATCCTCCTCACGCATTACCAACTTACTAACAGACATTTCTGTCTGGATGTCACACCACTTTCTCAAACTCAACTTGCCCAAAATCGAGCTCATAATATTTCCTCCCCCACGTGCCCCTTCCCCTGACTTCTCTGTCAAGAGCAATGACACAACCATCTACCCATTCTGGCATGCCAGGGTGCTAGGTGTTATCCTGGACTCTGAACTCTCCTTTCAGTCCCACATCCAATCACTTTCCAAGGGTTGATGCCTCAACCTCCGAAACATCTCTAAAATAAATCCCTTCCTAACCAATGAAACTACAAAGCTCTCAATTCAATCCCTGGTCATCTCTCCCCTCGACTGCAACTCCCTCCTCATTGGCTTACCTTTAATTAGGTGTAGCACTGTCCCCATAGGGCTTGCTGTATGATGACTTGTTGGGCACACAGTCACTTAGTGTACAGTTCACACAATCGTCCTTACTCCCAATGGCTCGTGGCTCAATACACAGTCCAGGGGTGTTGGTTTTTTTGTGTTTATTTTGGAACTTGGATTGGAGAAGGGAATAGTGGGATACTCCAACTGGAACTATGTACATTGGACAAGGACAACTCTCACTTGGCCTCACCAGGTTGCTTGTGGAAGCAGTTCAACTGCTTGAACTATACTGTCATATGTATGAAAAGGGTTAGGTCTCCTTTGTATAAATTACAATCTTTTTATCTTTTTATACAATTCCAGTTACTTGAATTTCTAAATGTACTGTATTTAAATGGTTGTTCACTTTATCATTTTGGGGGAGGTTGACTGCTGTTTGTGTTTACCAAACATTGTTTTGAAATTTGCCTTAAAAAAAAAAAAAGATATATATATATATATACAGGGCTCAAAATTTAAAGTCCTGAGCTACTAGCCAGGCCTTAAGGATTACTCGCCACCAGTTGCCCCAACACCAACAATAAATTAAAAAGCCATCCACAACTCTGCCCCCCAGCTTCATCACAAACCTAGTCTCAAAATACCAACCAAATTGTCCTCTTCATTCTTCCCAAGACCTCCTGCTTTATAGCTCCCTCGTGACCTCCTCCCATACTCACCTCCAGTTAGTTTCCTGAGCCGCCCCCATCCTTTGGACTCCCCTACCCCAATCTGTCTGCCTATCTCCAACTCTAGCCACTTTTAGGTGATCCCTGAAAACTTTTTTTTTTCAGAGAAGTCTATCCTGCCCACAACTAACAACTGTATTTTTATTTTTTTCATAAGCTCATCCCCCAAAGTTATTACCTTTTGTATCACTTTAAGATTATAAGCTCTAATGAGCAGGACCCTCTGATTCCTCCTGTATTGAATTGTATTGTAACTGTACTGTCTGCCCTAACCTTGTAAAGCTCTGTGCATACTGTTGGCACTATATAAATCCTGTATAATAATAATAATGATAATATACAAATATGATGTTGATATCTACTCCAAGTGAGAGATCCAAACTCAGGAAGATCGAGTACAACATTTGCAGAGTCTAAAGGATCCCATTTAAAGGGAACATTTTTGACCTTGCATTTACATGTGGGTCATATAAATCAGGTGAGAGCACATCCGGTGGAGGAGTGAAATTTGCGCACAAATATTGTGGAAGTTCAATTAGCACAAAGTGTAATATACAGCAAGTCACTCAGAGACAAATGCATGTAGGGCTTTTTGTTTTGCATGTAATTATTTTCATGTTTTTTGGCACAAGTTATGTGTTTTACAAGTTATTGTGCAATATTTATTGTATATTGCTTCACTATCTGTGTTTATAATTATAGTTGATTGGCACTAATGAGAGTTATTAGGTGGAAGCTGCTAAATTATATGTACATTGTTATTGGGTTAGGTTATAGCAGTCCACGGACTTGATATACATTGGTTTCAGCTTGTCCAAAGCTCAGAGTTTATAATGTATGTAAACCCAATCACTAACAGCTCATCGAATCTTTACCATGTTAAAGTCATTTCAAAAGTCATTTTCTATAGTTTAAAAAAAGTAATACCTGGTGATTCTGCCATAAAGGTCCTTGTTCTTACACTTTTAAAACAAGGTCATCCAGTGCCCAGGGTGAAGATACCAAATTGCAACCCTCCTCCCCCTGTTAATCTTCCACAGCCCCAAGCATCTTCTGTGATAGTCTTATACAATCACCTTTTAAGACAACCCCAGTCGTCTTCTATGATAGTCTTCTATAATTGTCTTTTAAGACGCCCTAGTTGTCTTCTAAGGTTGTCTTCGATGATCATCTTCTAAAACACCTCAGTCGTCTTCAATGGTAGTCTTCTATGATCGTCTTCTAAGACACCCTTGTAGTCTTCTATGGTAGTCTTCAATGATAGTCTTTTATGATAGTCAGACTTGTATAAAGTACTCTAAATTTCTACTTGAGTAAAAGTACAAGTGCTCGATCAAAAAGTGACTTGAGTAGAAGTGGAAGTGCTCGCAGAAAAAGTTACTTAAGTAGAAGTACTAAAGTATTCAACATTTTTTTTACTTAAGTATTGCAAGTAGTTTTTGAAAAAAATTTACTACTTAAGTACTAAAAGTAAAAAGTACCAGTAGTTTTGAAAAAAATTTTCTACTCAAGTACTGAAAGTAGAAGTACAAGTACTGTGTTATGTAGTTATTAAAGAAAGAAGTCAAAAGTTTGAACATCATATTGTTTTTTATTATTTCAAATGATTTATTCAAATGATTAACCTGTGTTTGTTAGTAGTTTCTTGATGCACTTTAAGCGCTGTAGCATCATTTATTTGTTTGTTTCATATTTTCTTTTTATTGGAAAGATTTGGTATAGCAGCTTTTATTATACACAGCCTTTATTTTCCTATGCGCTGATTTACAAATGACATTATACACATTTTTTTGAGCTTTATGCAACCTGCCATCTACTGTTCTGGCAGTGGTAATTTTTTTAAAAGTAACGAGTAACTATGCAGCACAAAAAAAAAATACTTGAGTAGAAGTATCGAAATCATCAAAAAAATGTAGTGAAGTAAAAGTAGAAGTAGGAGAAAAAAATTCTACTCTAGGAAAGTACAGATACCGCATTTCGGTACTTAAGTACAGTACTTAAGTAGTTCTACTTCGTTACTATACATCTCTGATGAGAGTCTTCTAGAATGGTCTTCTATGATGGCCTTCTATGCCGGTCCTCAATAATCATCTTCTAAGATGCCCCAATCATCTTTTATAATAGCACTACATCTCTGCTTCTGGTCTGTCTGACAAGTTGTAAGGTGCAACCAAACAAAAGTCAATGTAAGGTAGCCAGTCGGCACACCCAGAGTGGTGCAGGCTGCACCTCCATTAAGTATACTACTGGTGCAGACACTTATCCTCACCACCTGGAGACATCACTTCTCCTCTGCTTGGGCTCCTCCTGTCAGGTAGGGAAGCTCCCAGGTGGTTGGGTGGGGCAGTAAAGGATGTAATGGTTGAAAACAGGCTCTCAGCTTGGTTTAATGTACTCTACAGGCTGCTGCCGTGTGGCGCCCCCCTAACAAATAAAGTCACTGCACCCAGGGCAGCTGCCCCTAGTGCCCCACTTAGTCCCAGTCCTGATGACAACACTCTGTCCCTGCCCCCTAAATTGTGCTTCTGCATTGTAACGCTTGTCACGGGTTCTTCAAATCGAAATTCCGACAAGCACAGCAAAGGCTTGTTCCACTCTTATCGTTATCAGAAAGACCCTGCTCTTGGAAATTCCTTTCAACTATCCCTGGAGGGCATGTAGACAGGAACTGGCTGCAAAAAGACTTTTGGAGATTAGCAGCACTGAGCAACAGAGAACAAAAATGGCAACTGTTTATGATGCACAGTGCTTGGGCAAATTACATAAACTTGAGGTAGGGTTTACATCTACTTGTATCACGTTAGCTGTTCACAAGCAGTAGGTTGTTGTTTCACCATTTATTTCATAATTTTATAAAAAAAAAAAAATGTATCTAACAAACCTCATTATTGCGGAGATGTTATGGTTGCTATTGTTATTATTATTATAATTAATATTACTAGTATTTTTTTAATTAACCAAAGGTGTTAAATTTGTTTTCTTATATTTGTGCAAAGTTTTAATATTGGCTTTGTGTAGATTTTTCGCCATTCATTATCCTGTTTATCTTTTTCTTCCATACTCATACCTACCCTTATATTACTTTTATACTTTTCTATAATTACAAACGTGCTTTCTTTTATATTTTATATATATTTACGTGTGTTTTTGCAATCAGTTCTTTTATTAGAAAATATGATTTAGACATATTCTTTTTGCTTATTTGCTTTTGATTGGTTTATCATTATTTACTGTTTTGTTACTTATGGCTCGTTTCAACTGAGCTTTCTGGTTCGGTTCGGTTCGGTACGGTACGCTATTTATGCCGTTTCCATTGTGAATGGTACCCTAATTCCGAACCGTACCGTACCACTTTTTGGGACCCTTTCGTTGGGGTACCAAGCACATTAGTACCGTACCAACTGGGTGGAGCTACACTCTGCAGAACTTTGATTGGTTGACAGAGAATCCTCTATCACAGCTTTCCTGCTACACCACGCCTATCATGAAAGGGTACTATTGGCAGTGGAAACGCAATGTGTACCGTACCGAACCGTACCGTACTGAACCGAACCGTACCGTACCGTACCACTCAGTGGAAACGAGGCATAAGGTTACCTTAATTAAAACTCAAATCCAACATTTACTTTTGGATAGCAATGGGTAAGAGTAATGGTGGCCATACAGGTAATAACCTGATTGAACGATTCTTTACAGAATCAGACAATATTAGCAAATATATTTACTATCAAAATATATATCATGTCATTGATCAATTTCAAGCAAAATTGATTGAGCTCATCAAAATTATTCTGATCAGTCTGGGCATAAAATACAGTCGTAGGATAGCAGATAGATCAATATGATATCAATGATAAAAGGAGATGTCGCTCCAGGTGAGATTTGCCAGCTTAAAGCTTTCCACACATGGGTGCCCTCCCCGGCTCCGCAATGCTTAACCACTTGCCGACCAGTCACGTTGACTGTACTGCGGCAAAGTGGCTCAATTCCGTCCAGCGACGTAGACCAATGTCGCTGGACTCCTCCCCCTGTAGGCGGCGATTGTTTTCAGTCACAGCGGGAGTCGGGCCAGGGGAGGAGCGGCGGCGATTGCCGCTGCTCTTCCCCGATCGTCGGGGAATCGAGTTTGGAGATCCGCCCGCTTGTGTAAACAGAGCAGGCGGATCTCCTAAGTGACAGATTGCAGGGTTCAGCATAGCTGAACATGCGATCTGTCCCTGTGTCACTCAGTCACCTCCCCCCACACACGTTAGTAAGCACCAGGCATACATTAACCCCTCCCTCTCCAATAAAATTAACCCCTTCCCTGCCAATGTCATTATTACAGTAACAGTGCATATTTATAGCACTGATTACTGTAGAAATGTCACTGGTACCCCCAAAAGTGTCAAAAATGTCAGTCAAGGGTCCGCAGATCGCCGCTATTACTCGTTAAAAATAAACACCAAAATGACAAAAATCTTTCCCTTAGTTAGTAAACGCAATAACTTTTGCGCAAGCCAATCAAAATACGCTTATTGTGACGTTTTTTACCAAAAATAGGTAGCAGAAAACAAATTGGCCAAAAATTTAAAAAAATTTAGATTTTTACATTTTTTGGGGGGGATTTCATATAAAAAAATGTTAAAAATATTGTTATTTTTTCAAAATAAACGCCCTTTTTTTGTTTATAGCGCAAAAAGTAAAAATCGCACAGGTGATAAAATACCACCAAAAGAAAGCTCTGTTTGTGAAGAAAAAAAGAACATAAATTTCGTTTGGGTACGGCGTTGCATGACCGCGCAATTGTCAGTTAAAGTCGCACAGTGCCGAATCGCAAAAAGTGGCCTGGACGTAAGACAGCAAAATCCTCCAGTGGTAAAGTGGTTAAAATACAAAAATAATTGGCTGCACACCATAGCATGTCCTTGCACTGTTTATTGTGTAATCTTCAAGAACACGTGACACAACCAGAACACAAAAAATCTGCTTGTTGACGCGTTTCACACAAACTTGTGTTCAACTATTATGATTAAGCACACGTTTGTTTGAAACGCATCAACAAGCAGCTTTATTTGGTTATCTTCTTGGATTAAATCAATATGATCAATGAGTGTATGGCACATCAGACAATCTTTTTATCTTTTTATACAATTCTAGTTACTTGAATTTTTAAATGTATTTAAATGGTTGTTCACTTTATTATTTTGGGGGGAGGTTGACTGCTGTTTGTGTTTACCAAACATTGTTTTGAAATTAGCCTTAAAAAAAAAAAAAAAATATATATATATATATATATATATATATATATATATATATATATATAGATATAGATATATATAGATATAGATATAGATTTTTTTTTTTTTAAGGCCAATTTGAAAATAATGTTTGGAAGTTTTAGTAGGTTTTTTTATTTATTTATTTTTTATTTGTATGTTACATAATAATGTAGTGAAAACAATAATATATGTATGTGTAGAAATATATTTTGTAAAATAAAAACAAAATGACAGTTGAAAATCCATATTGCCTAATTTGTACTAATATAAAATACTATTTTGCATTTATATTATGTACAGTTTTTTTTTTTTGTTTTAGATTATAGTACAGTAAGTAGAAGTATGTCACATAGGATCAGAATACGTTGACCAATTTGTAATATGCTATTCCAAACTTGTTTTCAATCAATTTCAATTATTGTATGTGGTCTGATCATATTTAACAACTTTAATTTGTTTATTGGTGTTTGGTCGCTCTTCCATTCGTATTATTTTTCTCAACACTTCGACAATACTTTTTTTTTTTTTTAAATTGCTCCGTGTATGGCCATCATTGAGCTAGCTATACACATGGCACCTTTTTGGCAATTTCAAAAACAAGAAATCTACCACTTACCAGTTTGATCAACTACCTGAAGTCAATTGATCGAAATTGGCTATAAACTGACAGCTTCAATACAGGTTTTTGAAAAAAATTGATTGAAACAAGAAAAAAAGAAAAAACACAACAATTTATTAGAAAGCAATTTGATCTCCCAATTGGGTTTGATCAACCCACTTTAGTCTTATCTCCTTGTGGTCAATTGAACCCACTAATTTCTGTGTTTGATTGCCTGGGATTCCAATTTCAGCTCAACTGAAAATGGTTGAAATTGATGGAAAGTTGCTACATGTATGGCAAGTTTTTATTGCCATTTCTGTTCCTATTGGGGAGATTTATCTTGATTTTTTTATATCTGTGACACCAGGGCATGAAACAGGGGAAAAGTGTAAAGCAGGAAGATATAGACAAGCAATAAATCCTTGACAAAGGATCTAACCCTTCTGTTTAAAACTTCTAAACATGTTTGTTGCTCTTTGTATTACTGTTGGAGAAATTTGTGTTGGAAATGTACTATTATATTATAGTATTATATTTAAATTTACTATTGTATTGCTGTTAGAGAAAGAAAAGTGAAGGGAAACTTCCCCAACAGGAACAAAGTCAGAAGGAAGAACCAAACAGAAGTTCTTACCTTTCCTCGCCCTAGTCTGGAGTTGGCCTTTGATGTTGGATGACTAAAATATAGTCCTACATTCATGTGGTTTGGCACTTGCTCGTTATTTTGTTTCTCAGGAATCTAGTGCTATATATGCCATTTTTTTTCTTTAAAAATTGCTTTTGTTTTGTTTTTGTTTTTTTGTAAAGTATGTATTTATTAAGAATTAAAAGATAAAAATACAACAAGATGATGAAGATATTTTTTCCCATCTTGCTATAATATTTAATTGGATTATGTGTTTGTTGAGATTTGATACGGCCTTTGCCTCCTTTTGCAGTGCTACCATTTATTAGACAATTAATTACCTGTTCATTGTGTTATGCTTGTGTGGATGATTAATTTATTGAGGCCACGTCTGTACTGAAGGCAGATCAAAGTAAAACAGTGTTCATATGTCTTTCAACATTCTATACATAAACAAAATCGAATATTAAATAATCCTTATACTTTTATCTTTGACTCATGACAATAATCCTTTCAATCAATTCTCTTTACAAATCATAGGCGTCTTTGTATATAACAACAGAAGTGATGGACATCTTAACATAAAAGGTCAGAAAGGCTTAAAGATCTCCCATGAGCAATATCCAAAGAGCAATGGCCTAAAAACCCCTCACCATCCCTATACCTGTGGTCACAGGTATAACCAGAGTTGTATAAAGTACTCAAAACCCATACTTGAGTAAAGTACAAGTGCTCGATCAAAAAGTGACTTGAGTAGAAGTACTAAAGTATTCAACATTTTTTGTACTTAAGTATTGCAAGTAGTTTTTTTTTTTAATTTTGCTACTCAAGTACTGAAAGTAAAAGTACAAGTACTGTGTTATGTAGTTATTAAAGAAAGAAGTCAAAAGTTTGAACATCATATTGTTTTTTATTATTTCAAATGCAGCTTTTATTTATACAGTAGCATTTATTTTCGTATGCGCTGATAATACACATGTTTTGAGCTTCATAAAACCTGCCATCTACTGTCCTGGCAGTGGTAATTTTTATAATAGTAACGAGTAACTATGCAGCACAAAAAAAAATATTGGAGTAGAAGTATTGAAATCATTGAAAAAATGTAGTGAAGTAAAAGTGGAAGTAGGAGAAAAAAATTCTACTCTAGGAAAGTACAGATACCGCCTTTCGGTACTTAAGTACAGTAGTAAAGTAGTTCTACTTAGTTACTATACATTTCTGGGTATAACTACAGTTATAACCACAGATATCTACTTGTACTAAAGGTTTCCTATCCCTTAAAAATAATCTGGATTTTAAATATAATCATAAGGAGGCTCATGAGAATTTTCGATAGAGCAAAGGTGATGGGATATCCAGAAAGGTAATGTAGGGTAGAAAGAAGAATAAGAAGAAGAAAGTAGCAATAGGACAGGGGAATTTTAAGCTTCGATATAGTGATGATCTGAACTGCCCTGGGTTTGGTTGAAGTAGGGTTCAACAAACTTCAAGCAGTTTAGATGCCGAACTCAAACCCCTTTGAAATCAAATGCTCTGACACTAGGGCAATGATATCATTGACTATATAAAGTCATATCCATATGGTATGGTATGTATGTTCAATGATGTCACCTGGGGGACCCGTCCCCTTGAATATAGCAGTGGGCAGATGACAAGCACACGCATAGGATGTGTCTCGGCGGTGGTGGTGTTTTATTTTCTTTTGGTGGGTCGGCGGTCTAACCAGGTTCTATGCTCAGAATAAGGGTCTGGTATGGATTTTTTTGGGGGCTACGCATTTTGGTGGTCTAACCAGGCTGCATGCTCGGATTAAGGGTCTGGTATGGATTTTTATGGTGGCTACGCATTTTGGTGGTCTAACCAGGCTGCATGCTCGGATTAAGGGTCTGGTATGGGTGGGGGGCTATGTTTTTTTTTTTCCTACTTAAAATCTGTGTCAAAAATGAAGGATCTGGTTTCAGGGTGCATTTCCTGCGGTAAATAATATATATATATATTTTTTTTAATGTGAGGGTACTCCCTAAAATTAATGCCAGAGTCAAGGGACCGCTTCTGTCTAAATTGGTCCTTGTATGTTACAAAAAGTCCATTCAGTTCAACCAATAGATAATAAAAGTACAGTATCTCACAAAAGTGAGTACACTCTCACATTTTTGTAAATATTTTAATATATCTTTTCATGTGACAACACTGAAGAAATGAAACTTTGCTACAATGTGAAGTAGTGAGTGTACAGCTTGTATAACAGAGTAAATTTGCTGTCCCCTCAAAATAACTCACACAGCCATTAATGTCTAAACCGCTTGTAACAAAAGTGAGTACACCTCCAAGTGGAAATGTCCAAATTGGGTCCAAAGTGTCAATGTTTTGTTTGGCTACCATTATTTTCAAACACTGCCTTAACCCTCTTGGGCATGGAGTTCACCAGAGCTTCACAGGTTGCCACTGAAGTCCTCTTCCACTCCTCCATTACGACATCATGGAGCTGGTGGATGTTAGAGACCTTAGTCTGCTGTTCTAGTCCCCCAAAGCCTGTACCCACACAGTACCCCAAACAAATTGTCTCACACAGATCATTACTCACCGAGCCAACCTCTGCCTCTCTCATAGAACATACCTGCCACTGGGGAGACGGTACCCTTCTCCCTGGAGTCCTGTCAGCCATTGGAAAGAAGACAGGGTGGCTGGACTTGCTCCATTATGTCATTAGGGATCTGGGCCGACTGACCAGCATCCCTGGGATATACAGATGGGGACTGTAGTCCCATCCACTCCCTCAGGAAATCCATCCTTTTGTTAGTTGAGGGCGGAGGCCAGCAGCACTCTGCTCTGTTGCCAGCTCTTCTGCTGGTTTGGTGTCTTCATTCTGGGGCCCCGTCTGCTGCTGGGAAGGTGAGTCAGTTTCTCCATCTTCCTTACCCTCATCTAGCTGTTGGGACAACCTTTCTCTGGTACTGTCTCCCAGGTGCACAGATCCTGACTGGGGAGAAAAGACAGTTTCCTCTGCTCTGGCTGACTGTTGGGGCTAGAAGATGACAATCACCTCTCCCTTCTCCCCCTGGATCCTGATCGGCTGCTGGGGAGTGACTGCCACCTTCTCACCTTGGGCCTCCGGAACTTCCGCAGGTGTGGGGCAAAGATCTTGGACCCTCTGTCCAGTTGTCAGCACTTCAGCTGGAGAAGTTTCTTGTAACTCCACAGATGCTGCTGGCAGGAAATCCCATGTCCCTGTCAGTGGTGTAGGAGAAAGGCCATCAGCCTCTTCTCTCAGGGGGACTGAACCTGCTGTTGGTGTTGGGCAGAGCTCATTAATGTTTGGTCCTGATGCCAGCTCTTCTGCTGGAGGCTCACCAAGTTGTTCTTCCTCAGCAGAAAAGTCTAGTAAATCCCCAGTCTCTGGAATTGCTGGAAGTCCAGGGCACTTGGGCCCAGTGCCAACACTTTGGCGGTTGATTCATCATCCATAACATCCTCTGATGAAAAATAAATTAAATCTCTGTTTTCTGTGATCTGTGGGGAATGAGCATGGCTTCCTCTTCTCCTGAGCCCTTGAACTGCAGCTGGGAAGATGAGCCAGCTGCTCCATCTCCCATAACTTTATCCAGCTTCTGGACAGATGCATTCCTTCATCCATAGCTTTGGGTGCAGGTGAGCAAAGCACACTGTTACCATGCCACACTGCCTACTCTTCAGCCAGGATTTCCGGACTGTCGGGTGGTACGGCTGGATAGTCCCAGGTGAAGAGAGTCCAACCCTGGTGCTGAGCAGAGTCTAAAAGCCGTTTGTAGGTGATCTTCAGATCCCAATCCTGAATGGCCAGAAACTCCATATCTTCCAGTTTCCAGAACACTTCCGAGATGTTCAGGATCTCTTCTCTGTAATCCATAATTTCCTCCAACCGTCACTCCAGATCGCTCCTGAAGTTAGGATCCCCTGACAGCTTCCTATACAACAGTCCCAGGCCACCGTAGCCAAAGCCTTCCATTGGACTGTCATCCGCTTTTCAAGGACATGCTTGGGATACATGCCACCGTAGGGCTCTATAGCTCGCGTCTAACCGCATCTCTGCCCAGACCAGCCTGCTTAACTCAGCTGTCCACTCCTTGTTTGTTTTTTCTCCCAAAAACAGCCCCTGCATTCCATACTGTGACCAGTACCTTTCCTGGATGGAGGGGAGAATTTTTCCATGATGGTGCTGCTCACGGGCAAGCGTTTCCTTCCAGAGTTCCCAGTGGACAGAGTCATACTATCCCAGCGATAATTGCATTGTCACTGGCCCCCTGTGCTGTATCCGCATCTCTCGCAACCTCCTTCCGAATTCCTCTTCGGCAGCTGATATCTATACCTCTCCTCTTCTGCAATCCGAACCTTGGATCCCATTGAAGGTTTGGATGTCCTAGACTGCAGGAAGCATCCCACCGCTTGCCACCAATGTGATAGAACTGACTCCGCTTGAGTGCTTCCAGGCAGTATACCGCTTCCTCCAGTCTTGAACATAGGTATCAGATATTATAGCCGCATAACAAACAAGACTAGCCGACAAATAGCTTGTATGAGATCTGGAACATTTATTTGACAAACTTAAAGTACACAGAATATATACCAAACAGGAGGACATCCCCCTCCTGATCATATTACCCTAACAATACAAACTGTAACCAGAAACATATTAACATGTGCTAATTAACTAGTCACTTAACCCAGCCTGGGTGACTAGACTATTTGGACCCTACAACAGTGAATACAAAGGACAAATTATTACAAGTATAAACACATCCCACAAGGGTTTGCTAGCAGAGACAATAGGTGTTCCAATTAACAATTAACTATGGCATCCACATCTAAGCAATGCTTTGATTAATCAGAAATTGCAGACGGCATGGCAACGGTTTACAACTGGCTATATAGCAAACACACACAGTAGTGTCTTGTGCCCCCCCTGCATAATGCTGTCCGCTGCACCCCCCCACATAGTAGTGTCCCTTGCCCCCCTTCTGTAGTGCCGTCTGTGCCCAATGTCTTCTGCCCCCCCCCGCATAGCACTATCCTCTGCACCCCCACACAGTAGTGTCCCCTGCCCCCCCCTCTGTAGTTCCCTCCCCCCCATAGTAGTGTTCTCTGCACCCCCCTGCACAGCACTGTACTCCAAATCCCCCCCATACAGTAGTGTCCTCTGCCCTCCCTCTGTAGTGTCCTCTGCCCCCCCCAAAGCAGTGTCCTCTGCCACCCCCCCCCCCACAGTACTGTCCTCTGCCCCCCTCCACCTCCAAACCTCCAATAGCAGTGTCCTCTGCACCCCCCAGAGCAGTGTACTCTGCCACCCCCCATAGCAAAGTCCTCTGCAAACCCCCCCCACCCACACACACATACACACACGCAGTAGTGTCTTCTGCCCCTCTATAGCCATTTCTTCTGCCCCTTCCCCAAGAAGTGTTCACAACACACAGCCATGTAAAGGTATCTCTCTCCTACCTTACAGTGGCGGTGTGAGGGGCAGCACAGTGCTGGATGGAGGGTGGGAGAGGGAGTGGCCAGAGGTAAACTTTAATGTCAGCAAGCTGATAACTGGTTGCTAGCAACCAATCACCTGCTGGTTAACTTGCAAAGTTAACTAAAGCAGCTGCCGTGCTCCCACCTTCTATCCAGCTCTGTTTTGCTTCTCGCTCTGCTCTGCTAGTAAAAGGAGAGCAGCGGAAGCTGGGGGGCGGGAGTGTCAGCACAGCCCTGATTGTGATCTACTTGTCGGCTTCCGGAGAACGAAGGGTTACCGACCCCGGAAAAGGATATTAAATTCAAGAAGATATACGGTCATCCATTTATCAAATGTGGGAAGCTATCAAAGAGATAAGATATACAGTAGTGAAAAGTCCAGAAGATAAGGGGAAGAGTTTGGTATCTTGAGTACAAAAGATCATTATATGGCAATAAACCTTTTTCAAGAATTCCTTTAGGGCTGGTTCACACTGAATGTGTTGCGAATTCACAGCGAATTCGCTGCAAAGCTGCACTGCATCAAAATCGCAACCTGTTCATGCAGACTGATTCCGGAGTGTATGTTAAGTCAAAAACACCCCACAATCAGTTTGCAAAATGCAGCGCAATTTGCAGAAATGGAACGCTTGGGTAGGAACACCATATGATCCGATTCCGGTGTGGACAAAAAAGGGTCCTACATTAGTTTGGTCTGAATGCGATGCAAATTCAGCCATACTGTTTGTATACCTGAATTTAGAATGCACAGACATCACATTTGCACAGCATTGTTGTGTGAATCACATGCAATGTCTGGCATCGCACTAGTGTGAACCAGCCCCTAATGTGTTACTAAACCTACAACCGTAAAATCAGTCTGTATATACAGTAAAGCATGCTTGTTATACTTACTGTGGAACCTAAGGGGGTAATCCTTCACATTGTGTAAAAAGGCTGTGTGATCCTATCGTCTCTGATCCTCCCCTTCTTCCACAGTCCCCAATCCATCTGCTGATAAAACAGAGTCTTGGAGTCACTCTGCACATGCTCAGTTTGGTGTGTATTACTACAGAGTTAGAGGTGTTCCTCTAAGGATTCCTCCAGGTGGAGACAAAATGAGAGACTAATTATTCCCAGGGATTCCCGACATGTTTCGCGGGTAACCGCTTCCTCAGGGGAATAGGAAAAGGACTAAAAGTAAGAGAGAAAAATACACAATATCAAGTAAATAGAATATGTACAAAAATGCACTTTTATTAACAAAACTGATCAATAAAAAATGTCCTTAAATCACTTTGGGCCCGGGTGGTGTTCCTGCCTAAACCAGGAAGTGAAGGAGCAGCACGCAGAGATACTCCTTTCCCACCCGGTTACCATCACAGTTACTAGAGATTACTACTAAGGTTGTTTTATGCTTGGTGCACTTAAGCACCCACTAAATGTGAGTACATTATTTTTATTAATATAATATACTGTTTTATAAAAAAAAGATATAAGCACTATTGGAGTCCCCCCTTTTTTTCTATGTGACACTGAATGGTTACTATGAGGGAAGTTAACCACAGTGAAACGCTCTGCTGAGGGGCTGGTATACCATCTGTAACTCTGGGAAAGGCGAACCTGAAAAGTTAAACTGCGCTGTGAGACCTTTGCTTAATTGCTAGGTCACAGGAGCGGAGGTGAGTACCCAGTCCCATAGGGTGTTGCGGTGAAGGTCACTACGGAGGCTGCTACTGGATACACTATTTTGTCACTATATATTGGACTTTATATAGAAATTTTTGGGAAGTGAAATTTCCATCACGGAAGATTATCACCTAGCACCTTTATCACGTTTTAAGAAGATGATATTATTTGAAATATGTTTACGCATTGCATATATTTAATTATTTCACCAATTTCTTAATATTTATTTATTCACCTATTTAAGTGTAGATCACAATGGCAAGCTTAGGACTTTAAATCTTATGATTGACCGTCATTTCATTTAAATATTTATTAATTTGATCATTTATTATTTATATCTATTACCAATTGTATTTTGCACATTTATATATTTATTTGGAGCACTTTATATTGCGCGGCATTATTTAATTTATATAGTCTAATACCGAATATTGTCAGCTAATATGGCTGGTAACCAAGTAGACATAGAAATGGATTAACAATGACAATAACACAATTTATCATACAAAGTGATTAGTTGTAAGACTAGGCATAAGATGATACTTGGTGTCCAGATCAACATAAACAGAAGCAATGTCACATAAAGTGCAGCAGTGAGCAGTAATAAAGTTTGATTTACTGAACACAGGAACTATGCTCCCAAAATGCATTCCACCCCCTCACCACCACCACAGATTCCACCCCACCCCCCTCACCACCACCACAGCCATTGATTCCACCTCCCTCACCATCACCACTGCTGCCACTGATCCCACATCTGTCACCACCACCACTTCCACAGATCCACCCCCCATTCACCACCACCACTGCCACAGATCTCACCCCCCTCACCACCACCACCACCGCTGCCACTGATCCTATCCCCCTCACTGCCACAGATCCCACCCCCTTCACCAGCACCACCACTGCCACAGATCCCACCCCCCTCACCACCACCACAGTCACTGATCCCACCTCCCTCACCATAACCACCACTGCCACTGATCCCACCTCTGACACCACTGCCACAGATTCCACCCCACTCACCACCACGGATCCCACCCCCTTCACCACCACCGCTGCCACAGATTCCACCACCCTCACCACCACCACAGCCACTGATCCCACCTCCCTCACCATCACCACTGCTGCCACTGATCCCACATCTGTCACCACCCTCACTGCCACAGATCCACCCCCCATTCACCACCACTGCCACGGATCTCACCCCCCTCACCACCACCACCACCGCTGCCACTGATCCCATCCCCCTGACTGCCACGGATCCCACCCCTTTCACCACCACCACCACTGCCACAGATCCCACCCCCCTGACCACCACCACAGCCACTGATCCCACCTCCCTCACCATAACCACCACTGCCACTGATCCCACCCCTGTCACCACCACCACTGCCACAGATTCCACCCCACTCACCACCACGGATCCCACCCCCTTCACCACCACCACTGGCACTGATGCAATCCCCCTTACCACCACCACCACTGCCACAGATCCCAGCCCCCCTCACCACCACCACATCCACTGATCCCACCTCCCTCACCACCACCACTGCTGCCACTGATCCCACCCCAGTCACCACCACCACTGCCACAGATCCCACCTCAAGGGAGCCCTTCATGGTTTCTTGCACCAGGGCCCTGAGGGTTGTAGTTATGCCTCTGCAACATACTATAAAAACAACATAAAATCCTGAATATAAACCAGAATAAAATCTTCACCTCCAGCCCTCACAGAGAAGAATTATATGACTTGATGGCCCGCGGGCAAACATTATTTCCTGTGTCGCTCTGTGGTGCATCGTGGTTGTAACAATCTGTCACTGATGGTACTCCGCAGACTGACCAGCGTATTGTGGAGTTGGTGGGAGGAGTTGTCCAAGATTGACCGTACCTTGAACAATATTCTCCACTTCATAACCATTGAAAGCAGCTTCCTATGGGGGAGCACTGAGAATAGAAGGAGCCTAAAGAACCGACGGGGGACCACAGTTGAGGAAGTTTGGGGCCGCTCTATGCAATACCATTGCACAGAGCGGGTGAGTATAACATGTTTGTAATCCCCCCCCCCCCCCCCCCAAAAAAATAGCCTTTACAAATGCTTTACGAGAGATGGTTGGAGGGGTGCTAAAAACACAGATCAATGGATCATCGGACTAAAAGTGTGGTGATCGCTACAATTGTATTCCATTGAGAACTTCAAGTCCATCTACTGCGGTGGCAGGTGGGACTTGTAGTTCATTATTTCACAGCATTCACAAAGCCATGCACAGCCCCACCAAATTCAAATCTTACAGCTGATGCA
This sequence comes from Pelophylax lessonae, assembly GCF_965119305.1. Lineage (NCBI taxonomy): Eukaryota > Metazoa > Chordata > Amphibia > Anura > Ranidae > Pelophylax > Pelophylax lessonae. The sequence goes on along the minus strand of NC_138772.1, from coordinate 530,537,884 downwards.
GGGGAGAAGAACCCCCAAAAGTTGTCAATGGGGTGTTATTTTGCTTTGCGGCTGCAGCAGTAATTCTACCCGTCACTTTCGGCGGGCGTAGTGCCTACCAAACGCGACCCATTCAAGTGAATGTGACATCTCTGTAAGCACCCCACAACCACGTACAATGCAGTGTACTAGCGTAGACTTCAAGGGGTTAAAGCAGGCAGTGAGGAGATGATCACTACCTCCTCACCGTCTGCTTTATCCCCTTGAAGCCTGCATTAGATCGCTCTTCAGAGAGCAAAGCCCTAATATTTACAAGATTCCTATTCAAACTGTGCAAAGATTTTTTATTACACTATTTTTATCCGACACTCTAGTCACTTTCTCTCTCCTGCCCAATAAAATGATGACACAATAACTGTTAGAATGAATCACTTGAGGAAGGCTCGGAGCTGTTATAACATTGTGCCGGCATATAAAACTATAGATCAATATTTGATCGGATATTACTTTAATTTTAGAGCTTGTGGCTGTTTGTGTTGGCCAAGACATAAGAATTTAGGTTGGCACAAGCAGAAGAAGAACTCCAGAAAGTCCATTGTAGATGCCTTGGATGCTAAGATTATTTCTTCTAAGGCTGGGTTCACACAGGTCTGGCTGCGGTTTACAGTCTGGTGTCCTGTGTGTTTCTGTTCACTGGTTCAGGTACAAAGTTTTCCCTTAATTTGCACCTGAACCAGACCCAAAAATGCATAGGACCCTTTTCAAAACCACACCGCAGCTACCCTGGACTTATGTGAACTGGCGCCATTGAAAGCCTGTCACACTCACATGTTATGCAAATTGAATGCAGTTAAAAACTCATCTAATTCGATATTTGTGAACCCAGCCTTATATTTGAAGAATGTAAATGATTATAGGTATTTTAACCTTTTTCACTGCCAGGGCGAATTTTGCAAGTTTAAAAAAATTATTTTAGGCTTAAAAAATTATGTAAAGCTAAACTCCGGGATATGAAAATATCATCTAAATCCATTTCTCATGTGTATTCTTCCTTGAATCTTGGTGTGTTTGTGTATTCCTTCCAGATCTGTGCAGTAATCCGGTGTGAGACTTCCTGTAATAAAGACCGCTCACTGCTGCTCTCTCTCCTTGTGCAGGGTGACCGGTCTTGTCTCCGCCCCCTCCTGTAGTTTCCTGCAGGTTCTGGAACCCGTTTGGTCCCTCCCACGTCCATTCTCTCTGCACAGGCTATATAGAGAACACTAAGGATGACACTGCTTTTACAAGTGTAGCACCCTCTTAGATAGCTTCTAGGTTAGATAAATTTAGTTGCTCTGGTATGTCCTGTGTTTCAGTGGCTGCAGGATTAATTGCTTTCCCCTATCTGTCTGAAAATGTTCTCGAAGATAGTGGGCAGGGAGAGTCAAATCAGCAGCTGCATATTTATGCAGCCCTGGTCAATCCCTGGGGAGAGTTGACCAGGTGGTGTCTGGGAGTGTGTATAAATACTCTGAGACTTAGAGCAGAAAGGTGTTATGCCTAAGGAGGAGATCAAGGGGGCTGTTTGTCCCCTAGGCAAGCCTGCCATTTGTCTGTGGTTCATCGAGGGCCTATTCTACTGAAAGTTGCTGAAGCTGACTGAGGGACTTTTCATCTGGGGATCTAGTCTGGTATAACTTTGAAATTGTCCGAAAGATATTGGAAGGAGGCAACCAATTATCTAAGGACTAGAGATGTACCGAACGGTTCGCCGGCGAACGGTTCCCGGCGAACTTCGAACGTTCGCGTTCGCCGCTGCGGGCGAACATATGCGATGTTCGGTCCGCCTCCTATACATCATCATTGAGGCAAACTTTGACCCTGAACATCACAGTCAGCAGACACATTCCAGGCCAATCAGCATACCTCCCTCCCACACCCTCCCACCTCCTATAAATAAGCAAGGGCAGCATCCATTTTAGATCATTTCTGTGTTACTGAGAGCAGGGAAAGTGCTGGTGCTGCTGCTGCTGTTATAGCTGGGGACAGTTCCCGGTCTTGTTAGCCAGTGTTCTTGGTACACTCCTGCTGTAAGGACAGCACCCCAAAAAGCCCTTCCTAGGGCTGGTATTTGAGGTTTTTTTTGGATATATATATATATATATCTATTGTCCCCAAAAGCCCTTTTGAGGGCTGGTATTTGTGTAATTTTTTTTGTTCTGTGATATATATATATATATATATATATTGTCCCCAAAAGCCCTTTTGAGGGCTGGTATTTGTGTAATTTTTTTTGTTCTGTGATATATATATATATATATATATATATATATATATATATATATTGTCCCCAAAAGCCCCTTTGAGGGCTGGTATTTGAGTATTTTTTTTAATATATATATATATATATATATATATATATGTATATATATATATATAGAACCAGAAAAAAAGATCATATAGGTGTAAAAGGGGTTCCCACCATCCCTGCTCTACTGAAAAATTATCTTTTTTTCTGGTTCTGGACATGCTACAGAGCTGAAACTTCACAGGTACACTTTTTAGATCCCCTAGACACTATATCACACAAAAAAAGTTCTTAAAAATTGTCATTTTTGATAGAGAGACAATTATTGGGAAAAAAAAAAAAACTTAGCAAAAAAAAAATTTCTTTGGATTTATTGTCTGGGGGGTCTAAAAAGTGTACCTGTGAAGTTTCAGCTCTGTAGCATGTCCAGAACCAGAAAAAAAAATAGAATCAGGGTTAGGGCTAGGGTTAGGGTTAGGGTTAGGGTCAGGGCTAAGGTTAGGGTTATTTTTAGTGCTTAGGGTTAGAGTTATGGCGCTTTTCCACTGCATGGAACCGTACCGGTGCGGCCTGCTTTTGTGCTTTTCCACTGCTGGTACCGCATGGTATAGGGTCGGAACGGTTCGGTACGGTACGGTATAGGTTTGCTTTTCCACTGCATGGAACCGAACGGTACGGTACGGTACGGCCCTGAAAAACAGTACCTACTCGATTGTGGTTCCAACAGGTACCAAACTGGTACCATATCCCACAATCCTTTGCATGCAGTCACTACTAGCCACTGATTGGTCAGATAATCCCACCCACCCCGTTGTTATCCCACCCACTTAACTTTAGTACTACTTTAGTGGAAAAGCAAACCTATACCATACCGTACCGAACCGTTCCGACACTATACCATGCAGTACCAGCAGTGGAAAAGCAAACCAGGCCAAGCAGGGCCGAGTAGAGCCGACCTGGTACGAGCCGGTACTTGCAGTGGAAAAGTGCCAATAGAGGGGTAGGGCTACTAACTCTAACCCTAAGTATCTCACCGTAACCCTAACCCTAGCCCCTAACACTAAACCTAACCCTCTAACCATAACCCTAACCCTCTAACCTTAACCCTAACCCTCTAAGCCTAGCCATAAAAATAACCCTAACCCTAAACCTAACCCTAGCCCTAGCCCTAACCCTAGCCCTAACCCTAGCCCTAACCCTAATTCGTATTTTTTTCTGGTTCCGGACATGCACCACTGCTGCCAATCAATGCCTACTGCTGGCAATCAGTGCCCACATCTGCTGCCACTCAGTGCCCACCAGTGTCTCCTCATCAATATCATCTATCAGTGCCCATCAGTGCTGCCTACCAGTGCCCATCAGTGTCACCTACCAGTGCCCATCAGTGCCACCTATCAGACCCCATCAGTGCAGCCTCATCAGTGCCTCTTTATCAGTGCCCATCAATGCTGCCTCATCAGGGCCGTCTCATCAGTGCCCATCAGTTCTGCCTCATCAGTGCACATCAGTAAAGGTGAAAAACAACCTGTTGCAAAAATTTTTTAACAAACTATGAAAAAGGTTTTGTTTTTTTCAAAACTTTTGTTTTTTATTTGCTTATTTATCAAAAAATTGATAATCCGGCAGTGATAAAATACCACCAAAATAATGCTTCATTGGTGTTTAAAATATTCTAAAATTTTGTTTGGGTACAGTTTTGCATGACCCCGCAATTGTTGTTCAAAGTGCGACAGCACTGAAAGCTGAAAATTGGCCTGGTCAAGAAGGGGGTAAAAGTGCCCAGTGGGCAAGTTGGTAATTTATTACTGAATGAACTTTGATAGGGTATAGGGAGCTATAGGATACACTATTAAGTCTGAACAGTAATGAGAGAAAACTCTTCACTTTGGCACAACTGCTTAAGACAGTCCCCTTTAGTAATAGCCCAGGAATTGCACTGCACTGAGACACAATCAGAAACAGAAAAATGCTTGTAATCGGTATTAGGAGGATAGGGAAGTTCCAAGATGGCCGATCCGGGTGTACTAGGTGATGGTCCCTTTTGTGTATAAATAAGGTGTAATGATAACCGGAGGTTTCTAGCTCCTGATGATGTCATTTCCTATGACGAAACACGTTGGACACAGTGCCAACATGGGGCAAACAGACACAAAATGGGGGTAAGCTATAAGGTTTAGGTCTGGCTACTGACCTGCAATACAAATTTTGCAATACCCCTTTAGCCCCTGGCATTGCCTTCACAGTAGCATTTGCAGAGGCAGAGCAGAGTAGGACTGGCTAAATTGGGATTACTTTGACGCAGTTGGCTGGCTTAATCATGTATTACAAAATGTGTGAACTAAATATACTTATTTTTTTATTGCAAAGTTTGCTAGAAAGTTTATAGTGGTGTGCAGAGGGTCCATACCAGTGGCGGCTGAAGCTCCATGGGCCGGGGAGGGGGGGGCAGCAGACAGACCACACCATACCCCCAGCCACCCGGACCACACCAGCTCGGACACCAGTGCTCTGCCCCCCGAGCCCACCCTTTTTTGAAGCCTATTAGAGCCTCTGGCTCTAATCACGTGCTTCAAAAAAAAAAAAACCCCATTGGAATCCATGCATTCGGCGCTCTGCATGTAGATTAGGGGGCCGGACGCATGGATAGGGGGGGCCCCCTGCGCTCCCCTAATGGAGGGGCCGCCACTGTTCAATACAGTATTTTTAGTGTTAATCTGTGGTCACACCCCTTTAGAACCTGGTAGATTATATCTATGTAGAAGCTATTGGGATCTGAGCACAAGAATATCTTGGTTCTATAAACAAGGACAAGGCACCCTAACTCAGTAATGGGGCAAAGATCAGTTTTAGGAAGGCTACAGTCAATACCGACGAGTAGTTTGCCTGTTTATTATGTATTAGGTCTGACCAGACTATCGAGGTTGAGCAGCCCTCCCCACCCCCCACATACACCTGTACTCAATCAGTGTCCACCATCAAGTGGATATGGGAGGAGTCCCCTGTAGTGCATTTGCACATTTTTCCCAGTAAGGAGTGTTATCTCCAAGGGTTAGAAGGGCTGGATTCATCTCTTTTTCATGGATAGTGTAGGACCCACTGATAATGGGGTACTTTGACGCAGTAGTGGGCTTGAGCACGATATGGCCATATGGTGGGACCAAACCCCCATTTTTATTTATGGACTCTCTTCAGATTTGGTAGTAATTTCTTTTGCATTTGCGCGCTATTCTTTTTTAATATACATGTCTTTTGGTTCATAGCTGCAGCAGCTTTGGAAATACATGGGTATGCTCTCCCAAATTTTTTGCCTGTTTATTATGTATTAGGTCTGACCAGACTATCGAGGTTGAGCAGCCCTCCCCACCCCCCACATACACCTGTACTCAATCAGTGTCCACCATCAAGTGGATATGGGAGGAGTCCCCTGTAGTGCATTTGCACATTTTTCCCAGTAAGGAGTGTTATCTCCAAGGGTTAGAAGGGCTGGATTCATCTCTTTTTCATGGATAGTGTAGGACCCACTGATAATGGGGTACTTTGACGCAGTAGTGGGCTTGAGCACGATATGGCCATATGGTGGGACCAAACCCCCATTTTTATTTATGGACTCTCTTCAGATTTGGTAGTAATTTCTTTTGCATTTGCGCGCTATTCTTTTTTAATATACATGTAGATTAGGGGGCCGGACGCATGGATAGGGGGGGCCCCCTGCGCTCCCCTAATGGAGGGGCCGCCACTGTTCAATACAGTATTTTTAGTGTTAATCTGTGGTCACACCCCTTTAGAACCTGGTAGATTATATCTATGTAGAAGCTATTGGGATCTGAGCACAAGAATATCTTGGTTCTATAAACAAGGACAAGGCACCCTAACTCAGTAATGGGGCAAAGATCAGCTTTAGGAAGGCTACAGTCAATACCGACGAGTAGTTTTCATCCCACTACTTGACTTTTTAGGACACAGAACCCCTGTGAATCCTCCCCCAATCAAGACTAATGCAGGGCTTGATGGTACATGGAGCTTCACTTTACATCGCTCTACCAAAATACGCAAAAAACTTTCATAAAAGTTGGAAGTGCCCTTTATCACAATTACATTTCCTACCTTCCCCAACCCCCTCCTTTATATCATACCGTTTTCTCTAAAACAACAGATGCACTTTAATCTGAAAATGTATGCATAAACCATAAGTTCTGACAGAGTCTAGAAAGAACAAAGCAATCAGCTAATACCCCCAAGAATTGCTATAATAAATTATAAAATGGCAGGTCCTCTTTGAAGCCTAATCTTTGCCTATAATATTGACTTGTCCCTAGGACCAGACAAATCAGCATAAAGGTTGAAATATTGATTTTAGTGTTTTTTTTCCCTTCCATATCATTCATTAACTTTAATAAACTTTTCATATCTTCTTTTCCTCACCTGATACTTTAATAGATGAAGCAGACCTCAGATCCTGTGAAACAAGGGGAATAAAATGTTGTTCTAGTAATGATAGGACAGGTAAATGCTGTACCCTATTTATTTACTGATAAACGTTTGATATAACAATAGTCTTGAGAGCTTAAGAAGAGAGGCATTGGGTTCTTTTTACAGGCATGTGAGCAATGGGAGCAACGGCTGTCCCAGGAGGGCTTCCATGAAACCACAGAATTCCACAGGAATCAAGGATTAGCCATGAAAAGTGCAAGGGTCATGAGAAGAAAGGGTTCAAAAAGTGGGTGTAAGCACATGGATGTCACCCCATATGGAAAGAGAAGGAACGTGCCCTCTGTTTTGTAGGTTAGCATGGTAAACCCTCTAAGCAACATATAAAAAGACCCACATGGTTCTGAGTATGGGTATGGCTATTGAGGCAGTTGAAAATTGTTGGACACTAGAGGAGTAGTGTGTAGGCCGGTAGTGGTTAAGGCTGCCCCAGCCAAGAAGGTTGGAGTTAACTGTGTATCCCGGGGTCTTTCTTAACAGGTTTTTTCTAAGCCAGAACCCCCGATCCTGTGTGCTATAAAAAAGAGTGGAGGCTCTGACTCCAAGGTTTTTTTTCTATTTGTTCAGTTTGGGTCAGTTCTGTTTAGTTAAACCAGTTCACTGCCATATTTGCCTATATTTCCAGTGCCATGCCAAGGTTGGAGTTCCCACTGCCTAGCTGCTGGGGCTTGCAGTCCTTCCTGAAGATACATCCATGAGCTCAACCAGTTATGAACTCTTTTCTATGCAGGTATGCTGGGGCAGCCACAAGCCAGGCATGCTGGGGCAGCCACAAGCCAACCCCCTGGTCCTGTGTGCTATAAAAAAGAGTGGAGGCCCAGACCGCAAAGTTTTTTTTCTATTTGTTTAGTTCGGGTCAGTTCTGTTTAGTTAAACCAGTTCACTTCCATATTTGCCTATATTTCCAGTGCCATGCCAAGGTTGGGGTTCCCACTGCCTAGCTGCTGGGGCTTGCAGTCCTTCCTGAAGATAAATCCATGAACGTATGAACTCTTTCCTATGCAGGTATGCTGGGGCAGCCACAAGCCAGGTATGCTGGGGCAGCCACAAGCCAACCCCCCGGTCTTGTGTGCTATAAAAAATAGTGGAGGCCCAGACCCCAAGGTTTTTTTTTTCCATTTGTTCAGTTCAGGTCAGTTCTGTTTAGTTGAACCAGTTCACTGTTATATTTGCCTATATTTCTAGTGCCATGTCATGAGTGGAGTTCCCACTGCCTAGCTGCTGGGGCTTGCAGTCCTTCCTGAAGATACATCCACAAACTCAACCAGTTATGAACACTTTCCTATGCAGGTATGCTGGGGCAGCCACAAGCCTGAGTTAGGAACTAGGGATGTTAGGGAAATGACTGCACTTTATTTCAAACTGTTGTCTGTATATGGCATCATGTTGATTTATTCAAGTAAAGCCTTTCAAACTTTGCCTTTGCCTGGTCTGAAGTTACTCAAGTATGCAAGTAACCGGCACATATAGCTACAGCTCAGGTCGCTCAATACACTGGGGTATAAAGAAATGGTACCAGAGTTAATACATGATACAATGTTAAGTTAAAGCGGAGTTCCACCCAAAAGTAGAACTTCCTCTCATTTGCTTCTTCCCCCCCTCCGGTGCCACTTTTGGCACCTTTCAGGAGGGAGGGGGGAACGGGTACCTGTTTTTGACAGGTACCCTTCCCCACTTCCGGGAGACGGCGCTGTCCCTCAGAAGTTTGGCCCCCTCCTCCTTCCCCCGTCGAAGCCAATCCAAATGTACAGCACGCTTTGCACATGCGCATTAGAGACCCGCCTGTGAAGCCACAAGGCTTCACTGCCGAGTTGCCTCACCGGCAATGGCAGCGGCAGCACCCGACAGCCGATGGAAACATCGGCTGCGGTGCCGACATCACTGGACTCCAGGACAGGTAAGTGTTCTAACATTAAAAGTGAGCAGCTACAGTGTGTGTACAGTATGTGTAGCTGCTGACTTTTAATTTTTGGATGGGGAGGGGTTGAGGCTGGAACACAGCTTTAAGTGCACACATGGAGTCAGCACTAGGTGCATTGTGGGGTGTAATGCAAGTAAACGGCACAAAAAGCTATAGCTTGGGACGCTAAACACATTGGGGTATAAAGAATTGGTACCAGAATTAATACATTATATAATATTAGGTTAATTGCACACATGGAGTCAGCACTAGGTGCATGGCAGAACCCCGTACTGTTATTGGGATTGAGGTAGCAGTGATACGCTGAACAGGTGGAGAGGGCAAGGACTCTGCGTGTCCCTCCTACTGTAATTGCACAAATGACCGTGGTGATGAACATTACATCAAAAGAGTTGATTAGAGATCAGTTGGTTGTTCCAAAGGTAGTCTCCTGTGTAAGACAAGTGACTCACTATAAAGTGCCTAGTGTAGCCTAGAAAAACCCACCCAGGAGAAGGCCTCTCATATGACCCTTGCGTGGTACCCAATGAGGACGGAAACATGGAGGACGTGATGACACCAGACCTATTCTACAAGTGCACCGCAAGGAGTTCATTGGAGGTTTTTAGACCTTGCATGGAGTGACCAAATTGTTGAAGAATTAATATGTAAGAGGAAATGACATGGTCCTGGGGATTGGCGAAGCTTTGCTTTGGTGCTTAAAGGTCTATGGGCAGGAGGCCCTCTGAGAAAGCAGCTTTGTTAAGGGAAAGGCTTATTCAGCTTGTTGAGAATACAGTGAATGTGAATCATCACACCATTCCAGGTCAAATCCTTTTTTTCAGGTGAATAGAAAAACTTATCTCCAACTGTAATGTTTTTTTTCTGGGCATTCTTCATATTCTCATTTTTACAAGGCAGAAACAATGAACCAAAATGTTGTTTCGCCATTATATGGAAAAAAAAATATCAATGTCTACTGCTCAAATTTAGGTAAGTTGAGTAATTCAGAACAAATTTGCCATTAGTCATAATGTGCATTAAACAAAAGTCTGTAGACATTCGACCATCATATCTACATTATATTCCCAAAACTATGCAAAACCCCTCCAAATGATTATGTTTAGGTATTTCCAATGAAGGGTACTTGTAGGCAGGTGCAGTCTGTTTTCTCCACTGCGGCACAATGGCAGTGCAGAGGAAGAGAAAGTGAAGAGGAACATGGTTCTTCTATGGTTTCCTAAATCACTGGGGCAGAGATCCGGTTGGATTCTGGCCATACATGTGATTTTGGCAGCCATCTTCGGTGTGGCAGTGTCTATTTAGGACCCTGGCTCCGGGTTTTAGCATGCATTTAGCACATGGGTAGTGTAGGGACAGGTCACCAGTCTGTCAAGGACAATATTAATGGTAGGAAAAGGTTCCAGACGAGTAGGGAAAGCTTAGGGCACTGCCACTCTCCCTGGACACCTTCCCATTTTGGCTCAGACTGGCCAGACTGCATTCTGCCCCTCCAGACAGACGCTGTCAGTTCGGATGAACCCTGCTCTGCTACACGCTGTTGGCATCCATGAGTGTTGCTGGATTGGGACCCCTTAAACTAGACTTGTTGTGAACTGCTTTTCTTTAACTTTAATACAAGTTCCATTATTTGCACCTAAACTTAGTGAGTGTTACTGCCACCGCACCACGCTGTACCCACCCACAAACTGTCTACAGCATTAAAAGACATTTTGGATTATTGTGTGCTTCCAACCATGTAGCAACAGTTTAGTGAAGGTCCCTCCAGGACTCTTCACCGAAGACGAGAGGAAGTCCAAACTTTCATAGTTACTGTGCAAGTCATCCACCCGGAATAACATTCGGCTTTGTTCGCTTTCTAGGGGAAGTGGCCTGAGACAGTGGGTAAGATTGGTACTGACAGAGGTTTGTCTGCAGCATTTTTTAATCTCATCTGCTAGTAGAGAGATTTTATGGAAAGCAGTGATAAAGCCACCATGGTTAATTGTCATGGCTCTCGCCGTGCCTTACAGACAGCTAGGCATGGCCGCCGTTAGGTACCTATCATGGGATTTGAACCTGGGTACTTTGATGTTCTGTCCTGTTATCCTGCCTCTGAGCCACACTTCAGCTCATATGGATCCAGTCTTGTTAATCTGTATTGCCCGCAGCACTAGGGGGGTGGACTTCACCTGATTATGCTCCTGTCTCTCATTGTCCACCTGAAGCTAATTACTCATTTAAGCAAGCTATAAAACACTGCCTGTCGCTTAGAGCAGTGTCAGTTCATTGATCTTTGTTCCTGTTTGACAGACTTTGTTCCTGTGTTCCTGATCATTGTTCCTGTTGACAGACTTTGTTCCTGTGTTCCTATTTCCTGAGCGTGTGTTCCAGATTGACTCGGGCTTCCATCCTTACCTTCGCTCCATGTTGTTCCTGCGACCTTATCTTCCTCTCATCTCCTTATCCAGACTCGTGTCATCCAGTGACTACAGTTATTCCTGGACTTCCCTTCCCATTGTATTCCTGCCGGTCCTGCTTATTGGAGCACCTTCTCTGCCAAGCCCCCATGCACAGATTCACAGCCCAGGTGGCTTTCTTACCTGGTCACCTTGGACTGTGGATATCTGCAAGGGTGAGCGTACATCTCTGTGCGTTACAGACTCCAACAAGGTAAGCCCTGACATTAATGTTAATGTTCCCCTTTGCACCATTTCCAGTAAAGACATGGTTTGATGGGTTTGGTGTGGAGGAATTAAAGAGTCCTGACCCCAACCCTACTGAACACCTTTGTTATGAACTGGAATACCGGATTTTCTCTTCCAACCTTATTACCTGACCTCAAAAATACTTTTTTAGGTTGAATGGGCACAATTTCCCACAGACAGACTCCAAAATCTTGTGGAAAGCCTTCCTAGAAGAGTGAAGGCTGTCATAGTAGCAAAGGGTAGGGAGTATCCACATTCCATATTAATGCCAATGGAATAGGACAGGGGTGTCAAACTCAATTTCATCGCGGCCCACGTCAGCATTATGGTTGCCCTCAAAGGGCCGGTTATATCTGTAGGATTAGATGTCCAGAGCACCCCACGCCCCCTTACACCCTTACATGAGATGTCAAGAACGTCCCCACCATCGTAAGTCAAGAGTCACCCACCCTTCTTTACATCACAATGCACCCCCTTTACCTTGTGCTGCTGCCAGGAAGAAGATGCAGGTGGATTCAGAAAGAAGTACAGGGTCTGGAGGAGAACCAGAGGAGGGCTGGAGTCAGCTTCCAGAGTCTGCTGAATGCTGAGACCAGAGGGGGCAAAGGCAAGGTGGTGTTGTTGCTACAGGAGGAGATCTGCCCTCCTCTCTGCTGAGAAGTGGGGGTGGGCAAAGTCGAGCCTTTCTGCAGCTGCACAGAGGAGTGCAAGATCTGGCAAAGGAGTTCTGTCCTCTCTGATGCCGACAACTGAGACAAGGTGGGTGCCGCAGCTGCAGGAGAGGTGCGAGGGCCACATGAAATGGCCTGGGGGGGGGGCCACATTCGGCCCACGGGCCTTGTGTTTGACACCTGTGGAATAGGATGTCCAACAAGCTTATATTGGTATGAAGGTGTTCTGTCTATATAGGGATTTTTAGCTGATGTAGTCATTTTTCAGAGCATAAAGTGTTTTTCGTTTTGCTTTTGTAACAGTTTTATATGACAGATCCTATGCTGGCAGTTTCTGCTGTTCTTCCTCTTTTCGCATCCATTTGCAGAGAAGTGTAAGTACCAGAGGGATGGAATATGGGAGTTATAACAAGATACCCAAGAAAGGATATCTGAGTGATTGGAAGAACTGGCATAGCATCACACTGCTCTCTGTACTCAGCATGATATTAGGGAAAATCATGATACAGCATACACTTCATCTAAGGCAATAGATGAAAAGCTGAGGAAAGCGCAGACAGAATTCTGTAGGAGGGGATGTATTGATGAAATCTTTGCTCTGTAATATCATAATACAATGCACGGAGTGGCAAAAGCAGCTCTACATGATCTTTGTCAACTTTGAGAAAGCATTTGACAGCATTCAACAGGGATGGACATTTGTGCATTCAAAGAGGAATGGAATCTCACAACTTCTATAACCACTTCAGCTCCGGAAGGTTTTACCACACCCCCCCCCCCCCCTTTCATGACAAGGCAATTTTTTGCTATTTAGCACTATGCTTTTTTAACTTTTATTTTCTTAGTCATACAACGCTGTACCCAAACAACATACATTTTTGTAAATTTTATTACCCAAATAGAGCTTTCTTTTGGTGGTATTTGAACGCCACTTTTTGTTTATTTTTTTATTTTTTGCGGTGTAAATGAAAAAAGACCAAAAAAAAAAAAAACAACAATATTTTTTACTTTCTGCTATAAAACATATCCAATAAAAAAAATATGTAAAAAAAAAAAGTTTTCTTCATGCGACGCTGTAACCAAACAAAATTTTTGGAAATTTTATCACACAAATAGAACTTTATTTTGGTGGTATTTGAACGCCACTTAGTTTTTTTTTTTTTTTTGCTGTGTAAATGAAAAAAGAACAAAAATAAAAAAACAATATTTTTTTACTTTCTGCTATAAAACATATCCAAAAAAAAAAACAGCTTTCTTCATAGAGAAGGAGGTTTGCAGGACACAGTTCTGTTTGTGGTGGACTTTAACCACTTCTGGACTGGAAGATTTTTCCCCCTTGATGACCAGGCTATATTTTGCGATTCAGCACTGTTATTTTAATGGACAATTGCGCGGTCGTGCGGCGCTGTACCCAAACAAAATTTTTGTAAATTTTATCACACAAAGAGAGCTTTCTTTTGGTGGTATTTGAAGGAGGTTTTCAGGACACAGTCCTGTTTGTGGTGGACTTTAACCACTTCTGGACCGGAACATTTTCCCCCTTAATGACCAGGCCATATTTTGCGAGTCGGCACTGCGCTACTTTAACAGACAATTGCGCGGTCGTGCGACGCTGTACCCAAACAAAATTTTTGGAAATGTTATCACATAAAAAGGAATTTTATTTTGGTGGTATTTGAACACCACTTAGTTTTTTTTTTTTTTTATTGTTTTGCTGTGTAAATGAAAAAAGAACAAAAATAAAAACAATATTTTTTACTTTCTGCTATAAAACATATCCAATAAAAAAAAATGTAAAAAAAAAAAAACAGCTTTCTTCATAGAGAAGGAGGTTTGCAGGACACAGTCCTGCTTGTGGTGGACTTTAACCACTTCTGGACTGGAAGATTTTCCCCCTTAGTGACCAGGCCATATTTTGCGATTTGGCACTGCGTTACTTTAACGGACAATTGTGCAGTCGTGCGACGCTGTGCCCAAATAAAATGTATGTCCTTTTTTCCCCCAAATAGAGCTTTCTTTTGGTGGTATTCGATCACCTGTGTGATTTTTATTTTTTGCGCTATAAACAAAAAAAGACGTATACAGCGTGCGTTCCACCTTCCGCGTGTTTCGTCATAATGTTGACGTCTTCCTGTTAGGGGTATATATACACACACACTTATATGTTTATATACCAATACACATATATAGGTGTGAAAGTAGCAGAACACTACTTGCGCTAATGAACTAATTAACATCAATATGGTTACGCTCCTATCACACCTATATATGTGTATGTGTAAAATACATATAAGTGTGTGTGTGTGTGTATATATACCCCTATACAGAAGTTCAGATGTTTTGCCTGCCTCCAAAGACCCCAAAAAAATGCCCAAAAAAACGCCTGCTGCAAAAACACACCTGGGCGTTTTTTTTTTTTTTTGGCGCTGGCGTTTTTTTGGGCATTTTTTTGGGTTCTTTGGGGGCAGGCAAAACATCTGAACTTCTGTATAGTGGTATATATACACACACACTTATATGTATTTTACACATATAGGTGTGATGGGAGCGTAACCATATTGGTGTTAATTATTTCATTAGCGCAAGTATAGTGTTCTGCTACTTTCACACCTATATATGTGTATGGGTATATATACATATAAGTGTGTGTGTATATATACCCCTACACAGAAGTTCTGATGTTATGCCTGCCTCCAATAACCCCCCAAAAATGCCCAAAGAAAAGCTTGCTACAAAACCGGCAGGGTGTGAAAATAGCGAAGCCATATCCATGTTCTATAAGTGACATAATACAAACAATCTTTTTTTAATGGTTCTGGACATGCTACAGAGCTGAAACTTCACAGGTACACTTTTTAGACCCCCCCAGACACGGGGGGCCGGATTTAAAGAAACTGCAGCTTCAAACATCTATGACGTGTTTCAGTTTCGCCGCGTTCAAATCAATTAACTGGCGCTGCGGCGAATTGGCGAGTAAAACAGCAATAATGAATTCCGCCGTCAGCGGGATTCACTTACGATCGCGGCTTCGCCAATTCGCAAACTTATGTCTTCCTGCTTATAGCAGTTTCACATAGCGATGTGGGCTAGTGGATTAGTGCACACATCACATGTCTGTAATTCATCTCCCTCTGCTGTAGGTTCGAGGCTTACCATCTCCACCTACTTTTTTTATTTTCTTTTTTTGTTTATATTGCTAAAATGGAACGGATTACATCATATATATTGCTAAATAATGTTACACTCAGAAGCGCTTGCAAGCTTACACCATTTTAAGTGTTTTTTTGATCTTGTCTGTGTGTCGAATCGATCTTATGAAGGAAAGTACCAAAGGCAAGTGACCAAACCCCTACCCTACTTCAGGGCAAGATGAAACCTCACAATTTTACCATGGTCTTCTTCCCACATTCCATACAATGTTTAGTTCTTTAGCTATATGTGCTTTTTAGCCTTAACACACTCCATTTTTTCCACCATACAGCTTTATTCTGCACAATAGCTAAGTGCTTTGCAACTTCACTGCAGTTCACAACGTCATGGGTTCAAATCACATCACTACACTTGGGATCTCTTTTCACTCTCATTTTTTTAAACAGTTTTTTTAAACTATCTTGAATTTGGGGGGGGAGGGGGGTGTCCTACCCAAATTTCAAGCACATCAATGGAAACAACACAATTTTGATTTTATGAGTGTGGTCCTAGTTTTATCGAGATGCAATTCTTTACATATTTACCATGGTTCTTACAATTTCTTGACCAATAAACATAGGTGTCTGATATTGGACTCTCTCCATATTTCAACAACACAGGCCCTCATAGTCCAACACTACATTTGCCTCACACCTCAACACAACACTGATACATCCCTACTCTACATTACAACCCCTCACATCAACAGTACAAGCAGCATGCAAAGTGCAAAACTCCGGCCTTGGCAGCTTAATGGGCCATACACTAACAATTTGTCTAGACTTTTTCCTGTAGACTTAACCAAACCATATAATAGAAGCTCAAACCTCAACACTTTCAATTTGGATGCAATCAGGCAGGCCCTTGCACTACATAGAAAATGTCAATCGGAAGGATAAAGTCTTCTCTAAATCTTACAGTGTGGATGGCCCTTTTGTCTGTAGGCACCCACACAAAACAAAAAAACACATGTTCAATTCTAATGTATTTATTTATTTGAGAATGACAGCAGAAGGAGGGATGCAGCAAAAGAATATTGTCACTCTCCAGTCCGTGTGCCTTTACAGCGCCAGACCACGATCTTTGCTCCATGGCTACGGGATTCTGATGTCTTCCACAACTTCCGGCAGAGTTCAGAATCCATTCTGCACCTCTACCAGCTCATAGGGGACAGGCATGGCAAGGTTGCTGGGCAGCTTCCAAGCCACTTTCGAAGTTCCAGGGTGTTCATGTTGGTCATTGGCCATGTGCCTTACCAAATATCCACTGACCACAAAAGAAAATGAGTGGAGTCCATCAAGGTGGGTTTCTACCACCTACACCCGCAAGCAGTACCACTCCTGGAAAAATAAAACAAAGGATAAGACATTTCATTATGAAAATCACATCTTAATGCCTGTTTGCTTCATTCTGAACTTCATTTAATTTCGACATCACGAGTGAAATAACACATTTTATGCCAACTTACACAAACCAGAAATCATTAATGTAAACATTTGAATACACACCTGTGACGCCAGACAGCCCATCACCACAGGCTTCCCATGGTACGTGCCATGATTCCAAGATGTTGATGTTCTGGAAAATTACAACACCATAAGATACCAAGCAGCCGTTCATGTTATCAATAACTACACAGGTGGCATAGACACAAATAAACACCTGCCAGCTCTTCTCAGCCCTTTACACTATTCACAATACCAACATGTTTATGGTTAGAGGTGCATGTTTTTGCTCAAGTAACACAATTTTACCAATGTTGACTACACTTTATCTACAATGGCAAGTGTCATTGGCAGATGATAATCACCCTCTGTCTCCCTGTGAGTGGCACCTCTGCTAACTAGCTAATTAATACACATGCCCTATCTTGACCGGTTACAGTACTTACATGTAAAGTGGCTAGCAACCAGGGTATTCCGGGTGGCCATACCGGCAGCGGTGCTCCGCCGCCTGGGGGCCGCCGGCTGACGGACCTCTGGCTCCCTCTCCTCCGTCAGCTCCCAAGAATCATCCCGGGCAACGCACATGTTGTGCAACACGCAGCACGCCAGGATGATCTTGGAAGCCTTTGTAGGAGAGTACAGGAGTTCACCCCCAGGCCGGGCCAAGCAGAGAAACCGGGACTTGAGAAGACCTATGGTCAACTCAATGATACTCCGGCTTCTCCGCAAGGCCCTGTTGTAATTCCTCTCTGCTGGGCCCTGGGGGTACCTGATTGGAGCCATCAGCCACGTCAGCTGCGGGTAACCAGCATCCCCTGAAAAATAAGAAAAATATACATTAGTTATTCATATCATGTGACTTTAGATGACTCCTCAAAATGGGAGACAATTAGGCATTTTACTAAACAACCTGCTCGTCTGTTTGCAAAAAATCATATGAAACATCTCAACTCTGTCTAACTGCCTAAATCACTAATACAAATGGGAAAAAGGACACACAAAGTGGTGGGTTTCTCTTGCAAGTTACAACTTGGCCCCTATTCTGTTCCTATTACATTAGCCTAGGTCTTACTTCTGGAATATATCTGCAACTAGAGTGAGGAAACCAATATTGACTCACTTATGCAAAGTACTTTGGGGATATGGCAATACCATTGGAATCATTTGTAGGTTTTCTTTGGGTGGCTAGAGGACACCATTTACACATTGGTTAACCACCTTCATTGGACTCAAAGACAACTTTGCAAATCTTTCTTTTGTGAGCTGCTAAGCTGCTGATCTGGTTGTGTGTGAACAGCCTGACAACTAATAACACATCCATTTTAGGTAGGCTTTGCTTAAATCAGGGTGTACACCGATGTAGCTTATTCCTATGTCTATGTAATCTTACAGTTTATGTTGTTAAGACAAAATACTTTACCAATAAGCCACCCTTCGGGCATTTGTCCACTTTCAAACACCTCGTACAGAGTACTTGTTCTTAACATACTGGAATCATGGCACGACCCTGGGTGACCAGTGTTGACACTCATGATGCGCTGTTTGGCGTCACACACTAATTGGACGTTCACAGAGTGGTACTGCTTGCGGTTCCGGTATTCACTTTCGTGGCTCCTTGGGGGCCTAATGGCTATGTGGGTGCCATCGATTGCCCCTAGGATTTGCGGCATGTGTGCCCGCCGGTAGAAACCCAACTTGACTTCATTCCACTCATTTTCATTCTGTGGCCAGTGGATAAAATTGGGCACTATATCCACTATGGCATTAATGACCAACATGAACACCCTTGAAACTGTGGGCTGGCTAATGCCCATGATACTTCCCGAAGTGGCTTGGAAGCTGCCACGCCCTAAAATATACAAAGTGGCCAGCAATCTGGCCATGCCGGGCACCGCATGGCCGCGCTGTGTGTCCGGGTCAATTTTCTCTGCTATGAGCTGGTAGAGGTGTAGAATAGTTCCTCGCTCGAGCCGGAACTTCCTCCTGACATCAGAATCCCGCAGCTTGTCCAAATAGATCCTTGGAGCAAAAATGCGTGGCTGGCGAGGTAAGGGCACACGGACTGGAGGTGCTGCTGCTGGAGGTGCTGCTGCTGCTGCTGCTGCAGCTTCCCCACCTTCTGCTGCCTCCTGTGCCAGGGCCTCCTCAAACAAGGCACCAATAAATGCCAGCATTGCACCATCTAATGCGTCTGGGATATCGTCCTCCATTTTGAACGCGCAAATTCGCGAATGCGCAGATATATATAGAAACGGCCGCTAATTATCACACCTGTGAGCCAGCTATAAAAGGAGCACATGGCCAATATGGCTGCTGGATGTTATAGATCGATGTTTCTTATGTGCTAGCAAGACCCTGTGACCCACAACCTACATTATCTGGAGGTAAGACAATTGTATCTCTCTCTCCCAAAAAAAAGGAAGGAGACAATTTGTACTTATCTTGGGTGTGCTTAAGTTGTCTATGGTGAATCCCCTCCAACCCACAATAGCTTGGGAACCCCTCAAGTGTCTTTTAATCATTGGCAGTTGGCCCCATGTGCATGTGGTTTGGACATGTGTTTTCTCATGTTTGTTAAAGGTGTGCAGTCTAGATTTGGCATCTAAACCTGCCCCCTTACCTTCCCAGCTTCCAAAGACACCATTTTTGCTTTCCTGATAACTGTAATTTATTATGTGCACGTATGTAGGTCATGCGATTTCTCATGTATGTTTAATGTTTGCAGCCTCCTTTTGCCTATAAAGGATTACACCACCACCACCACCACCACTGTGTTTGTGACATTAGGTAAGTGTTTGGAGGGCCTCGTGTGATTTGTACCCCTATGCGTTTTCTTATGTGTTTTTTTTTTACATTTCTTTGCAGCCTCTTCTGCTCTTTAACACCACCACCACCACCACCACCACCACCACCACTGTGTTTGTGCCATTAGGTAAGTGTTTGGAGGGCCTCGTGTGATTTGTACCCCTATGAGTTTTCTTATGTGTATTTTTTGTACATTTCTTTGCAGCCTCTTCTGCTCTTTGCCACCACCACCACCACCACCACCACCACTGTGTTTGTGCCATTAGGTAAGTGTTTGGAGGGCCTCGTGTGATTTGTACCCCTATGAGTTTTCTTATGTGTTTTTTTTTTACATTTCTTTGCTGCCTCTTCTGCTCTTTGCCACCACCACCACCACCACCACCACTACTGTGTTTGTGCCATTAGGTAAGTGTTTGGAGGGCCTCGTGTGATTTGTACCCCTATGAGTTTTCTTATGTGTTTTTTTTTTACATTTCTTTGCAGCCTCTTCTGCTCTTTGCCACCACCACCACCACCACCACCACCACCACCACCACCACCACCACCACTGTGTTTGTGCCATTAGGTAAGTGTTTGGAGGGCCTCGTGTGATTTGTACCCCTATGCGTTTTCTTATGTGTATTTTTTGTACATTTCTTTGCAGCCTCTTCTGCTCTTTAACACCACCACCACCACCACCACCACCACTACTGTGTTTGTGCCATTAGGTAAGTGTTTGGAGGGCCTCGTGTGATTTGTACCCCTATGAGTTTTCTTATGTGTTTTTTTTTTACATTTCTTTGCAGCCTCTTCTGCTCTTTGCCACCACCACCACCACCACCACCACCACCACTGTGTTTGTGCCATTAGGTAAGTGTTTGGAGGGCCTCGTGTGATTTGTACCCCTATGCGTTTTCTTATGTGTATTTTTTGTACATTTCTTTGCAGCCTCTTCTGCTCTTTAACACCACCACCACCACCACCACCACCACCACCACTACTGTGTTTGTGCCATTAGGTAAGTGTTTGGAGGGCCTCGTGTGATTTGTACCCCTATGCGTTTTCTTATGTGTTTTTTTTTTACATTTCTTTGCAGCCTCTTCTGCTCTTTAACACCACCACCACCACCACCACCACCACCACCACTGTGTTTGTGCCATTAGGTAAGTGTTTGGAGGGCCTCGTGTGATTTGTACCCCTATGCGTTTTCTTATGTGTTTTTTTTTTTACATTTCTTTGCAGCCTCTTCTGCTCTTTAACACCACCACCACCACCACCACCACCACCACCACTGTGTTTGTGCCATTAGGTAAGTGTTTGGAGGGCCTCGTGTGATTTGTACCCCTATGCGTTTTCTTATGTGTTTTTTTTTTCCTTTTCTTTGCAGCCTCTTCTGCTCTTTGCCCACTACTACCACCACCACCACGACCAAGTCTGTTTGTGCCATTAGGTAAGTGTGTTCTGTAACTGTTCACTAATTATACTGTATATGAAGAGCAATCTGCAAATCCTGTTTTTTCTGTTTTCTCTTTTGTCATTTCAGATTTAGGAGTTTGGGGCTCTTTGCTGCTGCTGGACAGCCAGATTCTCTGCCCACCTCGTGCTCCCATGGCCCCACCCACTGGAAGGATGAGAAGGGCCAGGGGGGCCAGGGGGGCCAGGGGGGCCAGGGGGGCCAGGGGGGGCAGGGGGCGCAGGGTGGGCAGATCGTCTGGCTCTGGTGTGAGGGAGGCTCCAGCTGTATCCATGAGGGAGTCCACCATCCCCATCCCGGAGGAGGAAGCCGGGGGAGGTGTTAACACACCAAGTGGACAAGCTGGCTCTTCTGACAGTAGTCCTGGAGCGGGTCCGTCCACCAGAGTCAGCTTGTCCACATTACCCCGGCTTCCCCGTTTCACCCACAATCAGTGCTGTGCCCTGGTCCACGCCTATATGGCCAGATATCAGGCGATACATGGGACCAGGGCCGCGTCTTACTCAGTAACAGAGAAGAACAGATTGTGGGATGAAATCCGGGATGCTGTAAATGCACTGGGTGAAGCACCTCGCCACCGTGACAGTGTGCGGAAGAAGGTCAACGACATCTGTGGGTCCGTTCGGAAGAAGCTAATTGCATGGGCTGCGGAGGGTCTTTATGACCGTCAAGGTCGGCTGGATGAACGTGCACGAAGTTCTCTCTGGGATTATCAATTACCTTTCTTGAACATCATAGGACCCGATACCATCTTTCCCAGAGAGGACTTAGATTCGGATGCTTTGCACCGAGGTAGGATATTATCTTGGATGTCAATTGTGTGAGTTGTTTGGAAAAGATTAACTACTATCCTATGTGTGACATTAAGAGAATGTGATACTTGCCCTTCCAATTGTCCTTTTTTTGTTTTCCCCAACCTGCAATTTGTTCATCTGTAGCACGGATCTCAGCCCCTCCACAGCCCATGCAGCTTGGCGAACCAGACGGACTCACAGGTGTTGACATCAGTGCTGACCCTCCTCCTGGTAGGTCCAATATCATACTGTGCCAAACAATGTAGATGTTTTTTTTTGGCCAAGATAGCTCATATTGCTATGTCCTTTACAGAAGATCCGCAGCAGGGAACACACCCAGTGCAGCTAGGCCTGGAGGAAGGTGTTGGTATGTCTAGTCAAATAATGTTTTTTTGAATCTTATTAACCCCATTAACACACATGTTTTTTCTTAGGAAAGAGTGTTGCCTTTTAGATGTTTACCCTGCAAAACACAGTTGACAGCATTAATGGGTGCCGTCATTAGTAGGCAGACCAAGCCTTCTTAACCTTTGGGAGGGTTTAGCAAGTGTCCTATGAGCCCAGGAAAGCACTTTTGAATGTTTGGCCTCAATGCTTCATTCATGAAGCTAGGAGGGCAATCTGGCCATAATCATTACTGACTAAGGTTATGTACTAAACATGTTTTTTTTTTTTGTTTTTAAAAGAACATCAGGCCCCTCTTGACGTTGCAGCTGGAGTTGGATCAGGAGCTGGCGACGATTCTGCATCCAGTGCTGTGGTATGTGATATAAGGGAACAAGGTGCACATGTAACATTTCAATGGTAGCATTGATTTTGGACTAGATGTGGCTTACATTGTGTGTGTTAAATTAGTGCTATGACATTCTGACGATGCACCAGCACAACAAGAGTTCTATCTTGAACATCAGGGAATTATGTTATAATTTGGTGTGCCACTAATGTTCCAAAAACATCCAGGATCTTTAAAGTCCGGCCCGTCTTTGATTTTCCAGGTCCAAATTCATGGGTATCGTTTGGTTGGGTTGTCCTCTAGCCGATTGATGGCAAGATTTTAGACAACATACGTAGATGTATAAAGTCATTGGTGTAGTAACAGATTTACCAAAAGCATAAACAACCTACCACACCAGGGTTAATTGGGAACACCTTCATGTTGAATCTTTTTTGCCTTTGTCATATTAGTCCTACCAATATAATATGTACCCATTATCAGAAGTGTTGCTAGCTTGGATAATCTTACAATGAACAAGTACTCATTAGAAGCACATCAAACTTTTCAACGTTCTGCTTGGGGTGTTAAGTTGTCAAACTAATCTGAAATATTTAGTCATGATGTTTGATAATGATTTGGTCTATTTCTTCTGCTTTCAGGTAGCCTTAGATGCAGAGGGATTGTCACCTACCCAACTTCGTCCATCTATGCTGGATGTAGCCGAGAGGCTGCTTGATGAGTATCAGGTCCAAAATGAGTTAAGGAGGCGTACTCAGCAATCTACTGAGGCAGTACGTCTGCTCGGGCTCATACAGGAATCTGTAGCAACAATGGTACAGGTTCACCAGGATATGTTACAGGTTCAACAGGATATGCGTAACAGCTTGGTAAGTTTAGCAGACCAGCATCAACGGGATCGGCAAAGTGTTGACACTCAGGTGCTGGCCACACGCCAATGCCTGTTTGGATCTGAAGATGCCCCATTGGCAGAGCCCTCCCAAACATCTCACTCACCTGCCACTGCAGGTTGTGGTAGTGGGAGGGTAATGCCAGTGTTGGCCACTTGTCAGGCAGCTGGGGATGGGACAATTCCTCCTGTAGCCACTCCTAGCACTTCACACTCCGTTCGGACTCCCACACCCCTCAATGAGCAATCCTCCTGCACAACCTCAATGCGCACTGGTTCCACAGTACCCCTTCCACCTGACTACATTCCCTCCACACCTTTATCACTTCACTCCTCCCCAGGCCGTTCTTCTTTTTTGTCACCAATGCGACATGTCGTTTGCCCCCGCACCGTGGACCACAACAACCAATCAACCACCACTCCCCACACATCTTCACAACCCTTGCACCACCAGCAGCATCAAATAGCCTTGGAGCAGCAACGATCCCATCTCATGGTAATGGCACACGTTACCCAAATTCTTAGGCTGAGCACAGAGCAGATGGGACTATTGGCACAAGATCTTCAGTCTGGGACATTTCCAGGGTTCAACACCCTGCATCAGCAGCAGCCTCAGACACAAGATCTGATTCTAATGGGCCACTTTACCAGAACTCTAAGGCTAACCCCAGAGCAGATGGGACTATTGGCCCACCATTTGATGGCAGGAACCTTTCCATTGCTCACCACACTGCTTCAGTCACCACCACCACCACCAACTTAATTTCTTTTTTTTTTTTTTTTTTGGTTTTGTTAATGATTGTTACATTGGCCAATTTGTGGGGCCATTTTTTTTTTAAATTTGAGGGTGGCACAATATGATTTATTATAGTGCTTTTTTTGGGGATGAAATAAAATTTTATGCAAAATGATTAGTTTGTGTTTGCTCTTTGGTTTTTTAGGAGTGTTGGTGGCCAAGTAATGGCCCTGGTTAATGTAGGCATTTATACACACGTGCTTCTCGATCTCCAAACATATGATTTCATGTAAATTTAGATAACTCAATGTTCACATAACGACCCAAGAAAAGGTCTCCCTTCAAATGTAGCTTCAAAACAAGTCTCAAGGCTAACATAAACCAAAGCCAACATACTAACAATTACAGACCACACCACTCAAGTAAACAAATACAACACAAAAGACATTCGATGTGTACACCAAAAAGAAAACTTGGGTAATAAAATAAATGTTTTAATAACACATGTGGGTGTCTACCAACTGTAGCGTACAAAAAATATATTACAATATATAATAGAATGAACTAAATTGCCAATGTAACATTTGTGTTGCAAAGAGCAACATACTTAAATTTAATTTAGATAAACATTTTAAACATTTTTTATGTTTTGACATCATTTTTTGGAAGGTTTTCACAAAAACAATTCTTTTTTGTAAACATTTGTGGTTTTTTCCGTTGCCATAAAAACAACAAGGCTTATTTGTAAACATTTGTGGTTTTGTCGGTTGCCATAAAAACAACAAGGCTTATTTGTAAACATTTGTGGTTTTGTCGGTTGCCATAAAAACAACAAGGCTTTTTTGTAAACATTTGTGGTTTAGTTTGTTACCAAAAACAACAAGGCTTTTTTGTAAACATTTTTGGTTTTGTCGGTTGCCATAAAAACAACAAGGCTTTTTTGTAAACATTTGTGGTTTTGTCCGTTGCCATAAAAACAACAAGGCTTATTTGTAAACATTTTTGGTTTAGTTTGTTACCAAAAACAACAAGGCTTTTTTGTAAACATTTGTGGTTTTGTCGGTTGCCATAAAAACAACAAGGCTTTTTTGTAAACATTTGTGGTTTAGTTTGTTACCAAAAACAACAAGGCTTTTTTGTAAACATTTTTGGTTTTGTCGGTTGCCATAAAAACAACAAGGCTTTTTTGTAAACATTTGTGGTTTTGTCCGTTGCCATAAAAACAACAAGGCTTATTTGTAAACATTTGTGGTTTTGTCGGTTGCCATAAAAACAACAAGGCTTATTTGTAAACATTTGTGGTTTTGTCGGTTGCCATAAAAACAACAAGGCTTTTTTGTAAACATTTGTGGTTTAGTTTGTTACCAAAAACAACAAGGCTTTTTTGTAAACATTTTTGGTTTTGTCGGTTGCCATAAAAACAACAAGGCTTTTTTGTAAACATTTGTGGTTTTGTCCGTTGCCATAAAAACAACAAGGCTTATTTGTAAACATTTGTGGTTTAGTTTGTTACCAAAAACAACAAGGCTTTTTTGTAAACATTTGTGGTTTTGTCGGTTGCCATAAAAACAACAAGGCTTATTTGTAAACATTTGTGGTTTTGTCGGTTGCCATAAAAACAACAAGGCTTATTTGTAAACATTTGTGGTTTTGTCGGTTGCCATAAAAACAACAAGGCTTTTTTGTAAACATTTGTGGTTTAGTTTGTTACCAAAAACAACAAGGCTTTTTTGTAAACATTTTTGGTTTTGTCGGTTGCCATAAAAACAACAAGGCTTTTTTGTAAACATTTGTGGTTTTGTCCGTTGCCATAAAAACAACAAGGCTTATTTGTAAACATTTTTGGTTTAGTTTGTTACCAAAAACAACAAGGCTTTTTTGTAAACATTTGTGGTTTTGTCGGTTGCCATAAAAACAACAAGGCTTTTTTGTAAACATTTGTGGTTTAGTTTGTTACCAAAAACAACAAGGCTTTTTTGTAAACATTTTTGGTTTTGTCGGTTGCCATAAAAACAACAAGGCTTTTTTGTAAACATTTGTGGTTTTGTCCGTTGCCATAAAAACAACAAGGCTTATTTGTAAACATTTTTGGTTTTGTCCGTTGCCATAAAAACAACAAGGCTTTTTTGTAAACATTTTTTTTTTGGTTGCCAAAAACAAGGCTTTTTTTGTTTTTTTTTTTTTTTGGGTCCCCAAAAAAAGGGTTTTTTATAAATTTTTATATTTTTTTTGGTTGCCAAAAACAAGGCTTTTTTTGTTTTTTTTTTTTTTTGGGTCCCCAAAAAAAGGGTTTTTTATAAATTTTTATATTTTTTTTGGTTGCCAAAAACAAGGCTTTTTTTTTTTTTTTTTTTTTTTGGGTCCCAAAAAAAGGGTTTTTTTTTAAACTGTTTTTGATTTTTTTGTTAGATTTTTGTTTATAATGGGCAACAATTACAAATGTGACATTTCTTTGTGTTGCAACGTGCAACATAAGTAAACAAACCACAAAAAAAAAATACTAGGATCTTTTTAAAGGTGTGACATTCCTAACGAATGGCTCCTTAGGGTCTGGATCCACGCCACAAAGGTGTTCCAAATATAGAATTCGGTCTCCGCACCACCTCATATAATCCAGGAGGACCTCGTAGGTGAGGTGGGTGTGCCCTGGGTAGAAAAAAACATGACAATTAGTTTTAGGCAAAATGATCCAAACAAGGATTGTAATTAATGTGCCTCAACAAATATGCTTAGGAGTCTATTGGTTGGCTTTTATCAACACTCTGAAGCAAATATGCTAAATTGCTGTTGTAAACCTTAAACTCAAACTTTCACAGCAAATTGTTCAAAAGGTTACATAAGATGGCTTGGAATGTTAGTAGCAGTTCCACCAAAGCTAAGTAAAATGCTTTTCTGCATGTAAACACAAGCAATCATTTTGAAGAATGTAAGGTGTTTTGGGTTCAATTGGTCAACACGATACATGTGCACACATTTATCTCTATCACCATTGGAATCTGTGGAGCGTTCTCTCTCACTCTTACTGTCTATAGATTGAACCTGACACATAGTAGAGACTCACCCTTAGGAATTTTGAGGGCCAGTTCTGGACGGAGCAGATGTGTCTGCTCCCCTGATCTCCTTTCCGCCATCCCAGCTGTGTTAAGAGAGAAGAAAAAGTTTATCAACAAATGGACTCACGCTAACTGTAGGTTACGCAGTCATGAAAACGCTCTAACACCCACTCATTACCCCTCCACATTTCCCTGAAAGTTTTATTTAGACATTGATATGGTGGTGATGCAGATTTGTACAGTGCAAGCGTCATTCTTCTGGGTGAAGCTTGTAGCGTTAAGGATACGTACTCCCTGCTTTTGTGCTGATTGTGTTTTTCTGATGTTTTTGGTGCCTCAGCCCTGCCTGTTCTAAGTGTTGGAAACATATCATTTTGGGAGGGCTGCGGAAAACTAATCAGGTTAGACTTACACTCTCTAGGTTTTTGGGGACAAGAGAAATAACAATCCTCCTTTTTACATGGCCCCTGTACACACCTCTAGGCACCTCCCTCCTGTTGTTTGACCCCACAGCAGGCAGCTTGCTATGGAGGCACATGAGATGAAGCCAAGCACCCTGTGCCTGTTCAGGCACTAGGCTGTGAGCCAGCCTTGCCCCCCTCCCTTCCAATGGTCTCAATGATTAGGAGTGACAGCATCAGGAGGCAATATTGGCATGCTGTCACCTCAGTTAAGGAGGAGGGGGAGTCTGTTCCAGACAAGTATTAGTGCAAAAATTTGGACCGTAAAAAATGGTCCCAGTAAGTCTTAGGGGGAATATGCACACCTATCACTTGGAATACTAATGCATAGAATGCATTCACATAAAGAACCCGCTGCCTTTAGAACAACTTGAAGCCTGAGCGGGGACATACACAGTTAGCATTTCTCCACTTACTAAGTAGACACATTACTGGAAAAGCACACAACTTACCATCATCAGGTTTTTTTGGGGCCCCTGAAGTGGATGGCGTGGCTGGCTCTGGAGAAACTGCACAAAAAGAACACAAATTGTGAACTGGAATGTGGTACATTACCGAGGAAGAGTATTTATGAAAGATTGACAAACACACATTTTCAGTGTTGACTAAATCAGGACATGATTAAATTACAATGTCCCCTAAAAATTTACAAGTACAAAGCACACCATTTCCAATGTAGAGAAACTAACACCAATTTAGAATAGGGTGGCTTGAGATAACTTACAAAAGATAACATGTCCTGTAAAGCTCCCCAAAACCACCTTTCAAACATGAAGGTTAAGCAAGAGTGTTTCATGACCAACCTTCCTGTCACATATAGCAAAACTACACTTGCTTTGACTCCAACTTAGATTATCCTAGATACACATCATCCTAGCACACACAATTCATGTGAGAATCTAATTTTAGGTACTTACAGACTAGTTCAGGGGAGCCTGGAGTGGGGGAGGATGGGGGAGACCCTACATGGGGGGATGGTGTCCCTTCATGGGGGGATGGCGTTGTATCTCCTAGAAACACAAAGACACAAATACAATCCTTGAACAAAAGCTATTTGATAAAGGCACACAGAAAGTAGTCTGGAAACATTGAAGGTAGTAGTTACAGTGGACTGGGTAAGCAGTGGCCCCTCTTCCCCAGTCCTCCACAACAAACATCCTCAATGTCAGCTGCTACAAAACCCCAATGTCAAAATATATATATTACAGCCCTTATATTTACCAGGACACATTGAACACACAAACACATGTAGAATACTTACTTCCCCTTTGAGGAGAGCCCAGGTCCTCATCCGAGTCGGACCAATTGGCCTCTTCTTGGCCAACAGTTTGTTCCTGGCCCGGATCCAGGCGACTTGGCCCTGCCTGAGGCTCCTCTCTTGCTGAAGTTACATCAACCACAAAAGAAAACAAAACAAACAATCATTCCTCCAAGTTCGACCTAATACACAACACACCAGCACATCCACATTACTTACAGGGGGCCTGAGAAGGCTGAGCCGCAACATCCTGATCACTGGTTTCTAAAATAAAAGAAAAACATTATATATTATTTATGGACACAAATAGGCAGTAACCTCTCATCATGCTAGCACCATACTCAATGCCCCTACAATTCAGAACATAGAAGTGCACTTACACCAATGAGATGCATTGACCATGTTTTAAAACAGGAGGGCACCATGCAAATTAAGCGGGCGCCTAAGGCCTCGCACCTACAGGGGCCTTGCGGCCAGTGGCGGAGCACCAACATTTCGAAGGGCGCAGTCAGGGAAATCTCCCAAGTAAAAGATTGCTTTCAATCCTCGGATCAAAAAGTTGCAGCAGTGTGCTGCAGTCCCTTCACTGCGTCTGCCAGGTGTCTGTTGTCCGCTGACACTTACTCCTCCTTCTCTGCCTGGGGATTGGCCGTCTGATCATGTTATCCTAAGATGTGGAGGAATCGGTAGGTGTGTACCTGCACCAGTAGGAAGTGACTGGCCGGTCAACTCACTCTGCTATCATCAGTTGTTGCTCTGGGAGGAGAGCTCCGCCCTGGACCCGGAACATACAGGTAACCAGGCCCAGACTTGATATTTTGCAGGCTGGTCATAGATTTGTTGTGTCCACTATGCAAAGTGGTTGAGTAGCCCCAGGGAAGTTGGAAGAGTCTGAAAATGGTTGGTGGAGGAGGAGGAGAAGAAGGCCCTGGGTGGCTGGGGGACAAGGAGAGGGCCCCTGGGGGTTTTCTAGAGGAGGAAAGATCCACAATGACGCCAGAGTCAATTGCCAAGGAAGAGAGTGGAGCTGAGCAAGTCCTGCCTATCTGACATGAAAGCCAAACATGGTGTAGATGGAGCCCTTTGCCCTACACAATGACAGCACCAGAGGTGGAAGGTGAGTGGTAGCGGGTCTTTGACATTATAGAGCATATGGACTCTGTCCATTATTGGTAGTTTTGTTTGGAGTTGTCCTTTAGATGTTTAACTGTGTTGTTTTTGACCCGAGCTGTGAGGGACTGAGGTATGACAGCCCACTATGCTGAGACTTATAGTGCCCTAGAATGTTGAGGACTGAGGAATCCTTAGTCCCTAACAGAGGGCACTACAAGTCTTAGCATAGCAGGCAGTATTTCCTCATTCCCCTACAGAGAGGATTACAAGTCCAAGCAGGTAGCCTTCTGCAGTGGGACTTGTTGTGCCCTTGACTGTGGTGGACTGAGGAAGGGAAGTGTAAGAGGGTCTCTGTAAGCTCAGATGTATGGGGGAGCTTTGGGGAACACAGAGTTCCCTTTTACACCAGAGTCCCCAGCTTCCCCCCTCAAATAATGGTTCCCAAACTCTCCTTATATCAGAGTCTTCACACTTCCCTCTTACAGTGTAGTAAGTCTGGAGACTCCGATGTAAAGGGGGCTCTGTAAAATGTGATTAGAGATTAGAAATTTCTAACATTTTTATTTTCTACTTACGATCCAC